>NC_051081.1:3774987-4124227 GCF_004664715.2 Peromyscus leucopus | reverse complement strand
AAATGGATACAGTGGAGGGAAATAAACTAATTAAGTCAGTCTCACAAAGATGGATATTTCATGTTTTCTATCATTTGTGAGTCTCAAGTACAAATACAGAAAATCCTATTTGTAAAGAGGACATGAAATTCTAACAGTCTGAGGAACAGAGAGGGCTTATGGGAGGTGAAGAGTCTACAATATGAAGGCAATACACTCAACATACATTTTATACTTGCATGAAAATGCTCTAATATAGCACTCTATAATACAAAAGTTTCTTTTTTAAAAGTTTAATCATATTCCGTGTCAGGCTGTATGTACAACATAGGAATCGTTGGTCAATCCAAAATGGACTTATTTTTTTAAATGGGGCATGTGTCTTTTGCTTTGTTTTGTTTTATTCAGTTTTTGTGAATTTTGTTTTTCTTTTGAAGACAGAAAAAGAATACAAAGTTGAATGGTAATAATGGGGTCATCTGGGAGGCACTGGGGGAGACAAAAGTATATGACTAAAATATATTGTAGAAATTGTAAAAAAAATCAAAACAAAACAAAAGGACTACTTAAGTTCATGTATTACTTATTACAATAAAACTAAATTAATTAAAACATTTAGAGCAAACCCTGTAACTGGAGCTGGAGAAACAGTTTGGTGGTTAAGAGTACATGGTGCTCTTGCAGAAGACCTGAGTACAATGACTCACAGCATCCTGTGGTGGTAATCCAATTGTACTGAAATATTATTTTGATTGTATGTTAATAAATAAAGTTGTCCGGGGGTCAGAGCTATTAGAGCCATAGCAAGAGTGTGGCGGTGGTGGCACACGCCTTTAATCCCATAGATCTCTGTGTGTTCAGGGATATAGCCAGCATTGGAGACATATGCCTTTAAGACCTAGGGGGCTGTACATTCAGACAGTGACGAGGCAGTCATGTGTTTGGGTTTACAACCAATGAGAAGGCAGAACAACATACTATAAAAAAAACGAACAGACAGGAAGTAGGTCTCTTTCATGAAGCTGGGACAGCAGGAGGAAGGGTGAGATTTTAGCTCTGAGTTCTGACCTCTCGGCTTTCTCTTTTACATTGTTTCTGTGTTTCTTATTTAATAAGACGGTTGGTTACATCTACATCTGGTGCCCAACGTGACGAGAATCCATTAAAAACCGCTTGGCTTGACGGCTGGTCCGCTTTCCCACAAGGGCGGCAGGTGGCGGCAGGCGGCGGAGGAAGCAGCAGGAAGCGGTCGGCGTCCTAGTCCGAGCTGCCGGCTTCCTAGTCTGAGCTGCCGGCTTCCTAGTCTGCGTGGCAGCTTCTAGCCCGGACCTAGGTCTGTGAGCAGCTTGCTTAAAGCCGGTGCTACAAACAACTCAGACCTGCCCTGCCGAACAGGGCCCTGCCTGTAAAGCCAATGCACGGGGTCGGAGCTTAAGGAAGCCAGACCCAAGCCTTGACTCGGCACAAGAGGGAACACGTGGCTGGATTTAAGCTTTAGCCGGCTATGCTTTCTTGTGCGTTCTCTCTTCTCTCTCTCTCTCTCTCTCTCTCTCTCTCTCTCTCTCTCTCTCTGGATTTACACCTGGGACACTAGGTGGCTGCTTTGAAAATCCCCTCGGATTTCTACTGTTCTACGCAGATTTGGTAACTCATAACATATCAGATGTTTTAAAGGAAACTATCTAAAAGAGAATTTTTTCCACATTAAAAAACAAATGGGTTTTATGTGTACATTGGAAGAAAATTGGTTTTTGTTTGAAATTTTAGGCAGTCTGATAATGGAACAACTATATAATATTAGTATTGGTGGAATTATGCACCTTATCACTATACTAATCTACATTTTAATATTTAAAAAGATAGTCAATTTAAGTGCCAGGATAACAGCTTTAGAAGAACTTGTTAAACCTGTAAAAATTCAGACAGAAGAAATTAACAGTGAAGTTGTTTCAAGTCGGGATCATAAGGCTGCAGAAAGAAAGCCTGTTTTCACACAGTCACCCTTAATTTATCCTGTAACCGTACAGCAGATGCCTGATCAAATGGCTACACAAAATAATTGGGCTCCAATTGAAATGTTGGATTTAAAAAGGTTTAAGGAGGCAATAGTATCTTATGGCATGCATTCCCCATATGTAAAGCAAATGTTAAACTCTTGGTCAACATATAATAGGATAGTACCACAGGACTGGCGGGACCTTGCACAAGGTATTCTGGAACCCAGCCAGAGACTTCAATTTCTGACTTGGTTTAAGGAGGAGGCTAAAAACATAGAAAAACAATGGAGGGATAAAGGAATACAAGTTTGCCAGGATCAGCTTATTGGCGAAGGCCAATATGCTTCAGCACAAACACAATGTTTATATGATGTCCAAACCCTAATTTTATGTCGAATGGCAGCCTTGAATGCATGGGACAGAGTTGAGGAACCAGGAAAAAAATCTGAGTCATTTACAAAGGTGATACAAGGCCCAAAAGAATCTTTTACAGATTTTTTACAAAGACTGGCTTCAGCAGTAAAGAGAGTGGTCTCGGATTCAGAAGCTGGTAAGGCAATAATTGAATCTTTGGCCTTTGAGAATGCGAATGCAGCATGCAAAAGAATAATCAGGCCATTAAGGGCAAGATCTGCACCTATGGAAGATTGGATTAGAGAAACAATTAATGTTGAAGCTGATGAGCATGATGATACGTGGGTAGGAGAAGTAATTTCAAAAGGTTTGAGAAGTGTTAGATGTTTTGGATGTGGAAAGCAAGGACATTTGAAAAGGGACTGTAGACAGGTCATTCCCAGAAACAATGTTTCTTCAAGGAACAATGGCAACAGAATGCCCCTTCCTTCTGGAGTATGCAGAAGGTGTGGTAAGGGAAAACACTGGACCAACCAATGTAGATCAACAAAGGACAGACAGGGTAATCCTTTGCCTCAGTCTTCGGGAAACTCCCAGAGGGGCCTCGCACAGGCCCCCAGTGCAAATCCAGTTCAAACCGTTCCTGCAGTCATAGAGGAAATGCCTGCTCTGGAGAGTGATTAAATAACCAAATGCCTATTGGAATAAATCATGCTGGTCAGGATGATGAAACAGAGAGAATAGAAAATTAAGGAGAAAACATAAAGAAAATTTTTTGGCAAACTTCTATTAATGAACAAAGACCAAAATTAACAATAAAAATAAATGGTGTTTTGTTGTCTGGTCTGGTAGACACAGGTGCGGACGTTACCATAATTGCACTAGAATTTTGGCATCCAACTTGGCCTCTTCAGGAGGTAAATGTTCAACTGTTAGGAATTGGGACATTATCTCAGGTGAAACAGAGTGCAAGATGGCTCGAATGTATAGGTCCAGAAGGACAGAGGGGAAAATTAAAACCATATGTGGCTAACATAACTATGAACCTGTGGGGTCGAGACTTGTTGCAACAATGGAATACTCAGATTAACATCCCTCCAATCTCAGAAACAAATCATAAACTAACACATGCTACTGAGAGAAATATTAGAAGATATTATTCTAATGAGTGGTCACCAGCCATCCATATTATACAAGAACAGGGCACAATAACTGATGATCTTCCAAAGACACCAACAGCTCTACCTTTAAAATGGTTAACAGACAAGCCTGTATGGGTCCAACAATGGCCTTTAACAACAGTAGAAACTCCAGGCTTTAGAAGAGCTGGTAGAAGAACAATTAAATGCTCAGCATGTTGAAGAATCAACCAGCCCTTGGAATTCTCCTGTATTTGTTATTAAAAAGAAATCTGGTAAATGGAGAATGGTAACAGACCTGAGAGCAATTAACAAAATAATTCAACCAATGGGCTCTCTACAATCTGGGATGCCTTTGCCTACTCTGTTACCAAAAGGATGGCCCCTCATAGTTATTGATTTAAAAGACTGTTTCTTTTCAATACCCTTACAAGAAAAAGACAAAGAAAGATTTGCTTTTACAGTGCCTACTTATAATAATTCTCAACCGGTTAAAAGATTTCAATGGAGGGTCCTCCCTCAGGGAATGTTGAATAGCCCAACTCTGTGCCAATATTTTGTACAACAGCCATTGGAAGTGATACGTAAAAATTTTCCTAAATCTATAATTTATCATTATATGGACGATATTTTACTATCTGACTCAAATGCAGATACTTTAGAAATAATGTTTGAAGAAGTAAAGAAAATTTTGCCTTGCTGGGGATTACAAATTTCTCCTGAAAAGATACAAAGAGGAGATTCTATTAATTATTTAGGATATAAAATAGAGCTACAAAAAATTAGACCCCAAAAGGTGCAAATTCGGAGAGATAGACTACAGACTCTTAATGACTTTCAAAGATTATTTGGAGACATTTCTCATCTACGAACTATTGTTGGGGTAAAAAATGATGAACTGACTAATTTGTTCAAAACCTTAGAAGGTGACAAGGACTTAAATAGTCCAAGAGAATTATCACCTGAAGCTGAGAAAGAATTAGCCTTGGTAGAAAAGAAAGTGCATGAAGGGCACGTGGATCGTATTGATCCAAAGCTGGATTGCATTTTGGTTATTTTACCTTCTAGGCATTCTCCTACTGGAATATTAATGCAGAGGGAAGATATTATATTGGAATGGATATTTTTACCAAATAAACCAAATACAAAATTAAAAACTTATGTGGAAAAAATCTCTGACTTGATTTACAAAGGAAAACTGAGACTTCGTCAATTAGCAGGCATAGACCCAGCAGAAATTGTCGTACCATTAACTAAGGAAGACATTGAAAAATTATGGACAGAAAGTGAACCTTGGCAAAGAGCTTGCAGTAATTTTTTGGGAGAAATTAACAGCAAATATCCCAAAGCAATAGAATTGATCTTATAAAGAGAGCTGATTGAATCTTGCCTCGAATTGTATGGCAAAAACCCATATCTGGAGTTCGTACATTTTATACAGATGCCAACAAAGAAGGAAAGGCAGGTTACAAATCAGAAAATTTAAGTAAAGTGGTTCAAAGTCCGTATAATTCAGTTCAAAAATCAGAATTGTATGCTATTCTGTTGGTATTAATGGATTTTTCAGAACCTCTCAACATAGTAACTGACTCTCAGTATGCTGAAAGAGTGGTGTTACATATTGAGACTGCAGAATTTATCCCTGATGCTTCAGAATTAACTTCACTATTTATTCAATTACAAGATACAATCAGGAAAAGGAATCATCCTTTATATATAACTCACATTCGATCCCATACAGGTCTGCCAGTCCCTCTAGCACAAGGCAATGATGAGATTGATAAATTATTGATAGGAAATGTGCTGGAGGCCTCAGAATTTCATAAAAAACATCACGTTAATAGTAAAGGTTTAAAAAAGGATTTTTCCATAACCTGGCAACAAGCCAAAGAAATAGTAAAGAAATGTCCTACTTGTTCCTTCTACAATCAAACGCCATTACCAGCAGGATGTAACCCAAAGGGTACTCAGAGAAATGAAATCTGGCAGATGGACGTGTTTCACTTTGCAGAATTTGGAAAATTGAAATATGTACACCACACTATCAATACTTTTTCAGGATTTCAATGGGCAACTGCTTTGAGTTCTGAAAAAGCTGATTCTGTAATCACTCATTTGCTAGAAGTTATGGCCATCATGGGTATACCTGCACAAATCAAAACTGACAATGCTCCATCATATGTCTCTGTTAAAATGAAACAGTTTTTTGCTTATTACAATATAAAGCATATTACAGGCATACCACATAATCCTACAGGTCAAGCAGTTATAGAAAGATCAAACAGAACTCTAAAGGATATGCTAAATAAACAGAAATGGGTAACAAAACCCCCAGAAATAGACTGCATAATGCTCTTCTAACTTTGAATTTTCTGAATGCCAATGAGAAAGGAACAACAGCTGCAGAGAGACATTGGATAATAGAAAAAACTACAGAATTAAATCAGCCTATATACTTTAAGGATGTGCTGACCTCAGAATGGAAACCAGGGTATGTATTACATTGGGGACGAGGTTTTGCTTTTGTTTCTACAGGAGAAGATAAGCTGTGGGTACCATCAAAATTGATAAAGGTTCTATTTGAACAAGAGAGACCTCTTAATTAGAGGAGGTGATAGTTCATCAACCAGCATGAACATCCAATTTAAACTAACTTTTATCAATAACACATGCCTTTTCATTTAATCAGATAATAACTTGCCAAAAAGGAACATCCCCAAAATTAGTCTTGGGGAAAGGATTTTGTTTTTGTCTTTTAGGAGAATGAAGGTTAAGGAATCTGAAGAACACTGGACAAATGAGACAACTGAAGAAAAGGGACAAATCATCTATCCCAAGAAACAGAGTGAAACGGTGTATGGGTATATATTATCTAAAAATTTTTTATGTCTTCCTACATGTTTGTTTCTGCTTTTCTCTAAAGATTTAACACTATTGGTTTTCTAATAGTCCCAGTTCAATTAAAATTTAAAGCTGACTTTGGAGTTGGAGAATGGCTCTCTCCTTCTTTAAACTCAAGCATGTTGTTAAAAGGAAAATGCAAACTCCCTGTATCATGCCAGAATAAGAGCCATCTTCTGCTATGGTACAGGACAAAAGCAAAATTAATTAAGGGACTATTCTATTACTAATCTCAACTCTTTGATTCTATTCTGATTCTTTAAACTTTTCTCAAAGTATAAATTTTATATCAAAATTTACAAGATTAATATATATATATATATATACATTTTAAACTTTGTTAAGATATGAATGGTCATATAGAGTACTAACTAATTCTAGAAAAAAGGCTAGCTGCATATATATGTTTTTTGTGTTCAAGTCTCTTATCAGTTTTCTGCAGGAAATCACGGCCAGGCCTAACATCAACTGAAGTCTCCAGAAAGAAGATGGGGCCCCACAACAACAACAATTCCACGTGGACAATAATAATATCATTAAGCTGACAAACATCATCCACAGATCAGCTTTGAACTACAAAGTGCTCAGAGCAATTTTGAGATGACTAGCTGAGATGATCCAGTCTCAAAGACTACTTGAATAAGGACTTGAGATAAACCCTGAACTTTGGCATTATATACAGACTGGATAATGAAGGATATAGTTACCTCTCCTAGAATTTGACAATTAACCTAAAATTTTTCTTTCAGGATAAAGAAAACTTTGCCCATACCCAGCAGGAAGCAATTTTAAGAATACGACGCCCACATTCCCAAAGAGGTGGTGTGGGGCAGGTGGTTTTTTGGTCTTTTTAATGGGTTTTGGGTCTGGGATAATTTTCAGTGTTTAGGGGGGTTGGTTACAAGTTATTGTCAAGGGTTAGGAAAAAGGCTAAGCAAAGGAGATTAGATTTAAGGTTCTTGTTTAAAAAAAAGAAAGAAAGAAAAGAAAAAGACAATTACTAGTTTTAAATACTTTACATTGGATTGAATTGTTTTATATTGTATACAAATTTGAAACTGATATTGTTAGAAAATGCTATATGTATATTTCTAATTGTATTTATTCCATCCATTTAACAATGTAATGCAAATTTCTGATCCTTGAATGTTATTATTACCAACTATTAGGATATAAAGAAATGAAAGTTAGTAGTTAGACATTACAATAGAACTTATAGTCATATTAGACATGTTTTAAAAATTGAGCCGAGATGTTTTAGACAGGTCATCTTCAAACCCTTCAGAGATCTACAGAATATGGCATTTAAAATGTTTTAATAACTTAGAAAATTTTTCTTTTTTGAGACAAGTCGGCTCCTGGCAGTACTAATCTACTTCAGAGAAAATATGGGCATTGAAGAAACTGCATATGGAGTCAACTTTCACTGTGGCAAAAGTTAGCCACTGGACAACAAAATATCCTCAAATCAACAAGACAAAATGGACAGACAGAACACGAAACAAGGGACTACTGATTCTTGCCAAAACAAGTGTGGTTATGGCTTTATCAAAAGGCATCTTCTGAGGCCAGGACAATATGGCCCCATCCCTGAAGTGGCCTTCGCATCCGGAAAAGGTACGGTGCCCTTTTCTTCGAAGGCAGCTTAACAGGCAGAGGGCCGATGGATTCTGTTGTACAATGGAACAGCAGCTGAAAGCTCATGCCTCTCAAAAGTAGACTGGCATTTAATAGAGGGATGCGGAGAAGAAGGGGATGCTGAGATGAAGCCATATATACACAGCCAAGAAGAATGGACAGCTGAATTTAAAAACTGTCAACAATTTCCAGAATTTAAAATCCTGAATCATGTCAGGACACTAGTGGAATTCAGGTGTTTCTGGTACGTGGACTGCTCTCACCCAATGTGAGGTTGAACTGTTGACCTTGTATACATCCTACATCACAAATGAGTCTGTCAGATACACTAAGCCTATAGGCTGAAGATGATGCCCCAACACTGCGGAGAAACCTCAGGTGACTGCCCAGGCAGCTGGCTGTTTCTGTCAACTCACAAATTTTTTGGAAGTTGCTTGCATGCACTTCCTGTTTTTATTTTTGTTAGCTAATATTATTCCCTTCTTGGGTCTCTGAGGGAGTTGAAGATTAGTTAGTTATGGTTGAAGATTAGTTACTTATAGTTGAAAATTAATTAGGATAGAAAGTGCATTAGATACATCTTGGATTTACCAAAATAGGATAGATAATGGAATTATTTTCTCTGATTTGTCAAATACCTGTTTAGGTATTTATTACTTGTATATATTGTATATAGTTATTGTACTTTTGTATATAGTTTTTCTTTTGTTAGTTATAACCTTTTGCTTTTTTTCTTTTTATTAAAATAGAAAAGGGGAAATGTGGTGGTAATCTAATTGTACTGAAATATTATTTTGATTGTATGTTAATAAATAAAGTTGTCCGGGGGTCAGAGCTATTAGAGCCATAGCAAGAGTGTGGCGGTGGTGGCACACGCCTTTAATCCCATAGATCTCTGTGTGTTCAGGGATATAGCTAGCATTGGAGACATATGCCTTTAAGACCTAGGGGGCTGTACATTCAGACAGTGACGAGGCAGTCATGTGTTTGGGTTTACAACCAATGAGAAGGCAGAACAACATACTATAAAAAAAACGAACAGACAGGAAGTAGGTCTCTTTCATGAAGCTGGGACAGCAGGAGGAAGGGTGAGATTTTAGCTCTGAGTTCTGACCTCTCGGCTTTCTCTTTTACATTGTTTCTGTGTTTCTTATTTAATAAGACGGTTGGTTACGGTTACATCAACAGCATCCTGTAACTAACACCACTTTCTTGCCTTTGGGGCACTGACACCTGCATATTCACACACAGACAGACACCCTACACATGTAAATCAAAAGTAAAACCTTTAGAAAAAAAAAAAAAAAAGAAAAACCTCTAAGGTAATAACACAGTCATGACACTGAAATTCATACTTTATGTTCTTGATCCACTGTAGGTATTGCTGCCTCCAAAAAAACCCACTCTTCCCACACCAGAGTAGAAAGCTTCATTTCATCAAAAACTTGAACACACATTGTTTTAAATAAGAACAACTCTTCATGGTTTTAAAAACATATTTCGATCACATTTAGGACTCAGTTAAGGCTTTGTTCTTTTACAGCTCCATGATTCACAGCATTGTTCTGGGAACACAGCAGACCGGAACATTGTTTATTTCATACATGTACATACATACTGCAACCCAGAGAATTTCAACTGTCCCTTGAGAAATAGCTTCACACCTTATTTGTACCGAGTTCTACATCAGTGTGACAAACAATACATCCTACAGCAAAATCAAGATTGCATGGTCAAATCGGTACAGATGCTCAGAGGCTTAAAGGATGTAAGGAACTTGAGTATGCACATTTAGAGTAGCTTGTCATGAACTTAAGAGAATCTTTCATCAAAAAGAAAGAATTAAAAACAAATATTTGTATTACTATTAATGAAGTTGAACCTATAACTGTATCATTTCTGAAATTTTTGTGATAACTATAATCTATATTGAGGTAGTTTTTTCAGTCCTCAAAGAATGTATTATAATCCTTAAAATCAATATTCAAAGGTCAGTAGTTTAGAGTTATAGTAATACAAGCATTGCTATCAATAAAATGCATAAGTTGAGGGACAATGTATTGTGGAGTAACCGAGGACAGAGTGAAACCACCAAACTAGACTATTCCATACGTGGGAAGAAAGACACATTCAAACTGTAAGGGCTGTCTCTGAGGGACAGAGAGAACAGCAAATGGTGGGAAAGCTTTGCAAGTCTTAAAGGGGTATGTTTGTGGTGGGGGGGGCATGGAACTGGGGACAGCCTGGAGGTTAGAGTGGGGTGGAATTATGGGCAAGAAGAGCCTGAGAGTTTATGTGGAAGCTTGGAAATGTGTTATAGATATGTCTTAGTAGGAACAGAAGAGCCTTGAGCTAATATGGGGACTTTGGTAGGTGTTAGATACGTGCATATGAGGAACTAGAAGTTCCATTGCTGGAGGGAGTTGGTTGTAGGGGCAGATAAGAGAAATAAATGTCTCTTCATGACAAACAAAAACCCACTTCACAAGTTTCTGAAGAAAAGTGATTTCCAGCTTTTGTTCAATTAGCAATCCTCTTTAACTGGTCAGGGTCCAGCCTGAGTCCCACTGTCATTTACACCATTGGCTCTGGCCCTGACATTTTGGGGGGCACTTTGTACCTAATGGTGGTAACTAACTAAAATTTCAAAGCATGACATATGATCTGTTCATTTCAATAAGTGGAATGAATAAGCCAGAAATAATTTCATATACATACAGTCACAGCCTCTCAGTACACAGAGGTAGAGGGAACATTAGTTAATGTCATTCTGCTGAGAAGGGTATGAAACTCTGTGTTAAAACTGATTCAGGGAACATGGAAGAGGAACAGTGTGGCTGGACTGAGAGCCTGTGAGAAGGAGCACTGAGACACTATGTTAAGTAGGAAGAGAAGACCAACACGGAGTCACTGCCACTAGTATTTGTGGGACTAACGATCATGTTTTCTTATTACTGTAATATTAAGGATAATTCAGTTATTGCTCCAGAAACTCTTAAACTTTTACAAAATTTACCTTTAAAATAGGCACCTTCTAAATATTTTGTGGTTTATAAATTGTATAGTTTCTTAATATTAAATTACAGATAATATACTGCACCATATAGTTAACTTAAATAAAGATTATTTAAGTATACTGGGCATGTGCAAATTCCTATACATGTTCATTTGCACAAAGCATGGACATGTCACAGATCAAAACTAAACCCCAAATGGTTACAGGCTAAGAAGTATACTTTACAACACTATGTAGGCAAAAAGGATCTGACACAGACATGTTGGACAGTTTATCAGCAAATATATTCCTTGACAGCCTTTGAGAATAAGACAAACTTAACATGGAAATATTTCATCTCTGGAAAAGTGAATTAAACAGCTTGTATATCATATGCCTTAATAAATAAGATATGTATGTATATCATACACATGCATATATGTATATATGGTATTCATTCAATACACACATATGCATACACATCACATATATATCATATATACATATTGTATATATTATATACAAACACAATAACTAAATAAAACCCAAGGGAGAAAAAAGGGAGGAAGAGTGGAGTAAGCCTTATAAGTACACCCTGAAATGTACAACTTTAGAAAATGTGTAGGTGAAGGGGAAGTTAAAAAAACAGGAAGAAAAATAGGCAATATTCACAAGTGAAGGTTGACACTAATAAAATGAATTTGAAATTCCACTAATAAAGTTTAGCAAAACAAAAGTAAAACTGAAAAGTCTTTTAAAAAAGAAAATTGTACAAAAATGTTGATTTTAAGGCTGGAGAGATGGCTCAGAGTTTAAGAGCACAAATTGCTCTTCTGGAGGTCCTGAGTTCAATTCCCAGCAACCACATGGTGGCTCACAAACATCTGTAATGAGATCAGGTGCCCTCTTCTGGCTTACAGGCATACATGCAGACAAAATGCTATATACATAATGAATAAACCTAAAGAAAAAAAAATTTTTTTAAATGTTGATATTCTTAACATAATGAACATATTGCATAAATAAAACTGTGTGCACAGTTACAGACACTTAGCCCATTACCATCACTGCAGGGAATATGGTGGCTCACATATACTGGAGCAATAGCTGAGAACTACATCCTATCCTGGTAGGCAGACACACACACACACACACACAGAGAGAGAGAGAGAGAGAGAGAGAGAGAGAGAGAGAGAGAGAGAGAGGGAGGGAGGGAGAGGGAAAGAGAGAGAGAGAGAGAGAGAGAGAGAGAGAGAGAGAGAGAAACTGGGCACCTTGCATGGGGTTTGTAAACCTCAAAGCCCATTCCCAGTGACAGGCATCCTCCAACAATGCCATACTTCCTCCAACAAGGTTACCCTACCTAACTCTCCCAAACAGTTCCACTCACTGGAAAGCAAGCACTAACAATACGAGCCCATGGAGGCCGTTCTCACTCAAGCCACCACAATTCCTACGATGTACTTTGAATGTGGTTACTCCCCCTGCTCCTCCCAAGTCTCTGTTCACTCCTACTCCATCACAGCAGTCTGTCTTTTTTCCTTTTTCATTGTCTACTCAGTCCTGGTGCTCTGGTCATACACTCAAGGGTCTGGGAACACCAGCTGGAGAGAGGTTGACCTAAGGGGCTATACCCTGAAAGAAAACAGACGTGCTGCAGCCCAGGGGCTAGCAAGTGTCAACAGCTCCTCAGTTAGTAACCAGTGCTCCTGCACTCTTTGTGATTTTCTTGTGACTACACGGTTTCTACCACTCTTAGCAGGCCCTCAGTTCCTGTTCCTAAGACCCAGGTCTGGACAGCTACCACACATCCATCCATCATAGTTAGGCTTTCTATTACTATGGTGAAACACCATGACCTACAGCAACTTGGCGAGGAAAGGGTTCATTTCAGTGACAATGTCCTGACATAATCCATCATGAAGGAAGTTGGGAGAAATCTGGAGGCAGGAACTGAATTAGAAGCCATGAAGAGTATTGTCTGCTGGGTTTCCTTTCCATAACTTGGTTGGCTTGTTTTCTTACACAACCCAGAACCAAATTCTCAGGGATGTTGTGGCAAGCCACAAGAATGTATCATAGAGATTAAGCTGTGTATTAAAGCTATACTTTGACCAGCCAAGGGTCTGTCAAAAGGCAAGCCATTCATTATGAATATTTGGTGTTATGCAGCTTTTAATATTTCAGCTGTCTTCTGTTATGGAATTCTTGTGTGCCCAAATATCCCCAGACCATTTGGCAAACAGTTCAGCTCCTCAGACCTGCTGAACTTCTAGGTAACTAACTGCCCTTCTGAGCCTAGGACACAGGCTGGCTGAGGATGCATGGTTTTGTTTCTTGTGCAAATGAAACTCAGACCATCCCCTTACCTTGAGGCCTCCTGGCTCTCCAGAACAATTGACTGAGAATAAAAGAGCATTTTACATATCAAGGTGGAAGGTAGGGTGGAGCAACATTCCTGAGGAGGCAGAGAACCAAGTGGTGAGGGGAAGAAGAGACTGGCATTTTCTGTAGAGGCAGACAGACCAGCATGACCAGGGAGAAGAGAAGAACACAGAGGCAATGTAGATGAGATCCCTCCTCCCGCTCCTCTACCTCCACCTACCTCCCCTCGACTGTTCATCCTCTCCTCCAAAAGGGTAAGTTCTCCCATGGGGGTGGGGACAGCAAAGCCTGGTACTTTCAGTTGAGGCAGCCCTCAGCACCTCCCACCTGCCTCAAGGGTGAGCAAGGTGTCTGACAATAGGTAATGGGATCCAGGAAGCCAGCTCATGCACCAGGGATAGATACTGATCACACTGCCAGGGCGCCTCAAAAAGGCCCAGCTACATAACTGTCTCCCGTATGCAGAGAGTCTAGTCCAGTCTCATGCAGGTTCCACAGCTGTCAGTCTAAAGTTTGTGAGTTTCTATGAGCTTTGTTCAGTTGTCTCTGCAGATTTCTGTATCATGATCTTGACTCCCCTTGCTCATATAATTCCTCTTCCCTCTCTTCAACTGGACTCTCAGAGCTCAGCCTGGTGCTTCATTATGGGACTCTGCATCTGCTTCCATCAGTTACTGGATGAAGGCTCTGTGATGACAGGGTGTTCACCAATCTGATTACCAGGGTAGGCCAGTTCAGGCGCCCTCACCACTATTGTTAGTAGTCTAATCTGAAGTCATCCTTGTGGATTCCTGGGAATTTCCCTAGCACCAAGTTTCTCCTTTGCCCCAAAATGTCTTCCTCTATCAAGGTATCTCTTTCATTGCTCTCCTATTCCATCCCTACTCCAGCTTGATCATCCCATTTCATCATATTCTCATCCTCCATCCCCTTCCCTCTATTCCCCCCCCCACACACACACCCAGTTTATTCATGGAGATCTCCTGTTTCTCCTTCCCAAGGTGATCCATACTTCCCTCTTAGGGTCTTCTTTCCTAGCTTCTCTGGAGCTGTAGGTTGTAGTCTGGTTATCCTTTACTTTACATCTAGTATCTGCTCATGAATGAGTACATACTATGTTTGTCCTTCTGAGTCTGGGTTACCTCACTCAGGATGATATTTTCTTGTTCCACCCATTTGCCTGCAAATTTCATGATGTCATTGGTTTTTACAACTGTGTAACAGTTTATTGTGTATATGGACCACATTTTCTTTGTCCATTTGTCAGTTGAGGGCCACCTAGATTGTTTCCAGGTTCTGGCTATTATGAATAATGCTGCTATGAACATAGTTGAGAAAGTGTCCTTGTGGCATAATAGAGCATTCCTTGGTATATGCCCAAGAGTGGTGTAGCTGAGTCTTGAGGGAAATTGATTCCCAATTTTTTGAGAAACTGCCATACTGATTTCCAGAGTGGCTATACAAGTTTGTTCTCCCACCAACAGTAGAGGAGTCGTTCCCCTTGTTCTACATCCTCTCCAACATAAGCTGTCATCAGCGGTTTTGATCTTAGCCATTCAGACAGGTGTAAAATGGTATCTCAGAGTCATTTTGACTTACATTTCCCTAATGACTAAGGATGTTGAGCAACTCCTTAAATGTCTTTCAGCCATTTGAGATTCTTCTGTTGAGAATTCTCTGTTTAGATCTGTAGTCCACTTTTTAAGTGGATTGTTTGGTATTTTGCTGTCTAGTTTCTTGAATTCCTTATATATTTTGGAGATCAGCCTCTGTCAGATGTGGGATTGGTGAAGATCTTCTCCCATTCTGTAAGCTGTGGTTTTGTCTTATTTACTGTGTCCTTTGACTTATATAAGCTTCTCAGTTTCATTTATTAATTGTCACTCTCAGTGTCTGTGCTATTGGTGTTATATTTAGGAAGTGGACTCCTGTGCCAATGCATTTCTAGGCCACTTCCTACTTTCTCCTCTATCAGATTCAGTGTAGCTGGATTTATGTTGAGGTCTTTGATCCACTTGGATTTGAATTTGTGTGTGGTGTTAGATATGCGTCTATTTGTGATCTTCTACATGTTGACATCCAGTTATGCTTGTGCCATTTATTAAAGATGTTTTCTTTTTTCCATTGTAAAGTTTTGGCTTCTTTGTCAAAAATCAGGTGTTCATAAGTATGTGGATTAATGTCAGGATCTTCAATTTGTTTCCATTGATCTACATGTCTGTTTTTATGCCAATACCAAACTGTTTTTATTACTGTAGCTCTATAGTAGAGCTTGAAATCAGGGATGGTGATGCCTCCAGAAGTTGTTTTATTGTACAGGATTATTTTAGATATCGTAAGTTTTCTGTTTTTCCATTTGAAGTTGAGTATTGTTCTTTTGAGATCTGTGAAGGATTGTGTTGGGATTTTGATGGAGATTGCATTGAATCTGTAGATTGCTTTTGGTAAGATGGCCATTTTTACTATGTTAATTCCACTGATCCATTAGCATGGGAGATCTTTCCTTCTTCCGATATCTTCTCTAATATCTTTCTTCAAAGACTTGAAGTTCTTGTCATATAGGTCTTTCACTTGCTTGGTTAGAGCTACCCTAAGATATTTTATATTATTTGTGGCTATTTTGAATGGCGTTATTCCCTTATTTCTTTCTCCATCCCTTTATTGTCTGTATATAGGAGGGCTACTAATTTTTCTTCTTAATTAATCTTGTATCTAGCCACTACAAGAAGGTGTTTTTCAGCTATAGGAATTTCTTAGTAGAATTTTGGGGGTCACTTATATATACTATTGCATCATCAGCAAATAGTGATTTGTTGACTTCTTTTCTAATTTGTGTCCCCTTGATCACCTTCTGTTGTCATGTTGCTCTAGCTAGACTGTCAAGTACTATATTGAAGATATAGAAAAAGTGGACATCCTTTTCTTGTTCCTGATTTTAGTGGAATTGTTTTGGGTTTGGGCTTTTGGTAGGATGGAACATCTTTTGTGCAAGAGTAGTATAGTTGGATCTTGGGGTAGATTGATTAACAACTTTGTGAGGAACTGCCATATTGATTTCTTTAGTGGCTACACAAGTTTGCGCCCCCACCAGCAATGATGACTATTTGTTTTATTCCACATATTTGCCAGCATGTACTCTCACTTGTGTTATTCACTTTCCTCTTAACACCACTTTCATCATGCCTCATAAGTTTGGGTATGTATTTATGTATTCATTTTCATTGAATCCTATTTAATTTCCTTCCTGATTTCTGCCCTGGCCAAGTAGTCCTTTAATAGGGAGTTGTTTAGCTTCCATGAGCTTGCAAGCTTTCTGTTGTTTCTGTTGTTGATACCCAACTTTTTAATCCATGGTGATCTGATAGGATACAGGGAGTTATTTCAAATTTTCTTGTATCTGTTGAGAATTACTTTGTGAAAAAGTATGTGGTCAGTTTTGGAGAATGTTCTGTGAAATGCTGAGAAGAAGGTATTCTTTTATGTTTGGGTGAATGTTCTGTGGGTATATGTTAGGTACATTTGTTTCATAATATTGTTAACTCCATTATGTCTCTGTTTAGTTTATGTCTGTTTGACTTGTCCATTGGTGATAGTAGGTTATTGAAGTCTCCCACAATTAACATGTGAGATTTGGTATGTGATTTAAGCTTTAGTAGCATGGATATGCACCAGATCTCCTGCATATTTGTTATGGGTATTAGATTGGTGCTTTTGTGGGACTCCTAACAATGGAAGCAGGTATTTCTCTGACACTTTCACCTGCCTTTGGGACTCCTTCCCTCCTCTTGGGTTGTGGCCAGCCTCAATCTGAGGGCCTTTGCCTTGTCTTAATGTATCTTGTTTTGTGCTGTTTGCACTGCCCTCTCTTGGAGGCCTGCTCTTTTCTAAAGAGGAAACAGAGAAAATGGATTGGGGAAGGGAAGGCAGGGAGTAGCTGGAAGAAGTGGAGAGAGAGGAAACTTGTTGGGATATATTGTATCAGAGGAAATCTATTTTCTTTTTTAAAAATAAATATTCCTACTTATTTTACATTCCAGCAGAAATTTCCCCTCCCTCCTCTCCTCCCAGTACCTACCCCCAATCCCTCCCTCTGTTTCTACACCCCCAATCCACTTCATCTCTACCTCTGTCCAGGAGAGAACAGCTCTCCCGTAAGTATCAACAAAACATGGCATCTTAAGTTGCAGCAAGACTAAGCACTTTTCCATTCGTTAAGGGTGGGCAAGGCAACCCTGTGCAAGGGCGTAGGGTCCCAAATGTCTGTAAAATAGTTGCAGACTGACCCTGTTTTCACTGTCAGGAGTCCCAAAAGAGGACCAAGCTATACAACTATAACATATGCATAGTGCCCAGGTCAGTCTCATAAGGCTCCCTAATTGTCAATTCAGTCTCTGTGAACTCCACAAAAATTGAGAGAAAAAAAGAGAGATAAGGGTCTGATTTCATTCTTCTACATGTTGATTTTGGTCTCATGGCACTGTTTGTTGAAGAGACTGTGCTTTTTCAAATTAGTGTATTTCTCATCTTTATCAAAAGGAGTCTGTAATTGGGTAAACTTTTATCTAAGCTCACTGCTCTATTTTGATTATCTGTACCTTATTTTTCTGCCATGACCACACTCTTTTTAGTATTATGTTTCTGCAGTACAGCTTGCCAACATGGAAGTTCATTCGTTCATGTTTATTGTTTTTGATCAAGATTGCTTAGGTTAGCGGGAGTCTTTTGAACTTCCAAATGAATTATAAGTTAATTTTTTTCCTTCTGTGAAGAATGACAGTGTAATTTTCATTGAGCTTGGAGAACCCATTGCTTCCTTTAGAAACTATGGCCATTTTCACAATATTAATGTTTCCAATCCATGGTATTTCCAATGCATGATGAAATGATGATGCCCCAATCTTGTGTAATTCTACTTCAGGAAACCCAGCTGTGTTGAATTCATGAGTGCAGTCTCTGTGTCCTGTTCATCAGATCCAGTTTCACAACAATTTCCCCCAAAATTCTCCCCAAACTTGGGTTCTTACATCCTTTCTGTCTCCCTCTTCCACAGTAGTACCTGATCCTTGGGTGCTGCTATGATGGTTGATTTTTTTTCCAACTTAACACAAAGCTAGACATATTTATTGTGGGAAGAGGGAGGGATCTTCTCCATCACAGTGTCCTGTAGGTAACTCAGTGAGGATGTTTTCTTGACTGATTATTAACATAGGAAGACCAGCTTACTGTGGGTAGTGGCACTCTGAGCAGATGCTCCTCGTTCATACAAGAAAGCAGGCTGAGCAAGCCATGGGGAGCATGGGAATAAGAAGTGCTCCTCCATGACTTCTCTCTCTCTCTGTCTCTCTTTCTTACTCTCTGCCCCCCCCCTCTGTCTCTCTCTCTCTTCCATTTGTGGATGTAGATGGAAGTTCTCAGCTATTTGATGCCATGTTTTTCCTTCCCTATCATGAACTTAAGCTTCTGAAACACTTTCTTTCATAACTTGTCTTGCTCATGCTATCTTTTTTTTTTTTTTTTTTTTTTTTTTTTTAATGAAAGCACGAAGAAATTTATTTCACAGGGTCTCACAGAGAGAAGGGATTAGCCAAGTTGGTCCCCATCCCTGGTGACCAAGACAGTATACTCCAAACGCATCAGGAACCAAGAGGAGAAAGGATCCTGGAGACACATAAATAAAATGCAGCCATAGTACTGGGAAACAGAGGGGATTCTGGTTTGCTGCTGGGGACTCCCACCAGCCTGGGTCCTCACCCCTGAGGCCTGTATGATAAGCCTCAGTAATGCTAGAGTACAGGAGACCCCAAGCCCCCAAAAGGCTCCCTTTAAGTGACACAGAGCCTCCTGGAGCTGCCTGCTGTGACGCTATCAGATGGGGTCAGGAAGTGCCAAACCCCTGCTTATCCAATCAGAATCCCTGTGAACTTGGCCTCTGAACAGGCCTCGAGGCAGTCTTTGGGGCAGCAGTGAAAGCTGGCAGTGTAGCAGCCAGGGCCAGTGTGGTTCAAGCCCAACAGCAGGTACCTGACATGGTCGGGCAGCGCCCTCATACATGAGGCATCTCCAGCCTCCTGACAGGCACGGGGAGCCCAGGCTGAGCTCTGAGGGAGAGTCCCAGCTCTTCACATCACAGCAAATGACAGGCAAGACCATCAAGTGGGTGCAGGACAGTCCCGCTAGAAGGGCACTTGCTGAAGGAAAACGAGGAATCTAGGCTTTAAAGGGCTTGAGAGGGCAGGGACTGGGTGAAAGAGAAGAGGACCCAGGGCACTCTGGGATCAGGAAGGGGACAGAAAAAAGAAGGAAGTGCCAGGGCTACAGGAAGTTCCACTGTTCCCAGAGCCCCAGGTTTCCATCTCCGGCCCTGTCAAGGCCCTACTTATTGCCCCACGTGGCCACCTTTGTATACAGAGGCGTTCGGAGGAAGCGGCCACTCTTCATGTAGGCAGAGATCTTCAGTCCCTCAAAGCGGGCCACAAAGTCCTTCAGGTTTGGGAAGGCATCCAGGCACTTGGGTTCGAATATAAGGTGCAGGTCTAGGATATCATAAGCAAGGAAATCCACAAAAGTAATCTTTTCACCAACAAACCACGTCTGCTTCCCCAGGAACTGTGAGAAGAGCTTCATCGTTCCAGGCAGCTGCTCCAAGTATTCAGCCTTCAGTTTCTCAAAGTCTGGGCTGTAACAGACTCTAGCCAGCTGATTGGAGACATCCATAGCCTGGTTCTCCAAAATGTCCACACGAATCTTCTCTTCTTCCGTCTCCCCACACATGTTGTTCTTGCGGGCAAGGTAGCGCAGGATGGCGTTGCTCTGGGTGATCTTGTGTGACCCATCAATTAAGTAGGGCAGGTTGGGAAAGTCCAGGCCCAGCTTGAATTTCTCATTCAGCCATTGGCTTCTGTCATAGTCAGGAGCATCGCCCATGGTGTATCTCTTCTCCTCATAGCTTGAGTCTGTGTATTCCAGGAGCAGGCGGATAGCGTGAGCCAGCCCACGGATGTCCCAGTAACCCAGCGTCATAGGCATGGTGCTGGTGCCAGCGGCTGAGTCCACTGTCCTCCGGGGAGAGCTGCTTTGACTTTATCCTCCTGCTCTAGGATAGCTGGGCGGAGCTCGCTCATGCTATCTTATCACAGCAATAGAAAAGTAACCAAGACAGCTTAGGGGCTGTCCTACACACTCAATGCTTTATATCCTGAGGACCCAGTATTTTCATGTTAGCTCAAGAACTGTTCAGCATGGTCAGTACCTTACAGCACTGAGGAGCCAGCACTATCATGTCAGGAGCTGTTTTACATGGTTAATGTCTTACAATGTAAGGACCCAGTGTTTCCATGTCAGGTTGGGAGCTGTTCTGCCTGGTCATGCATGCATCTTTCTTTAGGCTATGACATCTTCCCTCATCCAACGCCCAGCCTTACTCTAGATCCTAAACCTAAGTAAAAGTGTCCCCGAGTCTGTCAGTCTATTGCCACCTTCACAATTTTTGTTATATCAATATATCACTCCACGGTTATTTACAGAATGATTTTTAAGGATTTATTTATTTATTATGTGTGCAATGTTCTTCCTGCATGTATACCTGCATGCCAGGAGAGGGCACCAGATCTCATTACAGATGGTTGTGAGTGACCATGTAAGTGCTGGGAATTGAACTCAGGTCCTCTGGAAGAGCAGCCAGTGCTCTTAAACTCTGAGCCATCCCTCCAGCCCTGAATGGTTTTTCCTTAACTCCTAAAACTGTCAGCTTTTAAAATTGAGCCGGTCCCAAGTGAGATAGTGAATATCTCACTAGTAAACTAATAAAATAGTTGTCACCTATTTAAAATAATCCTTTGTCCCTCCAACAGTGTTTGCCACCCTTGAAGACTGTATTGAGTGTTTAGATAGCAGTGAAACTAAATCAAACGAACCCCTAATTTGTTCCAGGGTCTGAGAGATATGAAGGGTCTTGACCATTGTGGCTCAGACAGGAGACAGGAGTCGCTCCTCACAAAACTTCTGGCTTTTGAATCTTGCCCTGAGCTCCAGGAGGTAGGAGAAACAAAGAGAGACCTCTCTCTGTGGTGTGTGTATGGAGGGAGTGGAAATAGCCTTCCCCACCAAACTGGAGGTTGACCTCAGACCTCCTGCTACCCTCTCCCAGTGGATAAGACAACTTGGTCCCCATTTCAAACTGGAACTTTCCACAGGTAAAAACAATGTTTCTGCCTGAAGGACCAAAAGGAGGCTCCATTTGCTGTTTGGAGGACCTAAGGTCTGTCATCTCTACTTCTAGACACTTACTTTCCGCCCCAGTATTCCAGGAAATCCAGGGAAGCCCTGTGAAAAGAACAACAAATACTGTGACTGTTTTGAAATGCCACTTGGAACTGGCTGTGGATAGATTTGGTCAGCCATTTTTATGATGACTATCCCTCAATCCACAGGTGGGCGAGCTCCCACTTCTATTGCAGCACATCACTTGTACAGATTTGCCATTGTTTTTTCTCCTTTGTGACCCTAGTCACCACTTTCACCTCTGGATCCCTAGGAGAAAACCAAAAGAGAGGGTCAATGCACTAACATTGCACTTCTCTCTCTCTCTCTCTCTCTCTGTATGTGTGTGTGTGTGTGTGTGTGTGTGTGTGTGTGTATGTGTGTGTGTGTGTGTATGGCGGGGGGTAGGGATAGGAGCATTTCAAACTGATAAACTCCTAGGCCAATTCCCTCATTTTTACAAAGCTCTAGGCTCAGATAATAGGTAGCTTGCCCAGTACAGGCATGCTTCCTAGTTAGATCCCTTAAGACCTCTTTTTTGTTTGTTTGTTTGTTTTGTTTTGTTTTTTGTCTGTTTGTTTTATTTTCAGGACAGGGTTTCTTCTTCTCTGTATAGTTTTGGTGCCTGTCCTGACACTCTGTAGATCAGGCTGGCCTTGATCTCACAGAGGTCTGCCTGGCTCTGCCTCCCAAGTGCTGGGATTAGAGGCGTGCGCCACCACCGCCCTGGTGCCCTGCACCCATAAGATCTCTTAATGATAGTTAATAAAGGGAAACAAAGAAAGTCCTGGGTCTCAGATCCTCTCATCTCACAGGGCATGTGTCACAGGCGCTGAAAGGGAGAAATTAGTAGCCATCTTAAAAGACGTTCCTTCCCCTTCCCTCTTCTTCCTCCAAAGGTATTTGCTGACCAGCATTTTTTTGAATTGACCAAAAGTTGAACTTGTGGGAAAGATAAGGCTGGGACAATAAATCCATATATCCTAGACTAGGCAAAACAAGGTGTAAAGAGTAATGGGCTCAATTAACCAGAAGTTGAACTCGAAAAGAATGCAACAGTAAATCTGAATGGGTCAACAAAAATTGGACATAGGGAATAAAAATGTATTATAACTCTGCAGAAGGTAAGGAGAGACTCAAGGTCTATCGCCAGACTCTGTTGGCGGGTCTCAAGGCTGCAGCTAGACGGCCTGCAAATATGAGTAAGGTATATGATGTAAGATGGGGAGCTGAAGGGAGTCCAGCGGCGATTTTAGAACGCCACAAAAGAAGGTCAGAACTTTATCTGGACAGAGGAAAAACAACAGGCTTTTGAAGCTCTTGAGTAAAAGCTCCCAGAAGCCCCTGCACTCGGGCTACCAGACATTACCAAACGATTTTCTCTGTTTGTAGATGAGCATAAAGGAATAGCAAAGGGAGTGCTCGCCCAGACAATAGGACCATGGAAACGGCCAGTGGCTTACTTGTGGAAGAAATTAGATCCTATAGCACCTGGGTGGCCTCCATGTTTACACATTATAGCAGCAGTAGCCCTCCTGGTTAAGGATGCAGATAAGCTAACTTTGGGCCAAAACCTCACAATAGCAACCCCACATTCCTTAGAGGGAGTGCTCAAACAGCCTCCTGACCGCTGGCTAAGCAATGCCTGCATGACTCACTACCAGACTTTGTTGCTTAATCCAGCCAGAATAACATTCCAGGTCCCAACAGCTTTGAATCCGGCTACTTTGCTACCTGACCCAGATCTGGATGCACCACTTCATGAATGCTCCAGAATACTAGCCCAGGCTCACTGTTTCCAACCAGACCTTAGAGACACACTACTACCAGATGCTGAAGAGATATAGTTTTCTGATGGGAGCAGTGAGGAATGGAACGAGGTATGCTGGGGCGGCTGTTACCACAACAGACAAGGTAATCTGGGCATCATCAATGCCAGCAGGAACATCAGCTCAGAAAGCAGAACTGATAGCCCTAACTAAGGCCCTAGAGCTGGGGCATGGGAAAAAGATCAACCTTTATCTTAAAGGTTTATCTTAAAGTCACTATCCATTTGCCACAGCTCACATTCACAGGGCCGTCTATAAAGAGAGGGGGCTCCTAACTGCTGAGGGAAAGACAATCAAAAATAAAGAGGAAATTCAGAACCTCCTAAAGGCCTTGTGGGGGGCCCTGAAACTGGCTATAATTCACTGTCCAGGGCATCAGAAGGGCAGTGGGCCAATATCGAGAGGTAATAACTTGGCTGACCAAGCTGCCCGGGAAGCAGCCATGACATCTACCTTAGCATTAGTTTTGCTGGACCCAGGCCCACCTGTGCTGCCAGAAACCCCTGATTATACAGAGGAAGACATGGCCTGGAATAGGACCCTCCCTATGACTCAGTGCCTCGAGGGGTGGTGGAGGGCTGCTGACAATAAGGTAATTCTGCCAAAGCAGTTAGGGCTTAATACATCGCTCCTCTCACATGGGCAGCCAATGGATGCAGGACTTATTAAGACATGCAGAAGTAAAAATACAAAATGGGAATCAAGTCATAGAGGATCTGGTCAACAGTTGTAAAGCTTGTCTACTAACCAATGCTACTACCCACCCCAGAAACCCCGGGACACGATTAAGGGGTAAGAAGCCGGGTGCGTACTGGAAAGTTGATTTCACAGAGATCAAATCTGGTAAGTTTGGCTGCAGGTACCTCCTGGTGTTCCTTGACTCCTTTTCTGTATGGGTTGAAGTGTATCCTGCCACACATGAGACAGCTCAGACAGAGGCAGAAAGGTTGTTAGAAGACATTTTGCCAGGGTATGGGTTCCCCGTAATGATAGGGTCAGATAATGGACCAGCATTCGTGTCCCAGGTGAGTCAGAGCTTAGCCACCATCCTGGGGTTAATTGGAAATTACATGGTCAGTACTGACCCCAAAGTTCTGCACAAGTAGAAAAAATGAGCCAGACTCTAAAAGAGACCTTAACCAAATTAGCCCTAGAGACTGGTGCAGGCTGGGTTACTCTCCTTCCCTTTGCCCTCTTTCATGTAAGAAATTCTCCTTACGAGATGGGTTTGACTCCCTTTGAGATTATGTTTGGTACCCCCACCCCTATAATCCCTAACCTCCAGTCTGAACTTATAGCAGAGATGAGCAATCAAGATGTGCTTGATACTTGAACGTCTTCAACATGTACACAAGCATATCTGACCTAAACTTAGGGCCCTCTATGAGTCTGGCAATCCCCCTGAGCCCCACAGGTTCCAGCCCGAAGACTGGGTCTTCATCTGTCGTCATTGACAAAAGACCCTTGAGCTAGGATAAAAAGGACCTTTCGTAATCCTGATGACCACACCCACAGCCCTGAAAGTGGATGGAATGGCCGCCTGGGTGCACCACAGTCATGCGGGACTACCAAGGGGAAGGATGGGAAGCAACTCGGCACCTGACCAACCTGCTCAAGGTCAGACTCAGATGACGAAGCCCGCCCCAACCAGAGACTACATCCTGATGATGATTTTTCTCCTGCCTGTGATTTCAGCGAATCCACACATACCCTGGAAACAGACTTGGGTGGTGCAGATGTAACTGTCTTTTAAAATAAGAAACACAGAGCCAATTGCAGAGTTAAAAAGCCCAAGAGGTCAGAGCTATAGCTAAGAGCTAAAAACCTTACCCTTCACTGCCCCTGATGTCCTCCTCAGCCAGAGTGAATCTCAGCTGAACTGCTGCTCCAAAGCCTGAAACCTTAACCAGCTAAAAGCTTCTTGTTTCTGGTCTTCACGCCTTATATACCTTTCTGCTTTCTACCATCACTCCCTGGGATGAAAGGCTCACTTTCTGGGATTAAAGGCGTGAGTCACCATGCTTGGCTGTATCCTTGAACAGATGGATTTCTGCCTCTGGAATGCTAGGATTAAAGGCATGTGCTACCACTGCCTATCCTAAGTATCTAGTGGCTGTTCTGTTCTCTGACCCCAGATAAGTTTATTAGGGTACACAATATTTTGGGAAACACAATACCACCACAGGGTGGTCACTTCTAAAAATGGTGACCAAAGCTGGAGTGTGGTGGCACACACCTTTAATCCCAGCACTCGGAAGGCAGAGCCAGGTAGATCTTTGTGAGTTCGAGGCCAGCCTTGTCTACAGAGCAAGATCCAGGAAAGTCACAGAGCTACACAGAGAAACCCTGTCTTGGAACCCCCCCCCCCAAATGGTGACCAAATCTAAGTGGCCTCAGCAGAGGCACTTCAAGGCACAGGGTGGCCAGATCTTAGAGTAGATTTATGTGACTTGGCAGCTGGTTCTTGGGATGTACCAGACCAAGACCTGGGGAAGGGGCTACCTGAATGTGAGGGCCAGGAGTGATGTAACCCCATACCCTGCCCCTCCTTGGGAATAGGAAAAATGGAGGGACAGGGTGGGAATTGGATAGGCTGTAGTCATCCATCACTTTGGCGATACCTGAGAAACATCCCTATTTATATATGCCCTGGGGATGGAAGGAACAGGTCAGAAGCTAACAAATGTGGAGGGCCAGCCAAGTTTTTCTGTAAAGAACGGGAGTGTGAAACATCTGGAAACACCTATTGGGGACCCAGGTCCTCTTCGGACTTCATAACGGTACCAGAAATCACTCTGGACCAGGACTCACGCAGAATTACTGTAAAAGTTATTCAATGGTTTACATGGGAGTTAGCTCAGACCCCGTGGGACAATGGGTGGGGTGGGGAGAATGTGTTAAATATTGATGTAACCCCCTAATTATCAGGTTTACAAAAAGGGGGCATGAGTTTACAAATTGGGTGAGGGGAAGGACATGGGGATTAAGGCTTATCAGGATGGCCACAATCATGGGCTGACTTTCCACCTTAAATTAAATATCAAGCCTATCCACTGACAGCACTTAGGTCCTAACGTCATCCTAGCACCTCCCCCTATGCCTAAAGTAACCCCGGATTCCCAGATGTTGGTTGTGATCAACACACCCACACAGATACACACTCGTAACCAACAATATCAAGTGACTATAACCCCATATATCCATCCCTAAGGCAAACCTCTCTGCAGCACCTGACACTCACCAGTCAGACCTGCTTCTAGGTATTGTAGCTCAGTCCTTTTCAGTCCTTAATGCTTCAAAGCCCAATTTGACCATGGCTTGCTGGCTTTGTTATGACACGGCCCCCCTTACTACGAGGGTGTGGCTGTAGTAGGAACATTCAGTCAAACTTTAGATCCTACTCAGTGTCAATGGAGGTCCACGGCACAGCTGACTCTCCAGCAGATCGCTGGAGCAGTGACATGCATTGGGAATGTCCCAGTCAATCGACAGTCTTTATATAATTCCTCAAAGACCAGTCCTACAGAAGCCTTTTACCTAATTCCCCACAATGATACCTGGTAGGCGTGTTCCACTGGCCTCACCTCCTGTATTTACACTATGACTCTCAAATGCACTGAGAGTTTCTGTGTACTAGTTCGCCTGGTCCCTAGACTCATTTATCATGCAGAAAACGAATTCCTTGATGAGATCGGGAATCTGCATATCAGAACCAAAAGGGAACCCGTGACTACTTTAATTCTTAGTGTCTTATTGGGGGCTAGCCTAGTCAGGATGGAGACTGGAACTGCCTCTCTGATCACCCAGAATCAACATTATTCTAACCTTTCGAGCAGTAATTGATTTAGATATAGAGAAATTGGAAACCTCCGTCTCTCATTTACAAGAATCTCTGACTTCCTTAGAGGAAGTAGTTATGCAAATCAGAAGAGGACTAGATCTCATCTTTTTGCAATAAGGGAGACTATGTGCAGCCCTGGGATAAGAATGTTTTTATATAAATCACTCCAGGTTAGTTAAGGATTCTATGGCCAAAGTAAGAGAAGGCCTCAACAAGTGAAAAGGAGACAGGGAAGCTGGCCAGGGAGGGTTCAAATCTTGGTATAACAATTCCCCTGGCTGACAACTCTAATCTCTAAATTCTTTGTGGACCCCTACTGCTACTAGTCCTCATACTAACCTTTGGGCCTTGCCTCTTAAACAAGCTGATGCAATTCATCAGAGAAAGATTGAGGAACATCCAATTAGTGGTAAAGAGGACTCAACCTCAGTATGAGACCCTCAACCAAGATGTAGAAATGAGCCATTTGACTCAGGATAGAAATTTACAAACAGGGTATTGAAAATCCATGATTGGGTGTTCTCAAGTTACGTGGAGAGGAGGGAATGAAAGGGAGAAATTAGTAGCCATCTTGAAGACGTTCCTTCCCCTTCCCTCTTCTTCCTCCAAAGGTATTTGCTGACCAGTGTTTTTTTTTGTTTTGTTTTGTTTTTTGTTTTTTGTTCTTTTGAATTGACCAAAAGTTGAACCTGTGGGAAAGATAAGGCTGAGACAATAAATCCATGTATCCTAGACTAGGCAAAACAAGGTGTAAAGAGTAATGGGCTCAATTAACCAGAAGTTGAACTCAAAAAGAATGCAACAGTAAATCTGAATGGGTCAACAAAAACAGGACATAGGGAATAAAAATGTATGTCTCTATAGATACCCTGAACCCTGTTAGTAATTAGCAACCTTATGCTTACCTCATCCCTAGCCCCCGAGATATGTAACATTCTGCATGTGAACCTTTCCTATATAAACCCCTTAAAGTGAGTGCTCAGGACCTTCTCTCTTTTCGCCTACTGTTAAGTGGTGTTGGGGAGGTCCCTGCCTAGGCTGGAATAAAGGAAACCTTTTGTTCTTACATCAGAAATCAGCTCCTTGTGTTATACCCAGATCATGACCCCAAAGAGACCACTGAAGACCATGGATGTCCAGAATGCAACAGCAAGGTTTATATATAAGGTATCTATAGATACAAGTCTAGACAGGGAACTCATTCCTATACCCAATAGAGTGAGGCAGGGAGGAGTTGCTCTTTCTTTGTGAGGCTAGCTATTTAAAGGCAAAAACCGCAAGTCCTTCAGGGTGGTTGGAGGGGGTTTGGCATGGGTGCAACTCGGATTGCTTTATTTTTAATTTTGAAGGTCTCTGTTCTCTTTTAATTGGGTGAGGGTATGTAACTTTTGAATTTACTGGTTGGGGGTTACAATTATCATTTTGGGGGCAGTCTGGCACAAGTCCCAGGCTTTGTCCTTGAGCTGCCATGGGGACTGGCTGGCCTAGCATATACTGACTGTGGGGGCTGGCTCAGTGGTCCAGGCTCTGTAGTTGACTCATTCATAAAATTCTAAGTTGGTGAGGGGTTCCCAGACAGTAAACATCTGGCTGAAATTTGAGCAGTCAGAGTACATGCAGAAAGGGAACTACTGCAAGGACTATGTCTTTTGTTCATGGCCCTCCCAGAAACTGCTTGCTCAAGTCTCAGGAAACTGAAATTGAGGCCTGATCTCTGAGAAGACTGAGCAGCCTGTTATGGCATCTTCTTGGTCCTTTCATTCCCCCCTTGAGTTGTATATCATCTCCAATCTTGGAGATGTTTCTTTTTGGTAAAAGACTTTATCACCAGGGTAGTATCAGAGACTAATTGGACCAGAACATAAGAGTTTTCCCATTATCAATGGCAAAGTGAGCTTCCCCTTATTCAGTTTTTGCCATCTGCAAGTAAGTATGTCATGAGTTCAGGGACGAATATTGGGATTCTAACATCCTCAGTTTAGTGGTACCCAAACACAAATCACCATTTAGTTAAGACATCAGTGATATAAGAGCCAACAGTAATTAGCAGAAGCACAAGGGCAAAAGCCCTGTGATGGCTGACAGAGTTCCTTATCCTGAAGGAACTTGGAAATGAGAATGGGGACCAGTTACTACTTTATCTCAAGTTCCCTATGACAGGAAATTCCCTTTTGATCTAACATTCTGGGGGGGGGGCAAGAGCGATGTTTTCTCTTCTGTAATTACTTCCTGCTGACATTGGGATGTTATTGTCAGGGCCCTGGAAAGCCAGAATGTTAGTCAAAGACAAGAGGGAACGTTTTATTGATCAGCTGAAGAGATGGTATGCATATCGGTTGAATTGGTCCATATCAGCTTTCAGCAAGTTCAGGGCTCACAGTCATTTGCAGTAGTTTGTCACCAGCAAATGATGCTTGGATGTATTTGTCAGCCAAGTGGAAACCTGTTGAGACAGATATAAACTAGGAACAGGAGTTAAAACTTATGAACTTATTTGGAACTTTTAGACCCATAGTCTCAGTAATTGTAGTATTACCAATTTGCCCTGAAATCCATACTGTCTTTTTTTAAATCAATTAATAAGGTGGCTGCAACCTTGTGGAAGACTCTGGTACTAAGCTGACAAAGCCATAGCTAGTCCAGTCATTGATATCATCAAAGATCTGAGAAGGATAAATTTTACCTGAGTGCAGACTTTTAAATCTATTTAAAAAGCAACAGAGACTATCCATTACCCAGACCACCATCATCCCAGTGTAGCTAGAGTTTTCCTGCCTGGCCCACAGTCAGGACAAATCTCTGTCACCCGCCAGTCCCACAGTCACTCAGACCCAACCAAGTAAACACAGATACTTATATTGCTTATAAACTGTATGGCCGTGGCAGGCTTCTTGCTAACTGTTCTTATAGCTTAAATTAATCCATTTCCATAAATCTATACCTTGCCACGTGGCTTGTGAATTACCAGCATCTTCACATGCAGCTTGTCATGGTCGTGGCTGGCAGTGTCTCCTTCTGCCTTCCTATTCTTTCTTTTCTCCTCTCTGTTAGTCCCGCCTACACTTCCTGCCTAGCCACTGGCCAATCAGTGTTTTATTTATTGACCAATCAGAGCAATTTGACATACAGACCATCCCACAGCATCCCAGGCTCCTGGAGTCTTCATAGTGTTGGCAGGACAGGTGTCAGGATAATATCAGTCTTGGCTGCTGGGCCCATAATGTGAAATTCTCTCTGTGGAGGAGCAACTTGGTAAAGACTGACCTCATCTTGTCAGTGTCTCATTTGTCCATTCTGGGCCGGATCCCTGGCAGCAGGTATTGAGTCAGAGCGTCTTGCCCAGTGGTCGGTGTTGTCCGCAATTCAGGTGGTGTCTTCTTGTCATTGTTCCATATCTTCTTTGTAGACCTTGAGAGTCATTGCTAGGAACTGGGAGTCTCTGTTTGCTATAGTAAGCTTTTTATCAAATAATGTAAATGCCATATACATCAGATCTTTGACAGGTTTGAGGGCCATTATCTATTAAATGTACCTGAGCCAAACAAATCTAGGCCTAATCTTGAAAACATCTCTAAGTTTGGTAACAATAACCAGGCTAATTTGTTCTCCTATAGATATATTAGTCAAATATACCTCTCAGTTTTTTTTATTTAAATAGAACAGTTTATGCTTTAAACTAGTATCTGGATAGCCAGATGACTAGTATTAACTTGTGTTCCTTAACACAAAGGACATCCAAACTCAGACATTGAAAACCAAACATACATGTGGCCACATTTTCATTCATACCTGCAGAGTAGACAGACATTTTTACAACTATGACCCTTTGGAGTCTCAATGTAACAGCAGAATAGCAAGAGAAAGAAATCTGAAACATGTTTCATTCTTTTATACATCTCAAGTCATTTTTTAAATCATTATTTAAGCCCTTTTATCCTCAGACCTTTATAACTTGCTTTTACATGTTTTAATAACTTGTATTATATATATATATATATATTTTAAATTTTTATATCTAAAACCTTTACATCTTATATCCTACATAAACCTTATTTATATTTAAACCTTATAATTTACTTAAACTTTAAAGTTCCACTATTATTATTTTTTTACTTCAAACTATTTACTTAGACCCAAAATATCACATACTCAAACCCTCATGACATGTTTAAGCCTTTAAATTTTTACATCTTAAACTGCTTTCTCTAACCAAAAAAAATCATTTATTTAATCTTTCATCCTCATATCTTAAGCCTTTATATTTTTATAAAAACATTATATCTTAAAATATTTTTTATCTTAACCAACAATAATTTGTACCCAATTCTCTTAAATGACGCCAAGTATTTGTAACCCATTGAACTCAAATGACCAAAACCCATGTAAATTTTTATTTTTCCTGTGGAAACAAAAGCATAATTTTTCCAGTATCTTGAACTGGTAATTTAACATTTCTTTTTTAAGCAATATCAGGACACAGAAGGGTTAACAAGAGAAGTTGCTGGCTGGCAGAAGAGACCTTGAAGTTATCACAGTAAAGGAAGGGAGGGGGAGCAGTGGGCATAGAGTGTGTCCTTGACTGCCAGTGTTATTGAAAAGAAGTTTTTGTTAACTCCTCTGACTAAAGTCAGATTCTCTGTTCAGTGTTCACACAGTTTTTGTCAATTGCAGGCAGTCCCCATTGCCCTGTCCAGAGCTCTCATCTTAGCCCGCCTGTACCGAGAGCACGCACCCCACCCTCGTGAGAGCAGCCAGCTGGCTGCAGTCCTAATAGCAAGAGAGCTAGGGAAGGAGGGAGGTGGCCCTCGCTGTGCCTCTCTCTCCTTCTCTCCAGGAAAATGAGGGAGGTTAGTAGACAGAAACAGATAACATTCACACAGACAATCCAAGTACCAGCACATCAGCACTGAGATGACGGCCTCGTTCACAGCTAGCAAGCCCCTCGATTGTGGCTCACACATCCTTCCAGTGGGCAAGGCAAAGGTCTAGTGGAGAAGAAGGGGACTGTCCCATAGCGTCCGTCACAGTCAAGTCAACAATGAGAACAGTTAACACATTACACACAAGACCAAGGGCATACAAAAAAACTTTGCCCCAATGAGACAACCAACAAAGCTCCAAGAACAATGATGGCCTGATGTGCTCTGGGGGGAGTGACCCTCCAGGCTCAATCACACCAAAAACAATCCAGACTCGAGGATCTCTGTCCTTGATCAAACAAACATCAGGGGGCTTCCAAATCCCCATCAGTCAGACATGCATCTTCTTTCTTGGAAGAGAAGGAGAGAGTAAAGTAACAATGACTACAATAAAACACAAAAAACATAAAAGGACTCTGACAATTTCCCAGAACAAAATACAAAGTGGCACTTCCTCCCACCCTGGGGGAGATACCCAAAGATGCTCCTAACGACTTCTCCTGAGCACTCCCTGGAGGAGACTCCTGAAACCAAATGGTCACCTCTGAGGTGGCCCCAAATGGCTCAGGACCAGGGGGTCCCTTGCCCAAATTGGGGAACGAGATGTCTCTCATTCCCTCCAGGTTCACTGTCTAGACACGTCTGTCCCAGTGAGAGCCTGCAAAGTACAAATTGATTGACCAGTATAAAACAAAAGTAACAAGACAGAGACACAGACAAGACAGAGAGCACTCTTACTGGTAGATGACAATGAACCTCTGGACCCTTGAGGGTCCCGGTGGGGCCTCTGGGGTTCTTGGTCAGGGAACCAAATGTTATACCCAGATCACAACCCCAAAGAGACCACTGATGACCATGGATGTCCAGAATGCAACAGCAAGGTATATTCTATAGATACAAGTCTAGACAGGGAACTCATTCCTACACCCAATAGAGTGAGGCAAGGAGGAGTTGCTCTTTCGTTGTGAGGCTAGCTATTTAAAGGCCGGAGGCCTGCTCTTTTCTCTCAGCCCATACAGGATGAAGGACAGAGAGTAGCCAGGAATGATGGCTGCCGTTGATATCTAAAGAGAGAGCTGGGCCTGTCTTCTACTCACCTCCAACTCCAGAGCTGTGCCCAGACCAAAATCTGGGATGCTACCTGTAGCGGTAACGCCCGCATTACCGATAACTGTTCACCATGTCCGAGCGAAGGGCTTCGGATTAAAAAATAGAGACAAGAGACAGCGGGTCATCCATACGATTGGATGTTGAATGCCGTTTATTGAAAGAGGGAAGAAACCTTAAATACAGCACAAATGGAGGAACCCCCGGAGGGCAGAAGTTCGCTATCAATGGTCTACATTCCAGACCCAATGTTCTACATTCTTGTATCTAAGTAGTTAACGCCCAAAATGCAGGATACACAAACGAGGAACTTCCCTTAAGCATTCAGAAGGGTGGATACCGGCAGGGAATCTGAATAGGGAGGACATCTGATCGAGGTCAGCAAGCAAGGCCGCAGCCACTCCCAGTCGGGGGCCAGGGCCCATGGCGCCCACAGCTACCAACCACCAACTCCAGAGCTGTGCCCAGACCAAAATCTGGGATGCTACCCACCACCAACTTTAGGATCTGGTCTGCCAGGAGAGACAAGGACTGACCTTTTCCCTTCTGGATCCTGGGGAGCCCTAAAAGAAAGCAGACTGCTTATAATCAGCCTCCAAGACAGCTGGGTGTGCAGTAAGAATGGAAGGACTCAGCCGGGCGTTGGTGGCGCACGCCTTTAATCCCAGCACTCGGGAGGCAGAGCCAGGCGAATCTCTGTGAGTTCGAGGCCAGCCTGAGCTACCAAGTGAGCTCCAGGAGAGGCGCAAAGCTACACAGAGAAACCCTGTCTCGGAAAACCAAAAAAAAAAAAAAAAAAAAAAAGAATGGAAGGACTCCTGAATGTGCTGCTTAGGTCTCTGCACTCTACTGTGAGTTTTAAGGGGCATGTAGCAATAAACAAGAAGTCCTGGGGGCTTGTGTTTATACAAGGCTTAAAAACAATGTAGCTTTTCTCAGCCCTCAAAAGCCTAATCCACAGGCAAAACCCTGATAGCCAAAGAGAACAACAGGAACATGATCCCCGTGTCCCTGTACCACAGGGCATGATGTGCCCCAAAGGCCTGACTCCCCAGCACAGGGTGACAGTCCTCCAGTCCTGCCCTCCCCATCTTTGTAGACAACTGCTGCTCCCCAGTCTTAGTGAGAGGGCCTGGGAATGTCCCTCTGGACCACACACTGAACTCAGTGCCCATTGGTCCTCTTGACCCCGCCAAGCCCATCACACCCAGGTCACCTTTTTCACCCTAATGCAATTAGAAGATGGAAAAGGACCACAGTGACAGTTCTTCCAGAAACAGAAACAGAGGTTGTGGGAAAAACTGGGATGGAACCAGGGTGTTGGGTCTGGGTTGTAAACTTGAATTCCTATATGGCCTTTTGCCTCCTCCTGGGGCTCCACTCTCCATCTTTCATTGTGGCCATTGAGATTAAATAAAGAACAAAAATGCCCAAGATAATACAGATCGCCAAACTAAATACCCACTAAGAAGCTATAAATGGTGATGTTTGATCTTTTCCTGGAAAGGATTGTGAGAGGGTGGGAGACAGTGTGAGGGCCTCAGAAAATAGGCTTGCCGCACATACAAATTCTTTGCCTGATTTGCTTTTTGCATAGGGTGGGCCTTTCAGACATCTCATTATACTCTCACCCTCAGTTTGAAGCCAAGCAGAGGCAAAAATCAGCCTCTGGATAGATAAATGGCAGGGGGTGGTTAACAAGTAGGGTGGGTTCTGTTGTGACTCAGAGTAAGCGTGAATCTGTTTTTTATAGTATTTTTATTTTATAATTAACTTAATTTCACATATCAGTCATGAATTTCCCCCATCCTCCCTCCTCCCACCTCTCAGCCCTCCCACCCAATCCACCCCCCAATCCCACCTCCTCCAAGGCAAGGTCTCCCCTGGCAAGTCAGCCCGGCCTGGCAGACTCAGCCAAGGCAGGTCCAGTCCCCTCCTCCCCTTACACCAAGGCTGAGCAAAGTGCCTCAGCATAGGCCCAGGCTCCAAAAAGTCAACCCATGCACCAAGGACAGTTCCTGGCTCTACTGCCTGGGACCCTCCCAAACAGATCAAGCTCATCAACTGTCTCACTTATCCAGAGGGCTTGGTCCAGTTCCATGGGGGTTCCTCCACCATTGGTTCTCAGTTCATGCATTTCCACTAGTTTGGCTATTTGTTCCTGTGCTTCCTCCAACCATGGTCTCAACATCTCTCTAAGCTTAAATTTTAAGCATTCTCTATACTACAAAACTGCATGCCACCTCTAATTAGTAGAGATACAAAGTCAACTATATGCTCATTGGGGGGTTAATTTATGGGGTATTTGTTTTTGTTTGTTTGTTTTTGCTTTTTGTTGTTATTATTTTTATTTAAGGCAGGATCTCGTGTGTCCCTGGCTGGTCTCATTTAAGTGAAGATGGCCTTGAACAGATGCTTCTGCCTCCACCCACTGAATGCTAGGATTATAGGAAATGAATCACCACTTCTGACTGCATATTCTGAATTTTGAATATCTTTATAAATTACCTTAAATGTAAAACTAAGCAAGTGAAATTAATTTTGCTAGCATTTTGCTTTCATTTTATTTGTCTCTTCAACATGTAATTACTGTAAAATAATGGGAAAAAAGGAAAAATTAAAGTGTACATGATGCATGCTGAGGATCGAGGTTAGGGGTAGAGCACTTGTCTAGCATGTACAGGTGCTGGGGCCCATGAGAGAGAGTGGAGGAACCAAGGTACAGGAACCTGCTACATAACTGCTGGAAGTATAGCTATACAATGATGCAGCCACTAGCACCAGAGTGTGCACAGCATTTATAATAGAGAAAAGGTAGAAACCCCAGATAACTACTGCTTGATGAATGGGTAAACAAAGGGTGCTGTGTTAATGCAATGGTCAAGTATCTAGCCCTGAAAGGGGGTAGAGTACTGCTACATCCTATAACATGAATAAACATTACAGACATTAAACTCAGTGAAAGAAGCAAAATGACAGAAGAATGGGATAGTTCCCTATTAGCTGGTTTGATTTCTATTAAACACCCAGAGTGAGAAACCTGAAGCAGAAAGTTAGATTGCTAGCTGATAGGGGGTGGGGTCTGGAGGATGAAGAGTAACTACTAGTGAATAAATGGTTTCTTCTCCAATGACAAAAATGTTTTAAAATCAGATAGGGTGATGATTGCATACTTTTAAGAACATATTAAGAAAACCCTACTGGATTGTATACTTTAATAGAGTGAACTTACTAGATAAGTGCATTACATTATTATTTAAAGATTACATTCATTTCATGTGTATTATGTTTTCCCTGCATGCATATTGTACACTGTGTGCATGTCTGGTGCCTGTGAAGATACAAGAGGGTGCTGGATTCCCTAGAACTGCATTTACAGATGGTTGTGAGCTTCATGTGGGTGCTGTTGTGGGTCACAGGGTTTGTAGCTGAGAGATATTGAGGATTACCTTTCTCTCCAGTACAGACTGCCTTCCAGTACCAGGAACTCTGGTTAGTAGGTGAAGAATCTAGTTCATGTTCAATGACAGAAGTGTTACCTTTAGAAACAAGACCTTAACATCAGGTTGTGCAGAGACACCAACAGCCTTGGAAATACCCTGAACTATTTGGAGGATTCTGTGGGTCCCTTTGGTTATGGACTCAACAGGCTGTACCCTGTTCCTGGCACAGGAGGTTTAAGATAGTGGCATAAGATGTCTAATTGGAGCCTTGTCAAACCTATTATGTTTTGAGCCCATTTAGATTCCTTTCACTTATGTATAGGAAGCTTCTGGGGTAGTCAGTTTCCATATAGTTTTTCAAAGGGTCTGCAGTGTTGATTGTCCCTGCTCATATTCCCTCCTTTATCCTTCTCTCCCATCTTCGTCTAATTAAACCCTCCTAATCTAGTGTTCATTTATATCTTCATAACACTATAGACTTTCCCCTTCCTTGAGAGATACTCTCCTCCCTTCTGGTCCCTTACCAAGTACCAAACCTCTGTGGTTATTCAGATTGTAGTTCCCATATCAGAACTTTTAAATGAAAAAAAAAAAAACAGTATTTGTCTTTTTGGGTCTGGGTTGGCCCAATCCGGATGGATTTTTTTTTTCTATCTCCATCAGGCCAGTCTTAGGGAGGTATTTTCTCATGGCTGCAAGACTGTAAGGACCTGACCCACCAACCAACTCCCCCAGTGTTTTGCTTTCAGGTAGCTCTACTACAAAATTCCAATTGACAGTGCTTTGCGCATGCTCTGAGCATGGTTAAGCTTTCATCACTGGAGTCTGACATGGGCATGCGCAGAGCACGCGCACGAGGTTCACAGTTGCTGAGCATCATTGTGTGCCAGAGTAGCTGTGTTGTGAAGGACACACTGAACCAAGGATCTGCGCTAGCAGGACGGTCCTGTGTGTCAGTGGCGAGAATTTAGCAATGTTTTAAATTTTTAGTCTACCAGTGTTCTATTTTTTCTGTAGGGTTTGGGAGGGTGCGGGTGGGTAAGGGGGCGGGGGAGGCAGGGAGGGCCTGCACAGCCTAAGGGCTGAACATGCAGGAAGACATCAACCCAGATGCCCTTAGTATTCAAGCCCCAAAGCGGGCTCGCTGCTACACCTGCCTGTGACGACGACGCAAATTTCCCCTCTACTTGATCAGGTATGACCCAGTGGGGAAGATACAAAGGACGGCCAGCGCGGGGGACTTGGCTTCAATAGAACGGCTGATCAACTGCCAAGGATACCACGTGAATGGCCAGTACACAAGGCGCAGGTAATGGGACCTGGGGAGGGGAGAGGGCCAGGAGGGACAGGAACTGTTGGTGACAGTCAAGGCAACTAAGGAGAAACACACCTTCCAGGACTGTAACCTGAGGGAGGGGAGAGGTCATGCTTAGGCTCTTCTTTCACTGAGCCCAGTGGGGTTTGTGCCTGCTTTAGGCTTCCAGGCATCTGGGACCTGCCCAACTTGGAAGGGCAGCTCCTAGGCCTTATAAATTCTTTTACATTGTCTCTTTTAGAGCACTTTATTGGGTGCTTTAAAGTGATTTAGCTAATGGAACTACATACATTTTATTTTTATGTGTATACTTAAAATTTTTTTTAGATTTATGTATATGAGTGTTTTGCCTGCATGTATTTCCAGTGCACCACGTGCAAAAGAACGTGTTGGATCCCCTGGAACGGGAGTTACAGAAAGTTGTCAGTGCTAGAAATCAAACCCAGGTCCTCTACAAGCAAAACCAGAGTTTGTAAACACCAAGCCGTCTCTCCAGCCCTTAATAGATATTTTTTAATACTATGTTATATACAACACAGAAAATTGTAACATGAGATAAATTTTTACATAAAATGTCAACTTTAAGCCCCCCCCCCAAAGAATCACTAAGAAATCTTACATTAGTGGGATCCCTGTTTGCTGAGGGATCATATAAGGAAATTTTCAGTTGGAACTATGACTCTGACCCCCACTCCCTTGAGTACATGTTGTATGTGTGTTGGTACATATGTGAAGGCTACAGGTTGACATTATCTTCCTCAGTTGCTTTTCATCTCATTAACAGAGTGGTATGTGTGCACATATATCCCACACACCTGCAGTTAAGTATGTGAAGGTCAGAAGAAAGCTATATTTGAGAGTTGTATTCTGCCATATTGTGGGTTCTGGGGGTTGAACTCAGGCCATCAGGTCTGCTGGCAGGTCCCACCACCTGATGAACCACCTTGTGGTCCCTACACCTCATTTTTTGAGGCAGGTTCTCTCACCCAAATCCCCACTAGGTGTGATTTATTGTCTTGCAGTATGCTCATTCAGCTAGACTTGCAGGCAAGCAAGCTTTGGGGATCCTACTTATCCACATCCCCAGCACTAGATTTTCAAGGTGCTGGGGGTTCTGAACTCAGGCCCTCAGGCTTGCACCCCCTTTTCTGTTTCTTATTTCACACTATGTTCTAAAGGGGAACCAGAGACACTCAACAGTAGATTTTCCATAGCCCATATGCTTCTTGATAATCTCTGTAGTTCTGAGTGATTACTTAGTCTTCTAAATGAGAGCATTATACAAATAATAGAAGAATAAATTATATTTTCAAAATATTCTTTGCTTAACAAACACATTCTTTAAAAACACTAAATTTTCCAACTGTATTTATCCATTCTGTCAATCCATTTATTCCCCACATGGAACTTAGATATCTCCTATACAGCATACATATTCTACTATCTCTCAAGACCCTCTCATTCTTAAAATGTTTATTTTTATCTGCCCATTCACCCTCCTTACATTCTATAAATTTAAATATTGAATACAAAGACCCATGTTCATTTGAATCCTGATTTTCTTTTGGCTTAAAGCTTTTTGAAAATCAAAGCAAGGGAGCTATGATGCAGTGGATTATCTCCTTATAGAGATATTTGCCCAATTTTGGTGTGATGGACACATTGGAGGGTTTAAGGCAAAGGACTATGGCCTACTTTCCTACCATTTGGTGTCTGGATTATCATGGGCACTCTGTCTACTGTCTGAGGACTAGGCTGTGTCCCTGTTGGCAGCAAATATAAAAATATTACTTTTGGGCATTGAGAAATAAAAAAAATCAAAGTATCAATGACTGAGGATTTAGATTTTTTTTGTTGTTACTGCTGTTTTCAACTTGTTTGCCTTTCATAGTGTTAATAGCTAAAATTTACATAGATACAAGTGAAATGTAGAATTGCCATGGGTCTGTGGATTGTATCATATTTCATTTTATATAATGCACAGTGGACTGCATGATAACCTTTTATTTTGTATAGCAGCAAAGTTAAAAATATTGCCAATTGTAGTCATAAAATATCATGGCAGAGATTTTAGCAATGCTAAAATGTGAAATAAAGAGTAAGGTAGGCACAGTGGCACTGACCTGCAATCCTGCCTACTGGGAGGATTACCAAGTTCAAGGCCATCTTGGGGAATATAGTTTTAAAATATTGTAAACATATTTGAATAAAAAAATTGTGTCTTCAGAGTAGGTAGAATTCTGTTATTTCTCTTTATTGGAATATTGTGTTTGTTATCAGTAGGAAGACTAATCATTATTGTATCCACCAAACATTGACTGTCAGGTGCTGGAAGCACCTGTCCATGCTCTTGAAGATGTGAATTGAAGCATCACAGTAGCATGATGTAAGATAGCTACAGTGTTGAATCCCCATCCTGTGCATGGGGAAATTGAGTTATGGAGCACATAGAAAGCCTAATATATAACATATAATATTGCCAATTATAGTCATAAAATATCATGAATTATAAGTGGCAGAGATGTCAGTGATGCTAAAATGTGATATAAAGAATAAGGTAGGCACAGTGGCACTGGCCTACAGTCCTACCTACTGAATACTACTATATATAATATATAACTAGTTTATAACAGCAATTAGAGTACGATTTAAATCCAAGCTGAATTCAGTCTGTTGGGTGTTCTGTTATTCAGACAGGCTGCTCTGAGGAAGGATGAAACTTGTGATAGAGCACTTACCTTAAATGGGAGGGCCATGCACTATATCCCTAGCACAGCAAATGAACACTTGAGTAGAGAAATAAGTAAATAATAAAATTCCAGTTACTTCTCTTACATCAGAAGGAAATGAAGTTTGCTATCTAGTATTTACAGTTGAATGTGCCTCTATATTGTAAATTGTAATTTCCTAAAATGTCCTTTCAATTTTTAGACATCACTCCATTATGCCTGTGCACATAATCATCCAGACGTGGTAGAATTGTTAGTATCCCAAAGGCCTCTATTGATGTCCAGGATGATGAAAGCTGCACACCTTTGATTAAGGTAGCTATTGGACAGCAGTTTTGGTATGAATTGGATTAGATCTTGTCCTTGTTTGATTTTTTGTTGCTATGATAAAACACTGACCAAAATCAACTCGGAAAAGAAAATGTTTATTTGGTGCACAATTCCACATCACAGTACATCAGGAAGGGAAACCAGGGCAGGAGCTCAAATCAGGAACCAGAGGCAGGAACTGCAGCAGAGATCATGGGGGCAATGCTGCTTTTCCATGGCTTTTTCCAAGGCTTGCAGCTTTCTTATACTACTCTGGACTACCTGCCAAGCTGTGCAACCACCTCTAGGAAGCGGTGCCTTCCCACATCAACCTCAATCAAGAAAATGCTCCACAGACTTTCCCACAGTCCAGTCTGATAGAGGCAATTCCTCAAGTGAGGATCCCTCTTTCCAGGAGTCTTCAGCCTGTGTCAAGTTAGCAAAACAAATGAACAAGCAACCTCCCTCACTATAACAGCAACCAACTAGTGCTGATTGAGATACTTTAATATCTAGGTGTAGTGGCACACCCCTGAAATTCTATCACTTGGAAAGCTTTGGTGGGGAGATTATGAATTTAGGCAAGCCTGGGGTACTTAAGAAGACCCTGTCTCAAAAAGAGAGGGAAAATATTCATAACCTAAGCAATTTCTCTGATCTAAGTGAAACTATTCAATGCAATTTTAGAAATATTTATCTGGACTTTCTTGAATTGAAGATCTCTTTCTTTATACAATACCAACAGGCCACACAGAGGGGCAATATAGAATGCATAACTATATTACTGATTCAGGGTGCTAATTCCCACCTGAGGGATTTAAGTGGGAATACAGCCCTGAACCATGCCGTTTCCAGAAACAACACAACAATTGCCAGAAAACTGATGGACTACAACGCAGATATTGAAGCAAAAACTGAGGTAAAGCCCGTTCAATGTCATCCCCAATGTACTTCCAGCAATGACGCTCAGATCCACCTATCACATTCCAAAGCTCAAGTAGTCTCAACGAATCTGGTCAGAGTAAAACATTTTTCTCCAAATATGTTTTTTACATTTTTCTACATAGTTTAAAGGAACACAGCACAGCCTATTTTGTTTCAGAATGGGGCTTAATTTTAAATTTAAATAAAAGATTTGCCCCCTGCCACACTTCACATACACACAAACAATAAAAATAAATTAATTTTAAAGTTAAATGTCTGTAGAATTAACAGATTTCTGTTGAAATTAAGAAGTTACTGATGTGGTTTGTCTCTCAGAGATAAGGCTGGAGTGGAAAATTAAAAAGGTCACAGGCACACAGGCAAATTTGATCATTGAAAAAAACCTACCAAGAAGACATTTTTTTTTTTTTAATTTAACTTGTTCAAATTTTCTATGAACTTAGGAAATGCTATTCATGCTGTGAGATAATAATTTTCAGTTTAGGGAAGGAATAGTTTGGAAAAACAGACTGAGAAACTGCTCCAGAGGGGCCACTTGAGCTCACTCATTGAACAAGGCACACCAAACCTAGATGCCACGAGATAGGGTTGGGCCAATGGAGGCACATCTCCATGGAGCTAAGAAGCCTGGAACCAGTGAGTGTTTGTGGAGAGTTCTGGAGAGGAGTTGTGCTCACAGGCAATGTTGGAGAGGGCAGTGGTGTGTCAAAAGGAAGGGGCCAGCTGTGTGTGTGTGAACCTGCAGCAAGTGATGAAGAAAAATCTGTCCTTTATCACTCATTGTTTGCAGAATCTGTGATCAATTTTCAGTTGAGAAGCATGTAGATTTATAAAGTGTATTTTTTTTTCTTTATAGTGTGAGTTGACATCATATACACTTGCCTTATTTGAAGGAAAACACCAGATGGCACAGTTTTTAATGCAGTATGGTGCAAATGCACATTTGGAGGTTGAGTCCAATAGGTACCGTTTCTTCTTTTTTACAATCTTGGTGCTGTTCTTGAGAGTGACAGTTGCTTAAGTAAGGAACACTAAAATGATAGGAGGAAGATTGGCTTCAACTCAGGGGCCCACAGTGAGTGTGAGCTGGAAAAGGGACTGTTCCCACCAAACAAAAAGAACAGTGTGCATCAGGACTCAATTTCCCATAATCTGATTTGATTGGGGATTGTCAACTAGTTAAGGAAAACATATTAATGTTTTTACTCTGAAAAGTTTAATTTTATTATTTTTAACAGTGAAATTTGTAATCATTTCAGTATTTGCATTGTTTCTTATATATTTTCCTTTAAAATGCTGTGTTCAGCATAGTTTTTGAAAATCACATTGTCTCTTTAATTACTCATTCTACTTTAATTGCTTTTGAGCAATCATGACAATTAAATGCGATTACCAGATAGTAGCTAATATCAACATGAATGTCCCCAACATACTTGTATGTTTTAAATTAACTTATTTTAGTTGTTTAAATGTTTTGCATGCATTCTTTCTGCATAGCTTGTGTTTGGGCTGGCCACAGACATCCAAGAGGGCTTTGAGTCCCCTGGAATTGCAGTTCCATATGGTTGTCAGCCAAGATATGGGTCCTGTGAATCAAACCCTGGTCCTCTACCAGAGCAAAAAGTGGTATACACTGCTGAGTCATCTTTCCAGACCCCAGAATGAATATGTTTGTTTTGCACATGATCATAAGCAAAGGCCATGATATCTTTAGTAGAAATTATTAGCCAGCCCCACGGTCTTTGCTGATATCCTGGAGCCTAGGTCTCATTAGCCTGCCAGTTTGACACACTGAAATGCAGAGAACTTATACAAGGAAGAACATGAATAGGAGGCTGGACATGTTGGTACACTCCTCTAAATCCCTGCACTCATGAAGCAGAGGCAGGCTGGACTCTGGTTTCAAGGACACCCTGGTCTCAATTGATTTGGTGCATGGGGGAAGGCAAGAAACATGGGTGCCACAGCAGAAGTGTGGAGATCCAAGGATAATTTATAGGAGTTGTTTCTCTCCTCTCACCATTTCCTCAGGGTTCAAATTGGAGTTGCCAGTCATGCTGGCAAGTGCCTTTATCAGATTAGCCCTCTCAGTGTCCCTCTGATGTATGCCTTGACGGAAAATATATTAGTATTAATATACAGACACATACACACATACATGACCCACGCCAAAAAGAAAACAAACAAAAAATATTGAAACCAAACACAAACTCTCCAGTGCCAACAGATCACTCTGCATGCAGGCATAATGACCTGGGATCCATCCCAGAAAACACATTGGCCAGCAAACTGCTTGACTGCAACACACATGTTGAAGCAAAACTCAGGGAAAGATCATTAAACATTATTGCTATTGTATTTCTAGCAATGACACTCAGATCCACCTATCACATGCCAAAGCTCAAGCAGTCTCAATGAAACTCTTCAGAGTAAAACCCTTTTCTCCAAGTCTGTTTTTAATCTTGGTATACACATTTAAAGGAACACAGCACAGCCTATTTTGTTTGAGAAGACAGCTTCATTTGAAAATCAAACAAATAAATGGTTTTGGGCCCACACACACTTCACATACACACCAAACCTAAGAATTAATTTCCAAAACCAAGAAAGTTCATCCTCTAACTTTCCACTGCAGGAAAGTGAAACACAGCTTTTCTCCTGGATACTGAGATCTCCACTTTAAAGAAGATCAAAAGTGCGATGAACCTGTCTTCTTATGAGGAAGTAATAACTGATAGCTGCAAAGGAAAAGAAATATATTTACTGGTAATTCCCACTAATTTGACATGTAACATATTTGCTTGTGAGAGGAACGATGTCTCTGTGTTCCTATGTCTGCAGTATTGCAAATAGTGTCAGAGAAGAGGAACCCAGCCTGGAACATTCCTTCATATCCTTCATACCCTCACTTCTGGGAACCCACAATCTAATCACCCTCTAAGGCACTAGTTCTCAACCTTCCTAAGGCTGTGACCATCTGATGAACTTCCTCATGTTGTGGTGACCCCGCACATAAAATTATTTTCCTTGCTACTTCATAACTATAATTTTGCAAGTGTTATGAATTATAATGTCAATATCTATGTTTTCACAAGGTGTTTGGTAACCTCTGTGAAAGACAGTCCTAGGACTCCCAAATGGGACACTACCCACAGGATGAGAACCACTGTTTACATGGGTATGTGATAGTAAATTAGACTAGGCAGACAAAAATCAGAAAGGGAGCTACTTGCATCTGAGAGACAAGAACATATACAAATGCAGAAAATAAATATTAGAGAATCATGCAGTAGCTAATGTCAACAGAAATGTACCTAACTTACTTGTATGTCTTCAATTGATTATTTTAGGTGTTTAAATGTTTTGCATGCATTCTTTCTGTGTACCTTGTGTGTATCCTGACCACAGACATCCAAGAGGGCTTTGGATCCCCAGGAGTTGCAGTTCCAGATGGTTGTCAGCCAAGATGTGGGTGTAAGTAAACTGCAAAAGATGTGGGTTTGGTGTCCCAGGTTTCAGCACTAAAATGTTAGTAAATTGATGGCTGAAACTGCAAGGAGACAGTTCAGCCCTAGACGGGGAGGATTTCCTGACACCTAGAGTTACTTAGAACAAGAGCTCCATTCCGAAGGTGTCCTGGACACCTGAGGCTATTTAGCGCAGCAGTAATGGCTGAACTGGAGAGAGTTCAGCATTACAGGTTGAGGTATCCCAGACACCTGGAGCTACTTAGAACAAGAACTCTGCCCTGAAGGTGTCCCGGACACCTGAAGCTGTTTAGCACAGCTCTGATGGCTGGGACTGCAAAGAAACAGCCCAACCTTGGAAAGGAAATTTTTCTGACCTCTCAGGAGAGTCAGGCCTGGAACTGCTTCAGCAAGGAAGGGTATCCTGACTCTTCAGGAAAGTCAGGGTATCCTGACTCTTAGGGAAAGTCAGGATATACCTGGTATGATGGGGGATGGTCTCCCGGCAGGACCCAGCAATCCTGCTCCTATCCTGGAGAGCTACAATCTCAGGTTAAGTGTTAAAAGCTCTCGCTCAGTCCACTATGGGATGTCCCAGCAAGGTTCTTCTGTTCAGCTCCCCCTTGCTCAGTCTACTCTGAGACTCCTTAGCAAGGTTCTTCTGTTCACCAGTCAATGAAAGTCTTCACCCAATACTCTTTTGAGAAAGAGGTTTATTTGGGAAGGAGGAGTCCAGGAGAGTAGCTGCCTCCACCACGGTGGAGAGAACAGTTCACAACTGACCGGGCAGGGTGGTTTATATAGGATGTCTAGGGGCTGGAGTCAACTGTGATTGGTTAGTTTATTTTCTGCCCAGGGATTGGCCGGTATTGTGAGCAAGGGGCAGAGATGGCCCTGATTTCAGGGCCAAACTGTGTTTCTTTCACTGGCCTTACTTAGCTTTCTGTCACTACCTCTAAGGCCAGGGCACATTTCATTTACTGACTCTGATTCTAGGGGCCAAGAGTGTTTCTTTGGTACTGGTTTCAGAGTCAGGGCATGTTTCCTTGGTTCATTTCTCTGGCCCAGGTCCCAAACACAGGCTGTGTTTCTTTCCCTGGTCCTGGGCCCTAGGGCCAGGATTCTGCTGTCCTGCTCTGTGATTGGTTGATTTCACAAGTCAATTGGACAGGGGCAGAGATGGCTCTGTCTGAGATGAACTGTGTTTCTCTCATTGGCTTTATCTAAGCCATCCTTCCCTAATTCTAGGCTCCAGGGTCAGGGTGGGTTTCTCTAGCCAGCCTGTTTTTCCTCTGTTGGATGCTGTGAATCAAACCCAGGTCCTCTACGAGAGCAAAAAGTGGTATACACTGCTGAGTCATCTTTCCAGACCCCATAATGAATATGTTTGTTATACACATGACCATAGGCATAGGCCAAGATATCGTTAGTAGAAATTATTAGCCAGCCTCAGGGTGTTTACTAACTTCAGGGACCCTAGGCCTCATCAGCCTGCCAGTTTGACACATTGAAAAGCAAAAACTTATAAGCAGAAAGAACATAAATAGGAGGCTGGGCATGTTGGTACACTCCTCTAATCCCTGCACTCATGATGCAGAGGCAAGCTGCACTCTGTGGGTTCAAGGACACCCTGGTCTCAATTATTTGGTGCATGGGGAGAGGCAATAAACATGTGTGCCACAGCAGAAATGTGGAGGTCCAAGGATAATTTATAGACGTCGGTTCTCTCCTCTCACCATTTCAGTCTGAGGAATCAAATTGGAGTTGTCAGACATGCTGGCAAGTGCCTTTATCAGATTAGCCCTCTCAGTGACCCTCTGATGTATATCAGACTGAAAATATATTAGCATTAATACACACACACACACACACACACACACACACACACACACACACACACATGCCCATATACCAAAAAAAGAAAATTAACAAATGAAAATGAAACCACACACAAACACTCCAGTGCGAGCATATTACTTTGCTTCCAAGCATAATGACCTCGGATCTACCCCAGAAAACCAATTGGCAACAAACTGCTTGACTACAACCCAAATGTTGAAGCTAAACCCAGGGAAATATCATTCAACATCATCCCCATTGTACTTCCAGCAATGAAACTCCCATCCACCTGTCACATGCCAAAGCTCAAGCTGTCTCAATGAAACTGTTCAGTGTAATACATTTTTGTCCAAGTCTGTTTTTAATATTGGTATACACAGTTTAAAGAAACACAGGACAACCTATTTTGTTTCAGAAAATGGCTTTAGAAAAACAAACAAGTAAAGGTTTGGGGCCAACACACACTTCACATACACAACAACAAAAGAATTTCCAAACCAAGAAAGTTCATCCTCTACCTTTCCATTGCTGAAAAGTAAAAAACATCTTTTCTCTAGTAGTGCAATCACGACTTTAAAGGAGATCAAAAATGCAATGGACCTGTCTTTTCTTGGCAAGGTAATAACTGATAGCTGCAAAGGAAAAGAAATATATTTACTAGTAATTCCCACTAATTTAAAATGAAACATATTTGCTTGTGAGAGGAACGATGTCTCTGTGTTCCTATGTCTGCAGTATTGCAAATAGTGTCAGAGAAAAGGAACCCAGCCTGGCCCATTCCTTTACCTCCTTCATATCCTCATTTCAGGGAACACAAGCTAATCACCTCCTAAGGCACTAGTTCTCAAACTTCCTCAGGCTGTGTCCATCTGATGCACTTCCTCATGTTGTGGTGATGCTCCACATAAAATTATTTTCCTTGCTACTTCATAACTGTTATTTTCCTAGTGGTATGGATCATGATGTCAATGTGTATATATTGAAGAGGTCTTCGGTGACCTTTCTGAAGGCGCGTCCTATGATTCCCAAACGGGTCACTACCCTCCGGTTGACAACCACTGTCTAAATGTGTATGTGATATTATATTAGGCCTTTATCTGCTTAGCCCTCTCACTTATACTTTCACTGAAAATATTTTAGCACTAATACACACAAGAAAAAAACCGCACACTCACTTCATCACCAGCTGTGTACTTCCCTTGCTAGCCTAAGTACCTTGGTTCCCATCCATAACTAACGGCAAGCATCTCACGTACACAATCCCAGCACACCTTTATCCATATAGGAGGCTGAGAGTAGAACAACTGTGAATCCTATAAGCCAGCCAGAGTGTAACACACAATCAGCAGAAATAGTAGAAGACCCTGTCTCACCTAATAACGGGGAGAATCCCTCCTGTAGGTTATACTTTGGCCTCCACATATGTATACATGCATATGCACACATACACACACACACACATTCACACACACACACACTAATATTGCACAAACAAGCATAGAACCGCATGCACACAAGCCTACACACACTCCCAATTTGTAAATAATTTTTAGAATCATGTGAAATTATCTACTCTGGTAAATAAATGGTCTGTATACATTCATTAGTACTCCTGTTGTAAAACAGTTCAGGAAAATATCTTTAGGGTCTTCTCACTCATTTTCAGTGTTTCTGTTTTTTCTTGTGGCGTATGTCCCGGAAAACTATCCTTGTACCATGTGGCCTATGCATTCCCTTTTTATAACTGGCTTAAGCATACTTAGTTAATGAGGAAGAAGCAATGAGTGAAACGTGTGACATGTGAAAATGTGTCCTGGGGGCTGGAGAGATGGCTCAGCGGTTAAGAGCACTGGCTGCTCTTCCAGAGGACACAGATTCAATTCCCAGCACCCACATGGCAGCTCACAACTGTCTGTAACTCCAAGATCTGAACCTTCACCTTGACATACATGCAGGCAAAAGCACCAATGCAAATAAAATAAAAATAAATAAATTAGAAAAAAAAAGAAGATGTGTCTAAGTCTGACAAGTATCACATGCTTTGATGGGTCCAAGTTGTCATTCTCAATGAAACCACTGAACTGAAAATTTTCACATGATTCATTTGAAGAATTTAGACACACATGTGTGATGGATACTCCCTCATCTTTTTTTCTTTGACCAACAATGCTTCTGAAGCTTTAATCATCTCTGTGTTATGTTGATGATGCTGGGTATGTTTTCTAATGTGTGAGTTTTTCACATAAATAGCACGTACCTCCTCAACCCTGATACCAAAAGGTAAAAGTAGACTGCTAAATTAGGAGTGTCACCAAGATGTCATGAATGACAAAGCTGGAGTCATTATATGTTGTGGAATAAAAGTCAGTGAGGTTTTCCATCTGCCAAGCAGCATCAATTACATTTTCAAAACTCATACTTCCTAAATGTACCTGATTAAATCAACTGGTCTTTGTATGCTATCTAAGCCAACATTATGGAATTGCTTCACCTGTTTTTGGCATAATCCACTGGTAACACCCCTTCAGTGCCTCCAATGTATCCTTCAGGCTTTGTTCATGTCACTCATACTGTAATTAGATGATGGTTCTATTACTTTCTATTGTCATGCCCAAGGCAATTTCTAGAAGGAAGGGTTTGTTTGGAGTGGGGCTTATGGTTCCAATGGGATGCATACAGTTCCATCACCATCATAGTTCAGGCAGGCAGACATGGTGCTGGAGCAGCAGCTGAGAGCTACACTGACTCACACAAGTAGCAGAGAGCTCCCTGAAAATAGCACAAGTCTTCTGAAACCTCCAGGTGAACCAACAATGATACAACTACTCTGACAAGGCCACACCTCCTAATCCTCCCCCAGATAGTTCCACCAACTGGTGGCCAAGCATTCAAATATATGAGCCCATGGGGGCTGTTCTCATTCAAGCCTCCAGAGAGGTGCTGGGGCAGGCCATTATAGCTATCCTCCATGTATAACAATAGTCATAGTTAAGGAGTAAGAACTTGGAAGGCATCTCCCAGAATCCTTACTTGCAGCTCCACAGCTCCCCTCTGCTGTGGGTAGTGACACATTTTGCTCATGCATTTCAAAATCACCCTTACTGTTCTGCTGTCCCAGGAACCTAATGGGCAATTGTGAAAGGTCATGGGGAAAGCATTAATGCAGTGCAGAAGAGAGAGGTTCCTTTTGTTCCCAAAGCTCCTCATTGTCACATCTTCTTAATTTGGCCAGAATGCAAAATCCCAGTCATACAGACAGGAAAGGACACATTTTGTCCTTTCTTTTTACAACTTCCCATTATACAGAGAATGACAGTGTCAGGTAATAAAGAGCAAAAGAAAAGAAGGAATAAAGCTGAGCAGGTCCCCTTTTAAGATTTCTCAAAACTCTGGGCCTTTTACTCAAACAGAAAGGAAGCAGAAGTTACCGGATATCAAAGGCTGTTGTGATAAAATTAGACTAAGAAAAGAAACATTTGGGGGCTATGTATCAAGACCCTGACATTAACAGATATGTCTTAAAATGAATAAAATCAGTAAAATTGTTAATGAAAACTAACTCTCAAATTTTCCTTAAAGGTTGAAAAGAAGGCAGAAGTTTTACTTCTTACACCCTGTGATCCTCATATTACTGTTCTCCACCCTTGTGTCCATTTAACATCTACGTGTGATGGAGATGGAGTTGACCCTGTTGGTCACAAAAATAATGCGCGTTCAGCCCAGGATACTGTTCTGGATCCCATAATTACTTTAGATATTTGCACTGGGCATGCAATGGGGAGACCATATGCTGACCCTGAGCCTGCTCTTGGTCACCACACTAGTGACACCATGGACCCTTTTCAAACACTGACCCAGTTCTTGAAGCTTGTCTTAGAGCAGAACACAAGTGTAGTAGATTCACGACTGATCAGGAATCTTCTCTTGTTCATGTCTCATGTGACACTCCAGAACCTACACAGGTTAGCAACAAAATTTTTGATTCTGTATATACACCAGCTATACAGTGAACACCTCTACTAAATCTATTCCTCCTCTGGCAGAAGACATGCAGCTGCTCCTGATATCATCAGTAATGTGGTTCCTGGCACTATTAGTATCATTTATGTCAAGGATAAGACACCTAATCATTCAAGTATCCCACAGACAAAATCATTCAAGAGATCTCAGGAACCAAAACATTGGACAAGGTAAGTGAGACCCCAGAAACGGTTTAAAATAGATGAAGATTTTTGTACTAGAAATTTAATTCTTTTTGGTACTAGTATATATGATTAAGAAATTTCATGCTTTATATAGAACTTTTAGGCATTTTCTAGCACCAGAAAAGAATTGATTCATTTTTTTCCAATAATATTGAAAATATATCACATAAAAATAACAGTTTAGTCCAACAAAAGTGCCCAAGTAAGGCTGGTAGGTCCACAGTTATCTCCTATTCTGGAATGAGGGAATTACTTTCACTCCTAATGTGAACCTTATGTTTTCTGAATGGCTAAGCAGAGAAATATAACTGTTAAATATTAGTTTCTATTTTTCTGTATGCAAACACTATGACTTACGAGTATAGCATCTTCTTGGAAACAAATATTCCAGAAGAAGCAACATCTGAGAATAGAACCAACAAAATGAGGCTCCACATTCTCACACCTTCTCAAACACAGTGATACTAATGTCACTCCATAAGATTCTACTGATGATGCCACTGCTACTGCTGATCCTGATGATGTCACCAGTGATGTTCTTGATGATGCAACTGATAGTTCTTTCTTTTCTTTTTAGTAGCTGCTGAAGCTGATCATTAATTCTCTGAAAGAAGAACACAACAAGTGACAATCAGGAAGATTTTACAAAAAGTAGACATTGTTAACTTAAATATTTTCTGAAAGAAGACACAGGATATATAAAATTCTGTATATGTATGAAATATTTTCCCATTAAAATGAATTATGCAAATATTTTAAGCTGTTTCTTGGTATTGTACAAACTGATCACCTAACCTCTCAGTGATATGTTTAAGGGGAAGGATTTTTATTATAAACACCAGAGATAGAACAGATAGAGTGATCTGGAATGTCCAAAGCAGAAGGAGATATTGGCTGAACATAGTCAGCCAACTGGACCTGGCTAATGATAGAAACAGTAACAGCTCAGAGAGGCAGAGAAAGAGAATGAGACAGAGGAGGAGACAGAGAGAGGGAGAGGAACATGGAGACAGGAGGAGAGAGAGACACAAAGAGAGAGATTTATAAAGAGACTAGAAGGTGTGAGAAGGGATGCTTCTGAACTAGAGGGAGTTTAGGATAGGGGAGGAGGGGAGAGGTCCTAGGACACTAGCATAGACTTTGAAATGCATAACAAGTACTTGTGACACTGAAGGAGCCTGGAGCCTAGCATGGGCCTCATTATGGTAATATGCACCACAGGCAGCCATTTTCTCTACTGCCAGTCATAAGGGAAATGACACCTTTGGGTAGAGCTTCACAAGTTTTTGAGGAATGTTGACTTCTATCTACCTTCCAGAAATCCTCCTAAAGTCCAGGTTGAGTCCATTTCCGGATATCTGGGCCTGCCCTTGGAGTTTTGGGAACTGGAGTTTTCTTTGGACATAACAGGCATCAGTGAATTTTAGTGGATTTTCCAAGTCAAAACCAGCCTTGTTGAGGTTCACATATTCAAACTGCTCAAACACAAGTAAAAACACCCCTCAAAGTGCCATATTGTCCTTAACATCCATAGAGTTCAAGTGTGGTTGCTTACCTGCGTTTCCTTTTCCTTTAGTTTGATGCTATAAGCTGCAAAAATATACAAAGTAGGATTTCAGTTGATGGTGACAAAGCTAACACCTGGAAGAAGCCAAGGGCCTTCCAGAGGTCAAGCTGAGGCTCAAGGAGCCATGATAATATTTGGCTTTTGATTATCAGCCATTTCCTGCTATGAGTTTCTTGTGTGCTATTGTAGCTTTTCAATCATTTATTGGGAATCATTTTCCCTCTCCTAAAGGAATATTTAGATAACCTGTGCGCTAACAGCTATGCTCAGCCAGAACCCCAGTTCAGGTCTCTCTGTAATTATAATCACTGGCAGCATCTGGCCAGGTCCATTCTCAGATGGAGGAAAGTACCTTATCAGAGATATCTCTGTACTCTCTAGGAACAGACTTAAGCATCCAGACTACCCATTTGTAAAGGCCTGGCAGATGTGCCAATTGAGCTTAACTTCCTCCTTTCCTAAACCTTACCTCTAAGTCCAGATCTCCTTTAACTATGGCCAGAGGAATCACAGGTTGCCTAGCAACCAAGCATGCTTTCCCCCACCCTGCAGAAAAACGCCAGATAGATTGGACAGATAGGAGCCACAGGAAAAAAGACAGTTTTATTTTCTCCCATTGACCTAGCAACTTATAGATTCTTTATATTTTCTACCAATCATGTTTAAGATTATAATTGAGCACATTAAATCCCTCTTCTTAGACATTACCTGAATTAAGCCCTTAGTTAATTCATTTCCCCATTAGTCACTTTCCTTTTGGGTTGCAAATGATTAACAATTACTGCCCCTCTATGTGATTCTTATCACCCCTCCATTGACCCTGGAAGCCTGGCTTTGCAGTGCCAAAAGATTACTGCTTGTAAGTGTATATATACTGGGACTCCCAGGGCACAGGAGGACCAAGGAGAAGATTTGGAAGAGCTCTGTGTGCTGAAATTCTATTTTCAAAAATAATCCTTGCCATTCATAGTTCTCTCTCCTGAGCCCCTCGGATATATAATATTAAGGCTGTTATCCCTCTAATGTTATACAAGAAATTTTATGACATTCCATCCCCAGCACACATTATCTGCACATAATCCCTCACTGAGGGGTGGGGCTTATGAGTTCCTCGCTGTGAATGAAGGTGTCCTGGAAAAGATGTTCTAGTCTGTTCCTAGAGAGTACAGAGGAAAGTTCCTTAACTTTCCTCCATCTGGGGATGGACCTGGCCAGATGCTGCCAGTAAAAGGTGTCCTTTTACAGAAATCATCTACAAACTCTGCCTCCCTCTTCCAAAGTAGTCCCTGAGCCTTGGAGGGTATGATTCAGACATCCTGTTGAGGTCTGAGCAATTCATAGTTATGCATTCCCTAGTTTGGCCAGGTGTGAGTCTGCGCATTCACCACAGCCCACTGCATAAATAAATGTCTCTGATGAGCGATGATAGTTGCCCTAATGGACAGGTACAAGCCTGAGTATTTGGAAGGCAGCTTGATGCCATGTCGTTTTAACAAAACAATAGAGAGCCTATTGTGTGGAATCAACACATCAGCCATTAACTCAGAGTCACAATACTGCATCAGGGCTGCATTAAGGAAAGAAATAAAAGCACTTCCACCTGGAGTCCTTCAACCAAGAGTGAATCCAGGTTTGGATTTTCTACTTCATGCTCCCTGTCTTCTCCCATCTGTCTGGTGCATGACTCTGAGTCTGTGCCTGTGTGAAGAAGTCTGTCTGTCTCTGTCTCTGTTTTTTTTTTAATCTGAGTCTGTGCCTGCCCTATGTCTGTGTCCATCTGTCCCTGTGGCTGTCCCTGTGTGTGAATGTGAGTGTCCCTTTTGTTGTGCTCTCTTTTATTGACTTCCCAGGAAGAATCACATTAGGAAGGAGTGGGATACTTTACAGAAATCATGGAGTCTTACAAGGAATTAAGCCAACAACTTCAACTGACAGCAACTCACCCAGACAACAAACAGTATTTTAAACTCCAATGTTTACCCAGCAATGCTACTGTGTTCAATAGTTTTGGTGGATATTCATTGAAGAAGAGTGTTTTCAACCTCTATGTTTGCTATATTCTGCAAATGACACACATGAATTGTTCTGGATCGGGCCATAGAAGAGAACAAAATAAGATTGCAGTTAAGTATTAGTTTAAGTTGTAAAAGTTGATTATGTGGGAAATCCAAGGAAAGTAATGATGATTGTTACATTGTTCTCTTAAAAGTGGGTTTAACAATCAGTTTGTGTACACAGTAGGGCTCACAGTAGGGAGGTGTGGGTAAAGAAGCATCTGCCATCCTGGAGTCTTCAGGCATCTGTTTCTTGAGATGAGAAGGAAAGTTGCTAGGAAAAAATAGATTATTAACACGTGTCCTGTGACTGCCAGAAAGAATCCTGGTTGTGCTGACAAAGTTGAATGCACAAGGCAGAAGAACAGATACACCCTTAATTGGGACATCTTGGGAAACTGGAGGGTGGAGGGTCCCAGCTGCTGAACAGACCATGTATCCTGCATAGGTGGCCACTTGAGCCTGCAGAGATGGTACCATCATTGTCGTCCTAGGAGCTTGGCAGTCAAAGGGGTGCCGAGGATCACAGTGTAGGATTTTGTCCACCTGGTCTGGAGAGACTTAAGTGCTAGGTGTTTGAGGAGTACTTGGTGCCCCAGGGAGAGAGGGGCAAGCTCAGGGGCAGTTAGATCTATTGGTGAGGGGGCAAGGAGATAGCTACCAGCATGTGAATAGAGAAGGGACCTTAGAAGGGAAAGGTTGGGGAGGTACCCAGCCAATGAAGGAGTTTGGGCTGGGAGGTAGGTGATTAAGGAGGAAGGACCTTCCATAAAAGGAGCTCAGAAGGGCTTAGGCCTGTAGGAGAGCATGGGGTGGCTCAGAGGCAGGTAAGAGCAATGAGGAGATGCCCTTGGCAAAGCCAAGATAACCTGAGTTCAATGGAGAGCTTGGTGAGGGGTTATTTGATGAGTCCATTGGCCCCCTCAACCTCTCATGAGGATTGTGGATAATAGGGGATGTGGAGCTCCCAAGAAAGGTTGAGAGCTTACAACATGAGCTCCATGACCCTGGAAGGGAAGGCTGGCCCATTGTCCATTTGTATGGTCTTGGCAGGCCAAATCAAGGGATGATGTGTTCCAGGAGTACTTGAGCCACCCCATCTGCTGTTTCCCTGGATGTGAAGAAGGCTTCTATCCATCCTGTGAAAGGTCTCAACAAGAGTTAGGAAATAATGGAGTTTGGCTGAAATCAATCTGCCAGTTGTCACTTCATTGGTGTCCTCCAAGTTGCTGTAGACAATGATGTATCTGGAAGACCCCTGCAGGTTGACCATGCCAAAAGTCTGGCAGGAGGATTGAACCTGTGAAATACAACCTTAAAGATGGGTGGGGTCAAAGAGGGGCTATAGGAAATGGAACAAAGTTTTGGGCCTACATATAAAGTCTGGTGAATGTCTGAAATAATGGACAGTGCCAGCTCCTGAGGGAGTATGAGGCAGTTATTGAAGTAAAACCATCCATCCTTTGTCTGCATGACCCCAATTTTCAGGAGTTTGTCAGTCTCCTCTGGTTGATAACAGGGCTGGTAGGAGGGTACCAAAAACAAAATATATTCTGTTGATCCAGAGGTGCTGGAGGCCTGTCGGTGGGCTACTGAGTTTGCCTTGGCATTGACTAAGGCCACTGGGTCCTTAGAGGACTGGTTTCCCCTGCAGTGAATTATGGCTACTTCTCCAGTGAGCTGGAGGGCCTCCAATAGCTTGGCGATAAGGGGTCCATTAACTATGGGAGTGCCCTTGGTAGTGAGGAAGTCCCTTTCCCTCCAAAGGACAGATGGGTATTGGCTATTAAATAGGCATATTTAGAGTCAGTATATATGTTAGCCCATTGACCCTTGGCTTCTTGGAGTGCTCTATTGAAGGTCATTAATTTGGCCTTTTGTGAAGAGGTCCCCATTGGCAGGTGGGTCACTTTAACTGTTGTAGTGGAAGTGATCACTGCATATGCTGACTGGTGGTTTCCTGATCTGTGTAAGAAAGCTTCCATCAACAAAGATGGTAAGTTGGGTGTTTGCAAGGGGTGGATGTAAGAGACCAGGCTAGGATAAGCATTAGGCCTCCACAGCCTCTGGGCAGGAGTGAGAGGAAGTACCAGAGGAAGAAGCGACAGAAAGGAGGATTTTTTTTTTGCAGGGTTTAGGGCAAGGATGAAGGTCAAGATAATATGGGGGTTTTCTAGAAACAGTAAGTGAAAGACTTGGACCTGTGATTGCCCAAAGAGGACGAGAGAGGTATGTCTCATAATGTCTGAGAGGCAGTGGGTGGAGTATACCAGGATTGACTGGAACAGGGTACAGGGTGTGGAAAATGACAAATTTCAGAAAATGTGTCAAAACTTGGTCAATTTCAAGTTTTACAAAAAACAGAAATGTAGCCAGAAGTTTTCCTGTGTTCTGCCCAGTCTTGCAGCTACTAGGTCCTAAGAAAACACACAGAGGTTTATATTAATTACAAACCAAATGGCCTAGGGCTCAGGCTTCTTGCTAGCTGACTCTTACAACTTAACTCATTCAAATTAAGCTGTTTGCCATGTGTCTTTGTGGCATTACCTGTCTTCCATTACATCTTGCTCCCCTGGCAGTGCTCATCATCCCTCTGACTCCACCTTTCTTCTCCTTGTCTTTCTGCTTGGATTCCCTACGTGGCTCTATTCTGCCTTGCTATAGGGCATAGTGGATTCTTTATTAACCAATGGTAGCAACACGTATTCATGGCATACAGAAAGACCACCCCACAGCCCTTTTCCTTTTCTGTCTAATCAAAAGGAAACTTTTTTCATTTTATCATAGTAAAATTACATATAACAAAAGTTATCAAGCAAGAATTACAGTTACAATATCTAGTCTATTTGTATTTGGCAAAATTAGAGAAAACATTCTATCATTTATCCTATATTTGTGAGTGTAAAGTTTCATATCTAATTTACCTTTTATCCTAAATAAGGAAAACTATTATAGTAACTATCTAGTCTTCAACTCCATCAAAGACCTCAGAAGGATATAATATTATCTGAGTAAATGGGAAGTGTATTGTAAGCAACTTCCAAAATTCTAGAAATAACAGAGATATCTGGCTGCCTGGACAGTCACCCAAAGTTTCTCTGTATCATTGGGGAATGTATCTTCAGCCCACAGGCCTAGAGTCTCTGGCATACTTTTCAGTGAAGCAGGAAATTTCAAGGACTGTTCTGCCAAATTGAGAAGTTCATCAGTCACTTTCCTGTGTTCTGAAGAATGTCTCACGGTTTCTTCCACAAAGCATGATCCTGGAGGACCATCCCTCCTTGTTTGGGCAAAATTCAGTGGTCATTTTCCTATGGGTCCTGCATGTGCAGTTTATACAACATACTCTCAAGCACTTCAGGTAAAAGCAGTTTCTTGCCCCAATCTTTTCCATATTATAAACAAACTCCATAATGAGTTCCTTAACAATGCCCATCATCCTCTTTGAAGTAATTGGTGCTGCCAAGAACAGACATATCTCACTGTCCAGAAAAGTCTAAGTTCAGAAAACATTTTAAATGCCATATTCTGGAAGTCTTTGAAGTGTTTGAAGATTACCTATGAGACTGAAATATGTTTGCATATCTAGCAAACCTAGCTAACATGAATATAAGTTTGATTATTATAAATGACTATTAATTTATATTTCTTAACTATACATTATATTTTTAAATGAACTGTAAAAACATAATACCTTAAACAAGAGTAGAAATATACATATAGTATAACAAAATTAACATTAAATTTGCATCAATAAGCCAAAATTCATACTAATGTAAAATATCTAAGATTAGTTTTTTTTTTTGGATTAAAGTAGATTCAATAATCTACCCTTTTATCTTACCATTTCTTTATCATATTCTCTCTTCTTCTTTTAGAAAGAGATCTCTCAATTTAACTCCTTTGTTTAGCATTTTTTTAAAACTATGACCAAGAACAGTTTGTAACCAACTTCCCTTAAATGAAAACAAATATTCACATTTTTTGTAATATTTGGGCATAGTTTTCTACACTACTTCCTGCTGATTGGGGGCACTGGTAGCCTTATGTGGATCCTGAGAAAATTTAGAATTATGGTCAAGTCCTTAGTGGAGTAGTCTGTGAGGCTTCATCATCTCAGCCATTTGCCTTGAAGCTGTTCTGGATATTGAATCATCTGAAGACCTCTCAAGGAGTCTTCCCTGATGGAACCATATGAACCCGGAAGGAATTCACAGCTCTTCATCTTCTGTGGAAACAAAAGCAGAGCCTCTTTTCCAAAGCAACATATTCTTAGACCCAAATTTTTAAATCAAGATACCTTTAAAATACACGTATTGGTTTACCTTTGTAACCCCTACAATCAAATGACTCTTTACAGTTAAAAAAAAAATCCCAAAGACAATGCAATATTATACAGTATCCAGACTCTCTGTATAATTTCCATCTTTACATGGCTTTATTTTTTTAAATTTCTGTTTAAAGGACTTTTTCTACCTTTTTTTTTCTCTCCCAAGCCTACCTACATTTTTAAACACACTGTTACCTACTTAGAGGTTTTTTCCATCTGAATCTGTTTTATTTTGTACCTTTAATCCTTTCCTGACTGGAAGAGTTTTTAAATTGCTAAGCTGCACATTTTTGAGTGCTGGTTGTGCCCCGTTCAGCTTTTCAACAAGGCACGACAGTGAGTTAAGCTTATCTCCCCAATTCTGGGAATCAGTATTAAGTAGTGTAGAGCTGTGTTCTTAAGTCTGTAGCTGTGTCCTCAAGCCCACATGGAGAGGTTAGGAGAATCCTCTCTGTATCATGGCCTATGGGAGAGACTGTGGAAATCCACCATGCTGCTTAGCTTATGGCAGCTGGTGGACAAGTCCATCTCTGAGCTGCTGATGGCATGAGATTGTAAGACTAGGAAGCCCAGTGTGGCTTTGCTTCTGTGTGTTCAGAATCTACTTTTGTGATACCTCAGTAAAACCCCTCACTTTATCCCCTACAGACAAAGAGAAGCTTAAACCAGGATTCATAAGTGTAGATAAGAACTTAGACCCCTTTTCCCCAGGTGGCTGTATCTGCTACAGGGACTTTGGAAAACACAGTCAGGATATTCGACCAAAAGACTAAAAAGGGAGGCAGGTTAAAATAAATTATATGGTCTCTGCCTTTAACAACTAGCCTCACAAAGAAAAGGGAGCGCTCCTTCCAACCTCCCTGCTGTGAGTGAGAGATTTAGAAGAGCCTCCCTGGAGGCTTGTATACTTAGGCAACACCTTACTTTTGCATTCTGTACCTAAAGTCTCCAGTGGCGGCTTTGGGGACTGTGATCTAGGCACAACAAAACCCTCACTCTATTGTCTCAAAAAGGGGGCCTTAGACAAAGATATCTCAATATAGATAGAGCCAGGCTAGTTTCAAGTCCCCAGAAATGATGGCGCCAGCCCCAGGAACAAAAGAACAGAGTCAGGATGTCTGATGGTAACCAATTAACCACAAGATGCCCCTCTCCAGACATAACATGACCTGACCCCGGAGAGAAGTTGTAAAACTCCTGACAAGGCAAACAGACAAGCTAGAATAAGATAAAGTCCAGGCCCGGGAGAAACTGGACCAATCAAGGATGGACCCGTACTAACCCCCTCCCCTCTAAGAAATTTTATGGGTTTTGCCTATAAAAACTAACTTCCCCAAGAAAGAGGAACTCCTCCCTGCCTCACTGTGTTGGGTGTAGGAATGAGTCCCCTGTCTAGCTAGACTTGTATCTGCAGAATAAACCTTGCTGTTGCATTCTGGACATCCAAGGTCTTCGGTGGTCTCTTTGGGGGGGTCACAATCTGGGCATAACACTTTAAGCTTTCTCAGGTCTGTGTGGATCCATGCCAGACAGTAGGTGCCATTTGTAAACAGATAAATCTTTCCTGCCCACCAACACCCAAATAACCAGTCAGAGGCTTAATATTAATTAGAAACCAAATGGCCTATGGCTCAGGCTTCTTGCTAGCTAACTCTTACAACTTAACTCAACCCATTCAAATCAAGCTATTTGCCATGTGTCTTTGTGGCATTACCTGTGTTCCATTACATCTTGCTCCCCTGGCAGTGCTCATCATCCCTCTGACTCCACCTTTCTTCTCCTTGTCTTTCTGCTTGGATTCCCCATCTGGCTCTATGCTGCCTTGCCATAAGGCATGGCAGCTTCTTTGTTAACCAATGGTAGCAACACATATTCACAGCATACAGAAAGACCATCCCACAGCACAGGAATGAGCTTATTTTGACCTTGTCACAATATGGCTTTTACTCTTAAGATGAAGTCAGGTTGGCCCATCACTTAACCACAGAAGAAGAGTCTATAACCCCCTTTTTGTATCCTTCTTGAGTCTAAAGCCAAAACCTCATGGCCAAAGCTTCCAAGTTCTTCTGCTTGCTGGGGCTGAAATATTGCCTTTTCCTTGAATTCAATTTGCATAAGCTTTCTCTTGTTTAGGTCTAGGGAAGCCCTCAGTCCTTTTCCTTTCACAGGTTTCAGGATTAGCTGTATAAGGTCTTGCCCTGAGGTCACCACTCCCTTTATTCCATTTAACACTGTGCTTTACTTTTAACTTTTAATCTCCTTGAGCACAAGAATTGGCCCCAACATTACATTTTCTGGTACTTCTTTTCTCCTCAAATGGTACATTTTGGATTTCTCCTCATCCTGTTTGCCACTTTTTAATTGTGGATCTACATTAGAATGATAACTAATAACCATATAATCTAGAAAGTTCCCTTTCTGTCTGTCTCTCTCTCTCCAAACTCCACCCCTCAGGGAGTCTCCAACAAAGAAAAGGTGCCCAAAAAGCCCAGTTCTGCTTCCTTGGTGACTACTGCAAATTCCTCTCTTGTTGCTGCCAGCTACCCAAGTCCCTGCCATACTTGGGCACAAATTCCATTTGTGGCAGACATGTCATCACCCCTCGCCTACAACCTATAAAGTTTCCCTGCTTTTGTGTGTAGGTGTGCTACCTCTGGCCTCAATCTCTGGGACTGGAGAACTTGCCCAGAAGTTGCTTTGCTCAAGTAAACATGTTGTACCTTTTCAATTTGGCTTGATCTGACTTTCTATGTTGGCAGAGAAACCTATTATGAGGAGGGGGCAGAAAATTTTTACTTAGGACAAGGGCAGAAAAGCAGTCATGTTCTTTGGCAAAGTATCCCAAGCATGGTCTCTAGGATAGCCTATAATATTTTCCTCTGGAACTTTTGAGTTTGGGCACCACAGTCAAAATTGCCCTCAGCACTTCTGTCTTCCATGCTCTTAGTAGAATGGCCCATTAAGCCCCATTTAAAGAATTGAACTGCTTTTGAACTCTGACATCCCAAAGTCTTTCATATTCTTCCAACAAGTAACATTGAAGGATTTTGCACCCACAGATCTCCAGGATAACCAAGAATGTTAAGCACACAGGATTGTCCTCTCAAAAGAAAGGATTGATTCCAGTTCTTCCATCCAGAAATCTGGGAATTGGAGGTGATTAACAGTCTAGTAATCTGCATTATTTATTGGGCCAATCCATATCAAGTGTCTACAACCAGGACCTGAGATACCTAATAGCGCAAATGACTTCTACATTATTTTTATGACCAAGACCAGGCCAGATCCTTCCCTAGGCCCTTCAGCTAATACAGGTAGCCTATCTCTAGAATGCATCTTCTTGGATGAAATCACATTTACTTTAAGTTGAGTTTCAATGTAATTATGCCTCATTGTGCACCAGGGATAGTATTACATTGGGAAACTTTTTTCCCCAAATTGTGGTGTTTAAATATGCAGGCAATAAACCACCTGGCATTAGACTCCCAAAGCTTGATCAAACCTGATTAAGTCAACCTGAGCCAAGTTTCCATTCTCATCTCTTTGCAGTTCTTTTCCCTGTCTGTCATGATGCTTTCAGGGTCCCCTAAACAGTACGGTCAGACTTAACATAGCAATACCCTCTCCTGGTACAAACTTCTACCTTAGTTACTATTCTATTGCAATAAAGAGACACTATAACTAAGGCAATTCTTATAAAAGAAATCATTTAATTAGGAGATTGCTTAGAGTTTTAGAGGGTTAGTCCATGTTCATCACGGCAGAAAGCAGACAGGCATGGCACTGGAACAGTACCTGATAGCTTTACATCCAGATCCACAGGCACTGGGGGTTGGGGAGGATGAGGGAGATAGATGTGTGTGTGTGTGTGTGTGTGTGTGTGTGAGAGAGAGAGAGAGAGAGAGAGAGAGAGAGAGAGAGAGAGAGAAAGAGACAGAGACAGAGGCAGAGAGACAGAGAGAAAGACAGAGACAGAAAGAAAAAGAGGAGAGAGAAAGAAAGAAGAGAGACAGAGAAAGACAGAGTGACAGAGAGAGACAGACAGACAGAGAGACCCTGGCATAGCATTTGAAGTCTCAAGGCCTACCAGCAATGACACACTTCTTCCAACAAGGTCATACCTATGTCAACAAGGCTATGCCTTCTAATCCTTCTTGAAGAGTTATACTTCCTGATGAGTAATAATTTAAATACATGAGCCAATTGGGGCTATTCTCATTCAAACCATCTCACCCTATAACTATGAGTGTAAGAGTAGTACAAATGTTTCCTTGTATGCTTTTTAAGAAACAGAGGACACAGACCTAGGGAGAAGATAGGAGAGATAGAAGCTGAATTTGGTAAGGGCTGGGAGTGGTTATGATGAAAATATATTAGATGGCATTCTCAAATAATATATTGTATTACAATTGAAACACAGTGGAAATATATAGAATAAAAAATTGACAGATTAGTACATTATATAAAAACTAACATTATTAAGTAGAAGAGGAAGCTCATTTGGAGGAAAATTTAAAGGTGAATCATGAGAGAACATAATCACAACGTAAATATTTTTATTAATTACTTTTTCATATGAAATGTGTTGCACATGCTCTTACTTTTCTTTGGCCATCTCCACCTCCCTATCCATTTAACGTCATGTTTTTCTCTTTCTTTTTAAAACTTTAAAAGCCCTAAATCAAAAAACCAGTAATCAAAACAAACAAAAAACCAATCAGATGAAAAATGACCACCACCGACACACACACACACACACACACACACACACACACACACACACACGCAAACAAATCCCCCCCCCCACACAAAACCCTCAAAATTTATTTTTTGTTGGCCAGCTACTCATTAGATGCTGAAAAAGCCTTTGACAAACCCCAACACACCTTCATGATAAAGGTCTTTGAGAGATCAGGGATACAAGGAACATACTTAAACATAACAAATGCAATATACAGCAATCCAAAATCCAACATCAAACTAAATGTTGACAAACTGAAAGTGATTCCACTAAAATGGGGAACAAAACAAGGATGTCCACTCTCTCCATACCTATTCAATATAGTACTTGAAGTTCTAGCTAAAGCTATAAGACAACAAAAAGAGATCAAGAGGATACAAGTTGGAAAGAAAGAAGTCAAATTTTCACTATTTGCAGATGATATGATAGTATACATAAGTGACCCCAAAAATTCTACCAAGGAACACCTACAGCTATTAAACACCTTCAGTAATGTGGCAGGATACAAGATTAACTCAAAAAAAAATCAGTAATCCTTCTATGTACAAATGATAAATGGGCTGCGGAAGAAATTAGAGAAACATCACCCTTTACAATAGCCACAAATAATATAAAATATCTTGGAGTAACTCTAACTAAGCAAGTGAAAAACCTGTAGGACAAGAACTTTAAGTCTTTCAAGAAAGAAACTGAAGAAGATATCAGAAAATGGAAAAAATAGCCCATATTCTTTGGTGAGGGAGGATCAATATTGTAAAAATGGCAATTTTATCAAAAAAAAAAATTTACAGATCCAATGCAATTCCCATCAAGAATCACAACACAATTCTTCACTTGTGTTGGTAAGAACAATGCTCAACTTCATATGGAAAAACAAAAAACCCAGGATAGCTAAAAGAATCCTGTATAATACAGCAGCCTCTGGAGGCATCACGATTCCCGTCTTCAAGCTCTACTATGAGCTACAGTAATAAAAACAGCTTGGTAGTGGCATAAAAACTGACATGTGGACCAATGGAATCAAACTGAAGACCTTGACATTAATCCACACACATATGAACACCTGATTTTTGACAAAGAAGCCAAAAACTGTACAAAGGGGAAAAAAGCATCTTCAACAAATGGTGCTGGCATAACTGCATGTCAACATGTAGAAGATTACAAATAGATCCATATCTGTCACCATGCACAAAATTCAAGTCTAAGTAGATCAAAGACCTCAACATAAATCCAGTTACTCTGAACCTGATAGAAGAGAAAGTGGGAAGTAACCTTGAACACATTGGCACTGGAGACAACTTCCTAAATATAATACCAGTAGCACAGACACTGAGAGCAACAATTAATAAATGGGACCTCTGTAAACCAAGAAGCTTCTGTAAGGCAAAGGACATAGACAATAAGACAAAAGGCAGCCTACAGAATAGGAAAAGATCTTTTCCCACCCCACATCTGACAGAGGGCTGATCTCCAATATATATATATATAAAAAAAAAAAAAACTCAAGAAACTAGACAACAAAACATCAAATAATCCAATTTAAAAATGGGCTATGGAGCTAAATAGAGATTCTCAACAGAAGTATCTCAAATGGCTGAAAGATATCCTTAATCATCATGGAAATGCAAATCAAAAGGACTCTGAGATAACATGGTATGCCTGTCAGAATGGCTATGATCAAAAACACTGATGACAGCTTATGTTGGAGAGGATGTGAAGTAAGGGGAACACTCCTCTACTGGTGGTAGGAATGCAATCTTGTACAGCCACTCTGGAAATCAATATGGCAGTATCTCAGAAAATTGAGAATCAGCCTACCTCAAAACCCAGCTATGGTGATATTTTATTTGTATTCAAATGTTATTTGTATGTTAATAAATAAAGTTGCCCAGGGGTCAGAGCTATTAGCAAGCCATAGGAAAGCAGGGCAGTGGTGGCATACACTTGTAATCCCAGCACTTGGTAGGCAGAGCTAGGTAAGTCTCTGTGTGTTCAGGGATACAGCCAGTATTGGATACACATGCCTTTAATCTCAATACCAATCATAGAAAACCTGGAGGTCTATACAGACAGGCTGTGATGAGGTGGTCATGTGGTTGGGTTTACAACCAATGAGAAGGCAGAACAGAAACACTATAAAAAGACAGACACACAGGAAGTAGCTCTGGTTTGGAGAGGTAGGACCACCACAGGAGGAAGGATAAGGTTTTAGCTCTTAGCTCTGACCTCTTGGCTTTCTTCTTTGCATTGGTTCTGTGTTTCTTATTTAATAAGATGGTTGGTTACATCTACATTTGGTGCCCAACATGACAAGAATCCATTAAAATCCGCTTGGCTTGGCAGCAGGTCCGGTTTCCGGCCTGGGCGGCCTGGCTCCCTAGCTCGGGCCCAGATCTGACTGACCCACAGCTGGAACTACTTGCAACTACTACAAACAACTCAGGCCTGCCCTGCCCTGTAAAGCCAAGGCTTGACTCAGATCAAGCAGCTATGGTTTCTTGCTCTCTCTCTCTCTCTCTCTCTCTCTCTCTCTCTCTCTCTCTCTGGATTCACACCTCCAACACCAGGTGGCTGCTTTGAAATTCCCTCATATTTCTACTGTTCTATGCAGGCTTGGTAAGTCAATTAACATATCTATTTAAAAGAGATTTTTTTTTTTACATTAAAAAATTGGGCTTTATGTGTACATTGGAAGAAAATTGGGCTTTGTTTGAAATTTTAGGCACTCTGACAATGGAACAGCTCTATGAGAAGATTAATATTGATCGAATTATTCAGCTTATTACTTTTCTTATCCTCATTTTCCTATTTAAAAAGATAGTCAATTTAAATGCCAGGATAACAGTCTTAGAAAAACTTGTTAAACCTGTAAAAATGAATTATAGAGAAATTCAAATTCAGACAGAAGAAATTAACAGTGAAGTTGTTTCAAAATTGGATCATAAGGTTACAGAAAGAAAGCCAGTTTTCACATAATCACCCTTAATTTATCTGGTAACCATACAGCAGCTACCTGATGAAGAGAATGAACAAAATACTTGAATTCCAATTGAAATGTTAGACTTATGAAGATTTAAGAAGGCAGTAGCATCTTATGGCAGGCATTCCCCATATGTAAAGCAAATGTTAAACACCTGGTCAACTTGTAATAGGATTTTACCAAAGAACTGGCGGGATTTGGCACAGGCTGTTCTTGAACCCAGACAAAATCTCCAGTGGAAAATGTGGTTCAATAATGAGGCTAAAAATATAGAAAAACAATGGAGGGATAAAGGAATACAAGTCTGCCAGAATCAGCTTATTAGAGAAGGCCAATATACTTCAGTACAAACACAATGTTTATATGATGTCCAAACCCTAGTTCAGCCTTGAATGCATGGGACAGAGTTGAGGAACCAGGGAAAAAAAATTGAGTCATTTACAAAGGTTATACAGGGCCCAAAAGGATCTTTCACAGATTTCTTACAAAGATTGACTTCAGCAGTACAGAGAATGGTCCCAGATTCAGAAGCTAGTCAGATAAAAATTGAATCTTTGGCCTTTGAGAATGCAAATGCAGCATGCAAAAGAATAATCATGCCGTTAAAGGCAAGATCTGCACCTTTGCAAGATTGGATTAAAGATACAGCTAATGTTGAGGCTTATGACCATGATGATATGTGGGTAGGAGAAGCAATTTCAAAAGGTTTGAGAAATGTTAGATGTTTTGGATGTGGAAATCAAGGACATCTGAAAAGGGACTGGAAACTGGTCATTCCTAGAAATAATGTTTCTTCAAGGAACACTGGCAACAGAATGCCCCTTCCTTCTGGAGTATGCAGAAGGTGTGGTAAGGGAAAACACTGGACAAACGAATGTAGATCAACAAGGGATAGACAGGGTAATCCTTTGCCTCGGGCTTTGGGAAACTCCCAGAGGGGCCTGAGGCAGGTCCCCACAGTAAATCCAGTTCAAACCTTTCCTGCAGTTGTAGAGGAAATCCCTACTCAAAGCAACTAAATAACCAAATGCTTATTGGAATAAATCATGTTGGTCGGGATGACGAAACAGAGAGAATAGGAAATTCAGGAAAAAACATAAAGAAAAAATTTTGGCAAACTTCTATTAATGAACAAAGACCAAAACTAACAATAAAAATAAATGGTGTTTTGTTGTCTGGCCTGGTAGACACAGGTGCGGACATTACCATAATTGCACCAGAATTTTGGCATCCAACTTGGCATCTTCAGAGGTAAACATTCAACTGTTAGGAATTGGGACATTATCGCAAGTGAAACAGAGTGCAAGATGGCTCGAATGTATAGGTCCAGAAGGAGAGAAAGGAAAATTAAAACCATATATGGCTAACATATCTATGAACCTGTGGGGTTCAGACTTGTTACAACAATGGAATACTCAGATTAATATCCCTTCAATCTCAGAAACAAATCATAAACTAGTACATGTTTCTGAGAGAAATATTAGAAGATATTATTCTAATGAGTGGTCACCAGCCATCCATGTCATACAAGAACAAGGCACAACAACTGATGATCTTCCAAAAACACCAACAGCCCTACCTTTAAAATGGTCAACAGACAAGCCTGTATGGGTCCAGCAATGGCCTTTAACAACAGAGAACCTCCAGGCTTTAGAAGAGCTGGTAGAAGAACATTTAAATGCTCAGCATATTGAAGAATCAACCAGCCCTTGAAATTCTCATGTATTTGTTATTAAAAAGAAATCTGGTAAATGGAGACTGGTAACAGATCTTAGAGCAATTAACAGAGTAATTCAGCCAATGGGCTCTCTACAATCTGGAATTCCATTGCCTACTCTGTTACCAAAAGGATGGCCTCTCATAGTTATTGATTTAAAAGACTGTTTCTTTTCAATACCCTTACAAGAAAAAGACAAAGATTCGCTTTCACAGTGCCTACTTAAAATAATTCTCAACTGGTTAAAAGATTTCAGTGGAGGGTTCTCCCACAGGGAATGTTGAATAGCCCAACTCTGTGCCAATATTTTGTACAACAGCCATTGGAAGTGATACATAAAAAATTTCCTAAATCTATAATTTATCATTATATGGAAGATATTTTATTTGCTGACTCAAATGCAGATATTTTAGAAAGAATGTTTGAAGAAGTAAAGAAAATTTTGCCTTGCTGGGGATTAAAAATTGCTCCTGAAAAGATACAAAGAGGAGATTCTATTAATTATTTAGGATATAAAATAGAGCTACAAAAAATTAGACCCCAAAAGGTGCAAATTAGGAGAGATAGACTACAGACACTTAATGACTTTCAAAGATTATTTGGAGACATTTCTCATCTAAGAACTATTGTTGAGATAAAAAAATGATGAACTGACTAATTTGTTCAAAACCTTAGAAGGTGACAAGGACTTAAATAGTCCAAGAGAATTATCACCTGAAGCTGAGAAAGAATTAGCCTTGGTAGCAAAGAAAGTTCATGAAGGACACATAGATCATATTGATCCAAAGCTAGATTGCATTTTGGTTATTTTACCTTCTAGGCATTCCCCAACAGGAATATTAATGCAGAGGGAAGATATTATATTGGAATGGATATTTTTACCAAATAAACCAAATAAAAAAATAAAAACTTATGTGGAAAAAATCTCTGACTTGATTTGAAAAGGAAAATTAAGACTTCGTCAATTAGCAGGAATAGACCCAGCAGAAATTGTCGTACCTTTAACTAAGGAGGACATTGAAAAATTATGGATAGAAAGTGAACCTTGGCAGAAAGCTTGCAGTAATTTTTTGGGAGAAATTAACAGCAAATATCCCAAAAGCGATAGAATTGATCTTGTAAAGAGAGCTGATTGGATCTTGCCTCGAATTCTACAGGAAAAAACCATATCTGGAGTTTGTATATTTTCTACAGATGCCAACAACCAGGAAAGGCAGGTTACAAATCAGAAAATTTAAGTAAAGTGGCTCAAAGTCCTTATAATTCAGTTCAAAAATCAGAATTGTATGCTATTCTGTTGGTATTAATGGATTTTTCAGAACCTCTCATCGTAGTAACTGACTCTCAGTATGCTGAAAGGGTAGTATTACATATTGAGACTGCAGAATTTATCCCTGATGCTTCAGAATTAACTTCACTATTCATTCAATTACAAGATACAATCAGGAAAAGGAGACATCCTTTATATATAACTCACATTATATCCCATACTGGTCTGCCAGGCCCTCTAGCACAAGGCAATGATGAGATTGATAAATTATTGACAGAAAATGTGCTGGAGGCCTCCGAATTTCATAAAAAAAAAACCATGTCAATAGTAAAGATTTAAAAAAGGATTTTTCCATAACCTGGCAACAAGCCAAAGAAATGTCCTACTTGTTCCTTCTACAATCAAATGCCATTACCAGCAGGATGTAACCCAAAGGGTATTCAGAGGAATGAAATCTGGCAGATAGACGTGTTTCACTTTGCAGAATTTGGAAAACTGAAATATGTATACCACACCATCGATACTTATTCAGGATTTCAATGGGCAACTGCTTTGAGTTCAGAAAAAGCTGATTCTGTAATCACTCATTTGCTAGAAGTTATGGCCATCATGGGTATACCTGCACAAATTAAAACTGACAATGCTCCATCATATGTCTCTGTTAAAATGAAACAGTTTTTTGCTTATTATAATATAAACCATATTACAGGTATACCACATAATCCTACAGGTCAAGCAGTTATAGAAAGATCAAACAGAACTCTAAAGGATATGCTAAATAAACAGAAAGGGATAACAAAACCCCCCAGAAATAGACTACATAATGCTCTATTAACTTTGAATTTTCTCAATGCCAATGAGAAAGGAACAACAGCTGCAGAGAGACATTGGATGATAGAAAAGACTACAGAATTAAATCAGCCTATATACTTTAAGGATGTGCTAACCTCAGAATGGAAACCAGGATATGTGTTACATTGGGGACGAGGTTTTGCTTTTATTTCTACAGGAGAAGATAAGCTGTGGGTACCATCAAAATTGATAAAGGTTCGATTTGAATAAGAGAGACCTCTTAATGAGAAGAGGTGATAGTTCTTCAACTAGCATGAACATCCAATTTAAACTAACTTATACAAGTAACACATGCCTTTTCATTTAATCAGATAATAACTTGCCAAAAAGGAACATCCCCAAAAGACCTTAGGAAAAGGTTTTTGTTTTTGTCTTTTAGGAGAATGAAGGTTAAGGAATTAGAAGAACACTGGACAAATGAGACAAATGAAGAAAAGGGACAAATCATCTATCCCAAGAAACAGAGTGAAATGTTATATTATCTAAAAAAAAAAATTATGTCTTCCTAAATGTTTGCTTCTGCTTTTCTATAAAGATTTAACACTATTGGTCTTCTAATAGTCCCAGTTCAATTAAAATTTAAAGCTGACTTTGGAGTTGGAGAATGGCTTTCTCCTTCTTTAAACTCAAGCATGTTGTTAAAAGGAAAATGCAAACTCCCTGTATCATGCCAGAATAAAAGAGCCATCTTCTGCTATGGTACAGGACAAAAGCAAAATTAATTAAGGGACTATTCTATTACTAATCTCAACTCTTTGATTCTACTCTGATTCTTTAAACTTTTCTTAAAGTATGAATTTTATATCAAAATTTATAAGATTTATATATATATATACATATATATATACATTTTAAACTTTGTTAAGATATGAATGGTCATATAGAGTACTAACTAATTCTAAAAAGAAAAAAGGCTTCAATTAGCTGCATATTTATGTCTTTGTGTTCAAGTCTCTTATCATTTTTTTGCAGGAAATCACAGCCAGGCCTAACATCAACTGAAGTCTCCAGGAAGAAGGTGGGGCCCCACATCAACAACAATTCCATGTGGACAATAATAATATCACTAAGCTGACAAACATTATCTGTACGATATACACATGAGAGGAGAGGCATAGGTCATCTGCAAACACTACATCATTTTACAGAAAGGGCTTCAGCATCCTCAGTTATTGGTGTCTATAGGGATCTTGAAACCAATCCCCTGGTGGTTCAACCCAGGGATGATTCAGGTTTTGATTCTCAAGCTAATAATAAATTTTTTAAATGAAAATATTGCTCAAGAAATGAGTAACTGGGCCAGAACCCTGGGCCTGACTCAAAACCAGCTCGCTCACCACCATAGATACGTTGTGGGGAAGCACACACTCATGAACACATACCATTCCATTTTATAACTCCAAATAACTCCACCAATCACAGTACCTCCCCTTTACTCCAAGTCAGCCTTTCAACTTCCACCCAACCCTCCCCCTATCCTGCACCATAAATATCACAATCATTGAAGTCTTCATCCCAGGGCCCACCACAACTCCCACCTCCCTATAATCTACCCCTTTCTATATTTTGCCTGGATACTGTTCATGCTGTACCTACATGTCCCCTACCAGGCCATGCAACCATCCAGTTGCTATGAGTTTGAGATAGGCCCTCCTCCAGAAAGGCCCAGAGTTCAGCAGCAGTCAATGATTGGCTGGTGCAGGGATTCGGATGAAGACAGAGGTGGTGGTGAGGGACACCTCCATGATATTGCTCCCACTTCAGAGCCCCTGCCCAGTGGGAGCACATTGAGACAGCAGCCTTCTTCTGAACACATGCCTTTGCTTAGCTTCCTTCCCTGTCCTGTCCTTATTCCCTCACTTCCTCCTGGGTTTCTCCCTCAGTGAGTCTCTTGTGACCAGATCTACATGTCAGGCTTAGCTTCTAAGAAGCCCAACCTAAGAAACCAGCCTTGATCATTATTTCTGTCCCTAAACCCAAGGGTTGCTAAACATCACCTATGGCCTAAATCTTGTGTACTATTTGCTTTATAAAATTTTATTGAAACACAACTCTGATGAGTAGTTTCAATTGTTAACTCAACACAATCTAGTACTACTAGGAAGAGAGACTCAATGGGGAATTTTATAGATCAGGTGGACCTGTGGCATGACTGGGGGGAGGGGGTCTAGATTACATTGATTGAAAGAGGAAGACCATTCATTGTGTGTAGCACCATTCCCTAGGCAAGGGATTCTGGACTGTATACGTGAATGTGTATTCTTGATACAAATAAGCATGTGTCCATTTATTTTCTCTCTACTCTTGGTTGTGAGTGGGTTTTGATGAACTGCTTCAAGTTCCTATGTTGACTTCCCTGAATGGTGGACTCTTACCTGGAACTGTGAGCTAAAATAAACCCTTTCTCCCCTAAGTTGTTTTGTGTCAAGTATTTTATTGTAACAACATAAATGAAACCAGGGCAACAGCCATGCCCACTTGCTGACATATTGCCTATAGATGCTCTTCTACTCCAGCATCAGAGCTGAACTATTGCAACAAAGATCTGATGGCCCTGAAGTGAAGTCATCTACTATCTAGAAGAAAAGGTGCTACATAACCCATCACAGCTCCTTCCCTTCCTCCACCCTCCATCCTGGCACCTCCATCCCACTCACCTCCTACATGTTCACCCACATTCCATCTATCACCTACCCCGTATCCCAGCTGCCTCCCCTTACCCTCCACAGCCTTTCTTTCCCCTCTGGATACCCCAGAGCTCTGGCAGGATGGGATTTTACCTTCAAGAACAAGTACAAGGAAGTTATTGGGCCACAAGGATCCTGTGACAGCAAGACTGAATGAAGCAAGACCTGGGCACAGCTTGAGTTGATGAGTTGGGAAAGGGCCCCCATGGGTGGGGAAGCCCTGGCTCTTTTCTGAAGTGTGGGCTCAGAATGGGAATGGGTCCTGGAGATGCACAGTGGCTTGGGGTCTCACCTGTGACAAGGCTGGAGACGATGAGGAGGAGCGAGCACCAGCATCTGCAGCATCCTCATGAGCAGCTCACCAGGAAAAGAGAAGTACTTGATCTTGCATTAAGAGAGCTGGTATGGGTGCAAGACAAATGCCAGGCTGACCCCTAGAGCCAGAAAGGAAGGGTTCATGGAATGAACTATGAATCTCAACCCCAAGCAGTGTCCATCCATCTCTAAAAGTATAGTAGGGTGAGTAGTGACTATTCTAGGAGGTGCATTTCTGTACATGGGTATTACGTAGATTTGTGTGTGCATGGGTACATTTGTGCATGGGTATGTGTGTGTGTGCTTGTGAATATACAGATGTGGGTATTTGTGCATGGGCATGTGTAAAAAGATGTATACATGGCTATGTGTATATATGGGTATGTGCATGGTATTTGCATGGGTATGTATGTGCTAGGTATACATCTGCATTGGCATATGCATGGGTCTGTGTGTGCATGTGTGTGTTCATCAGTATGTATATGCATGTGTGTATGTGTAAGTATGGGTACATTTGTGTGAGCATCAGTATATATGTGTTTGTGTGCATGAATAGCATTTGTGTGAATGAATGTGAGTATGTAGTTGTGTGCACATGAATATGTATATATGTGCATTGGATGCGTTTGTGTGTGCAGAGGTGTTTGTATACATTCATATGCACATAGGCTCATATACAAAGACATGCACATGCATTTCTTGAGTGTGTCTATAAGTGTGACTCTTGTGCCTGTGTTACCACTTTCTTTTTAGTTTTTTAAGATTATGCATATAGTATTCTCCTGTGGTCCAGAAGAAGGTACCAGACCTCATTACAAATGGTTGTGAGCCACTATGTGGGAATTGAACTCAGGATCTCTGGAAGAACAGCCAGTGCTCTTAACCACTGAGTCATCACTCCAGCTCTATGTTATCACTTTCAAATATGGAAGTGCATATGCAATTGGGCTTCTAAGCATGTAGATGTAAATGCATAGATGAGTGTGTGAAAGTATTCACAAAGTCCAACACAGCTGGCCGTGGTATCCTTGGATGCCACACTGTCTAATTAATCAAGCATACATGGAAATTTTTAAGGGAAAAATTTATCTGATGAAAGCTATTTGGGGAGAGGAAAGGTACCATCAGAGGGTGACTAGATAAGAGGGGGCAAGGGAAAAAGAATATGATCAAAACATTGTGTATAGATACGAAGATGTTATGAGAAACCCATTATTTAATACAACATACACATAATTATTTAAGTTGTGTCTGTTGAACATGTAGAGATTTTTTTCTCTTATCAATATTCCCTAGACAATACAGTATAACAACTATTTACCTAGCAGTTACATTGCTTTGGGTGTTACACGTAACCTAGAGAGCAAGATAGCCACAAATCCTATCCAAACACTACCCCAATTTATTTCAGGGACTTGAGCATCCACAGATAACAAATGCTTGTGGATAATCAAATCCCCAGATACCCAAATCAATAGACAATCAAGTTCCTTAAATAAAATGGGGTAGTGTTTGCAGAACCAATCTCCTAAGGGCATGATGGATAGCTGCATATTTTTATGAACGTTAGCACAGTTTATGTGACTGCATTTCTAAATTAAGATATGTAAGATATATTCATATGTAAGATATATTTATCCTTCTCTGTGTGTAGTCATAAAGTACATGTCTGTTCAGTGTACTTGCGGATGCCCATACCCACACATGTGACATCACATTGTGTTCATACAGCTGTGTTTGTGTATGTATGTGCCCTCTCTACCTGAGTCCTCTGATGGGCTAAGGGATTGTGCGATGAGGAGAGGGTGGGAAGTTAATAGAAGTCCCGCCTCCCAGAAGCAGAGCTCACCAATGATCACAGCGCTGACTGTGAGCAAGATGAAGGCATTTCTGCGCAGAAAGCGCCGCTGGTGCTCTCGGGTCATGGGTTGTAGGCGCATGCGCATGCACAGTGCTCTCTGCTGCAAACTGTCCTGCAGGCCCTGCAGACAGCCAACACCACCAGGCGCTGGCTGCTCTCCCTCAGGAACAGACTGTTGCCTTGGCTGCTCATCACATCTCTGCCTGGGAAAGAGGAGACCAGGTCTGGTGAGGGAGGAATCCGGGAAAGGAGAGGGTAAGGTGGAGGGGCAGACACTTGCAGTTCAGAAGTCACAGGAGGGGCAATGCCCATGTGCTACCTTGCAGGGATGACTGAGACCCTGCCCTGGATCGGATTCAGTTTTTATCCCAGCAGCAAAAGGTTAAGGTCTTCGGACCCAACCACCAGAGAGGGTGGTTAGAGACAGGGTAGAAAACACACACACACACACACATACACACACACACACACACACACACACACACACACACACACGAAATGCTGCACACCTTTCAGGTTTTCCGCCTCCAGCCTCCTTCACTGAGATCATCTCAAGCAACTGGGAGCTGCTGCAGCTCTCAAACTAAAGTGCTAGGCCTTTGCTGAATGCCTATTACATAAGAGCTCTTGAAAGGGCACTTTAGGCTAGTCCCCCTATCCACAGTAGTTGGATGTCCAGCCCTAAGACGCCCATAGTCGACTTTTCACAAGGACAAAATCAGCTGGTGCCTGGGAAACAGTGGCACCCAACTAATGTGGCTGCCCTGTGTGCGTGACCAGGACAGTAATGCTGTAAGGGAGGGGTCGCTGGGAAAGAAATGATGACACTTCTAGTCCCAGCTTGAGGTTCATGACCCTCTTTTGGGGTGAAACCTCAGACTTTGTGTCCCTTTTTTTACATGTGTCCGTATTTATTTATCCTTATTGACTTACTTTTTAAAAGCTAACCAAAACAGGATGATGTGTTTTTCATGAATTAAATAAAATGCACGTAAATATAAAACCTGCCAATCTGTTTAGCAGCCAAACACTTGGAAGTTACCAAACAGAGTAGAAACCGTGGCTTTTGACCCAGCCGTTGACATCCCTGTAATATCAGCTACTCTAGAGGATGGTGGGGGAAGGCAGTTTACAAGTTCAAGGCCAGCACCTGCAACTTAGTAGGACCTTGTCTCAAAATAAAAAGTTAAAGTGAGAGCTTCTGGGCAAGGGGTGGGAGATGGCTCAGTGATTGAGGGTGCATATTGCTTCTGTAGAGGACCAGAGTTCCATTCCCAGCACCCACATCAGGCAGCTCAGTACTGCTTTGCCCCCTGCTGGCCTCATTGGCACCTGCACTCACATGTACAAACACACACACACACACACACACACACACACACACACACACACACACAAACCGAAAATAAAATTCTCATTTAAAGAGGGCCAGACTATATAGCTCAGTGGTAGAGTACTTGCCTGCCATGTTCAAGGCTCCAAGTTCAGTTCTCAGTACTGATCCCCTCAGCTTCCCAAGTAGCTGGGATTGCAGGCATGCACCACCATGTTGAACTGTTCCAGCATTGTTTGGATGCCACTACCCACGTGGCTGTCTTCTAAGATGGCTGCCCTCTGTATCTGTCTGAGTTCTCCACCTGCTTCCAAAAGACAAGTTGCCTGACTAGGCTTTCCATGCCCTGTATCCTGCAACTCCTTCTCAGTGCAAAGCCCCATTCAGGATTTTGCTCCAAATGAACTGGTCCTCTAAAGCCACAGTGTTGCTTCTCACCTTGCTCTGAACACTCACAGACACAGGACAGCACAGAAGATGAGCAGTCTCTCTCTCTCCTCTGGGACATCAAGTTCCTAGTTACCAAATGATAACTCGAAATCACCTATGAATCCCAAGAGCATTCATGGAGTCCAAACCAGTCAGGATCCTGAACACTTGTCTCTTTCCTACAGTCCAGCAGCTGGCTCTGCAGATCCACAAATCAACCTTCTCAGATAAAACCAACACTGGATGTAAAGTGTTCAGTTAGTCAAGCCTGGAGCTGCACTCGCATAATCTCGGCATTTAGGAGGCTGAGACAGCAGGAGCAGGAGTTCAAGGCCAGCCTGAGTTGAGTAGAAACACCCCATATCAGAAAGTCAACCAATCAGCTCACATCTAGCTTCAAGAGCTCTTGACAGTTGATGGGTTCTGGAGGAAGAAAGGGCAGTTTTTTTCAGTGGTGTGGCCCATGATAGGGTGCCCATGCTCCAGTGGATGGTGCCTATACTCATGGGCTTCGGGGCAGCACTAAATGGACTCAGTGGATTCTTTAAAGGAAAGGGAAGATAAAGAAGAGGCAGCAATATGAAATTAGAAGGAGAATGGGAGTGTTCAAGAAGAGTTGAAGAGGAAAAAGAAGAGAGTTAGACATGATCTAAATATACATGTGCTCATATATGAAGCTACCAAGGAATACTTTTTAAAACTTTGTGGTTAGGCTGGAGAGATGGTTCAGAGGTTAACAATGCTTGCTGTTCTTTGAAAGGACCAGGTCGGGTGGCTCAGAGCCAGAGGGTCCAACTCTTTCTTCTATCTCTGCAGTCACCTGAACTCAAGTGCACATAGCCACACATGAATACACATAATTAGAAAGATAAAAATAATTTCTATTTTATGTGTGTGAGTGTTTGACTCCATGTATATATGTGCACTGGGTGTGCAGTGACCATGGAGTCCAGAAAGGGGCCTTGGATCCCCTGGAACAAGAGCTACAGGGAGTTGTGAGCAGCCCTGTGGGTGCTGGGAGAAGAATCTGGGTTCTCTGTGAGAGCAACAAGCACTCTTTAATGTTGAGCCATCTCTCTAGCCTCAAAATAAATCTTTTTTTTTAAATCAATGGTAGTGTGAGTTTAGCATGTGCAAAGGCTTGGATTTAATTCTCAGCACCAAAAATAAATCAATCAATTGATAAAAAAAGTTGTTCAATTTGCATCTGTACTGGGCATGAACAGACTTTTCCTCTTATTCCCTAAACAATATAGCATAGTAACTATATGCACAGTATTGAAGTTGTGCTAGGTGGAGTTATTCTTATATTTATTATTGTGTGTGTGTGGTCAGAGGACAACTTTTGGGAGTCCATTCTCTCCTCCACCATGTAAGTCCCAGAGATTGAACACAGGACTTCAAGTTTGGTGACAAGCTCCTTCACCCACTGTGCTAGGTGTTAAACATAATGTAGAGATGAGTTAAATATGAAAGAAGACAGGAATGCATTCTGTGCAAATATGATGCCATTTTATGTAAAAGACTTTTGAAATACAAGGGGTTTGGAGTCTACCTAGGATGGAGGGTGTGTCTGGAACAAGTTCTCTGAGACCCACAAACAACAAGATAGTGTGGGAGTTGACATCATAGTCTGTGAGTCAAATCTGGCCTGATATCTGTGTTGTTGGCATTTTTTTAATTATGGTGTTAGCACACAGCTGCATTTATTCACTGTGTATTTCTGCAGGTGCTTTCAAGCTGCGGTGGCAAAGGTGAGTTGCTGGAATAGAGTTCACAAAACAAACTATTTGCAGAAGTGAGGGTGGGGAGGACAAGGTAGGTAAAGAGGATTTTTGGGTAAAGAGGATTGCTGCAAAGCTGGATGGCCTGAGTTCAGTCCTGGCCCCCCACGGTGAAAGGAGAGAACTAACTCCCACAGATTGTCCTCTGACTGCTTTGTGCATGCTTGAGGGTGTGTGTGCACGCACACACACACACACACACACACACACACACACACACACACACACTGAATAAATGTGATTTTTAAAGGCTGACTGTAGGCTAGTAAAAGCATACATGAGTGGTGGAGTAATAGGGCATGGCTCAGGAGTAGAGCTTTCATCAAGTGTACAGGAGGCCCTGAGTCCCATCCTAGAAATAGAGGGAGAGAAGGGCCAGCAGGGAGTAATTAACAATTAAATAAGCAGAAATCCAAAAGGTACAGGGTTGAACTCAAATGCAAAGCTGTCTTCCACACCTTCACCATGCCTGCCTAGATCACTGTAAACATATACAGCTGTGATTTGTCACTCTGTTAATTCTTCCCTTTTGTCTCAGTGGACATGTGATAATTGCTCCCACTCACAGGGCACAGTGAAACTTGTCAGAACAAGAAGGCAAACCATGATGCCAGATCAAGTTCCATAGCACTTTCATGCCCATTAGCCGGGAACATTGAACCCCTGTCTTCTAATCCTTTATTAAATCATAAACTGTTGAACAGTCTCATCACCCTCCTGGTCCCAGTCTCCCCTCTCATAATTGCTCTTCTACTCTCCATGTAGCTTGCACATGAATTAGACCACACAGCATTTGACTCTGTGTGTCTAGTTTATAAATTCGGGTAATATCTAAGAAGAGGGATCTTATGTGCTCAATGTGATTAGTAGAAAATGTTAAGAATCTATAAGTTGCTAGGTCAGTGGGAGAAAATAAAACTGTCTTCTTTTTTCCTGTGGCTCATATCTGTCCAAGCTATCTGCCGTTTTTCTGCAGGGTGGGGGAAAGTGTTCTCAGTCACTAGGCAACCTGTGTACAGCTAGATGCCTCTGGTGATAGTTAAAGGGAGATCTGGAACTAGAGGTAAGGTTTGGGAAAGGAGGAAGTAAAGCTTAATTGGCACACCCACCAGGCCTTATCAAACAGGTAGCCTAGATGGTTAAGTCTTTTCTTAAGAGAGAAGAAGTATCTCTGATATGGTACTTTCCTCCATCTGGGGATGGACCTCGCCGGATGCTGCCACTGGTGATAATTACAGGGAGGCTTGAACTGGGGTTCTGGCTGAGCATAGCTGTCAGCGCAGAAGGTTATCTAAATATTCCTAGAAGCAGTTAGGTTAGAAGTTAAAGGTCTATAAAGTTAGTAAGACTGTAAGAAAGGAGGTTCCGAGCTAAATTGTGTAAAGCTATTACTTAAAGACCACCTGACCTAGGCGGTGTCTCCTTGTGGAATTTGCCTTAAGTCAGGAGACTTGCATGTGCACTGTTATTACTGCTAGTCCTTGAAAGTGGCCAAGGGAGATATCTGATTCCAGAGAAAGCCTTTCCTGAGGCTGTTCTCCAAATACATGGAATGTGTATGTCCAGAGAGTCATCAGTCCACACTGTTAGCCCTTCTTAGGGAAAAGTCAATTGGGAAAACAATGATTTTCATAACAGAATACAGCTGATATATAACAAGCCAAGGAACACCAAAAGCTCCTTGGAATTTGGCTTCCTCTGGAGGAATTCCCTGATCCCTCCAAGTAGTAACTTTGCCATAACCAGCTGAGTTCTTATGATATATTCCTGCGGCCTGCGGCACTTCACATTCCTCCCAGGTCCATTTGCCTATACTTGTCCCCCCAGCTTCCTCCAAATGCACCAAATGCAGTTTGTGTTTCCCATATACTAATTGGAGCATGGTCAAATTCCCAGTGGCCAGCCCCTTAAAGATAACTGAGTGCTTTCCCATCCCCCTGTCAGAAGCAAACAACTGTAAGAATCTTTACCACAATTATTAAGGACTCCCCTCAATGGCTTCCTGTCTAGTCTTTTTTATTTTTTTGCATGGCGTAGGAAGTTGATGCAGAAGCCATCAATGTCTCTCATCCTCAAAGTTGGGAGTCACTGATACCACTGGAACAGATGTTTCCTTGTCCATGACAGCCAGCAGCAGCAAAGATCAAGGACTTCCACATGATTTTTCATGGTTTCAGGGACCGCAGACAACAATATGGTCTCAACTTCAACAAATGTCTACAGCATACAAATATGTACCAGGTAATTCCAGGTCTTAGGCATTAATTTTAAGAGGCAAAACTGATTTTTTTTCTACACATAAAGAAATATTCAGCTAGTCTAAAAGATGAATGTTTAACTGAATGTGAGTTTCTCATAAAGTGAAGAAATATGTGACTAAGAAATGTACTAAGGTTGACTTGTTCCAGAAAAAAATCATTTTACATTGATCACATAATAACTGTGTACCTTTTGATTATGGGGGAAATCCTCTTTGTGATCAACTTGGTATGGTGACATTAAGCAGGGTGGCTAAAAACAAAGAGCAGATGGGAAGCACTTATCCCTCAAGAAAGAAGTCTGTGTGTTTTCTCTCACTGACTGTGCATCTCAATCCCATTGTCTTTGATCTGCAGAAGGCTGGTCCCTCTATAGTGGGTCTCTGCATCTGCTCCCATTCACCACTGGAGGAAGCCTCTCTGATGATTATTTATATCAGCATCTTTCTTATTTGTCATTTGATGAGATGGGAATCCCTAGGAAGCCACTGCTATATACTGACTAAGCCAAGACAGGGCTCCCACCTCTTCTTACCTGCAGATGGAGTCACAGATGATGTACTTGGAGCCCAGCAATGTGCCTCTGTAGTGGGGCCAGTGCAGTCCTAAAATGAGAGAAAGAACAAAACTAAACCAACATTGTTTCTGATGCCTAGTGCTTATATACTCTAAGTGCTTCCTCTGAGTGAGACAGCTATTAAAATCATAAACACCTATAAATTGTAATCGATACTGGGGATGGAAAAACTAGCAGGAAAGAGGACAAAAATTAGGTAGTAGATCCTTCTTTGGGTGTTCCAGGGAAGCTTCAGATTGGTGTCTCATCAACTGGGACATAGGATGAGCAAGGATGGAACAGCACAATGGGAACAGAACTTACATCAGGTCACCAGATCTCTACAGGGCTGGGTAAGTGGTTGAGAGAAGATGCAGTGGGTCATACAGATCTTTGAAGGTCATAGTCACTGGTCCTAGATCACTGACCCAGGCAAAAAGGGAAGGAGACACCTTTATTAGAAAATGGGGAAACTGACCTCAGAGGAAGCCCTTGGGCTTCAGATATTCACAAGTCTGGCCCACTAAGTGGCAATGGTGGTCACTGTGTCTGGGATGGTGAGGGCTGATGACTGTCACCAAGCAGGCTGATGAGGAGAGAGGACATCACTAAAGGGGTTCCCTGTAGAAATCTGGCCTGGCCTGTCTCCTAGCCATGCAAGAGAAGTTGTACCAGACAATCCAGGGAGGGAGGTGATGGAGGGGGTGGACAAGGCTAGAAGCTAGTGAGCCCCATGGCTGCTCAAGCTGGGGAGTGGAGGGAGCTGAGGGAACATGCATTTCTAGTCTCCCCCTATACCTGTACTCAGGCAAGGACACCAGGTGCACAGAGCAGGGGCCTCCCAGCTTCCAACTTGCCTGTGTGTTGGGAGCCAGTTTGCATGGGAATGTGGCCTGTCCTCTGGGCATCAGCAGCCTTGTGCTGACTGATGCAGGATTGTGGAGCCCTTGAACTAGAAATGGGTAAGCCTGTGGTCTGAGCTGCCCTTGAAGCTCAGCTGGAGGAAACAGAGGCTATCTGAGAGGCTCGCTCCTAGAAAGGAATGAGCTTATGCTTGACCTGACCCAGACCCCTAAGAGTTTCTTTTTCTGTCCAGTGGAGATTCTGCAGTGGGCCAAGGGAGGCCAACTAGACACTTCCGTGGTACAGTCCCCTCAGGAGGGCACAGGGGCTAAGGAGCTGCAAACATCGTCACTGTTCTCATCACTCTAATTTTCTTTAACTTTTCAGAAAAGGGCTCAAGTGTAAAATGCTTTGTCAGCATCAGAGTACAGAGTAGAGCACTGGAGCCCAGAGCAGCATCTTCTGCTGTAAAAGCCCCACTCACCTGCAGTTTCTGTGTTCCTGAGGGCTGAGGAAGATTTCATTTTTCTGTTCTTTACTCCTGCCCTACTTGGAAGGGTCTCTCAAACTTTTGTTGTACCCGTTTTGAGAAACCCCAAGAGACCATCAAGGAGCTGGTTTCCAACACAGCACATCAGGGTCCTTTTATTCAGGTTCCACCTGGGCCACCGCATGGCAGATGGAAGGAAATGTGGCGATGGCCATGAGACCAGGTGCAGAGGGTTTTCATAGGGAAAAACCACAAGCCAGGGATTGGCCACTTGGGATTGCGTAGAAGGGGCAAGGTGATTTTTTGAAACTATTGGTCTAGACTTTTGGCAGGGAACCACAACCCACTGAACAGGATTATCTGGACTGCTCAGCAGGATTATCTAGATATCTCCAAGGGCCATAAAACACAGACAGGATCCTGTTAAGCTTTCCTTTCCTGTATAAACAGCAGATAGGATGTCTGCAGGAGTATCTGGATCCTGTTAAGCTTTCCCTTAAACAGCAGACAGGATGTCTGCAGGAGGATACTGCTCTGTATCCATTCGAGGTATCATGGCATATTCTTGGGCCTGTAAAGTTAAGTCTAGGCCTTCACACCCTCTTATGGAATATTGTCCAAAGCCTATAAATACATATACCCAGCCACATTATTCCACTTGTCTAAACAGTCTTTAGACTTTCAAACTTGTGACAATTTTGGGGATCAACTTCTGAACTATTCTTCCCCACCACTCCCACTACATCTCACACTACACTTCCCCTATCATTTTTATAAAGGTTGAAAAACACAAAAGGATACCCACATCCTAAGCCTTAGAAGTCAACTCCCAAAGGAAAAATTTTCCCATTTGAATAGATAGTACTGAAGGTGAGGGACAGGAGCTGAGCAATTTCTGACTGAAAGGCAAAAGTCTCCACCTCCTCTTCTGTCAAACAAGAATGAAAGGATCATGTGTTACCATGGACCACAACGCCTTTACATTTCAAAATCTAAAAGTGCATCTCTTACAATTAAGTCCTTATTCAGAAGTAGAGTTCACATTGATTTGAAGATTCAAGTGAGAAGAACTACCACTTTTTTTTTACAAAGATGTTGAAGCTACAGTGAGAAGAAAACTCGGCATTGGAAAAATTCACAATAGTTGGTTCTTAACAAATGGAAAGTCAGAATTTCTGAATGGCTACGTGGATCAGAAGCTGATACACCTTGGAAAAAATCCTGAATGAGAGTTAAGTAGATTAAGAACCCCCATGTGACCCCTGTTAACTTACAAATAGGAAATTGATTAATTAGAAATCTTTCTTTTGAGTGAAGAACAAATTTTTTAACAGAAATAGCAGCCATTTCTGTGTGGTGCTCCAGGTGGACATAAGCCGTTTGAAAGAATTTGCTCTTCCCTCCAGCAGGACAAGAAAACCCAAGGGCACAGTAGTGGAGGTGTTCAAGGAGCAACTAATTCAGGGCAAAGAGTCTATGAGGTAAAAGCTCCTCCATGATTGCTCACTTGGCACACGTGCATAGGCCTGAACCCAAGTAAATGGTGGCCCCAGCCATCCTTGTCACTGAAAAGTATGCATGGGGAGCAGCCACACAAGGAGGGCACCCCACTCTACACCCTCCCACTGCTATGCATCTGGGCAAAACAATCTGAGCTCTCTGGTGGGGAGGAGCCTATGAATCTTTCTGCACCCACCCCCTCTCAAGTTTTCTTCCTTTGTAGCGGTAACGCCCGCATTACCGATAACCGTTCACCATGTCCGAGCGAAGGGCTGCGGATTAAAAAATAGAGACAAGAGACAGCGGGTCATCCGTACGATTGGATGTCGAATGCCGTTTATTGAAAGAGGGAAGAAACCTTAAATACGTACAGGCTTACAGCACAAATGGAGGAACCCCCGGATGGCAGAAGTTCGCTGTCAATGGTCCACATTCCAGACTCAATGTTCTACATTCTAACATCTAAGTAGTTAACGCCCAAAATGCAGGATACACAACAAGGAACTTCCCTTAAGCATTCAGAAGGGTGGATACCGGCAGGGAATCTGAATAGGGAGGACACAAGGAACTTCCCTTAAGCATTCAGAAGGGTGGATACCGGTAGGGAATCTGAATAGGGAGGACATCTGATCAAGGTCAAGCAAGCAAGGCTGCAGCCACTCCCAGTCGGGGGCTGGGAGCCAGGGCCCATGGCGCCCACATTCCTTTTCCACTGGGAGAGCATAGAAAAGATCTGAAGGGCTGGAGAGATGGCTCAGAGGTCAAGAGCACTGGCTGCTCTTCCAGAGGTACTGAGTTCAATTCCCTGCAACTACATGGTGACTCACAACCATCTATAGTTTGATCGGGTGCCCTCTTCTGTCTTGCAATTAGAATACTGTATATATTATAAATAAATAAATCTTTAAAAGAATGTGAAAAAGGAAAGCACAGTCGGTTCAAGCATCCCTGCCAACCGTGGACAACTCCACCAAACCAAGCCCCTTAAGAAAGACTTCCAGGACAGGTAGTATAGAGCAGACTCTCTGGCTGTGCTGAGTCCCCCACAAAGCAACCCGCCACCATGCAGATGCTCGGGACCCTGCAACAGTGTATGAAAGCTGAAGGTTAACATATCTGCATTCAGGGTTTGTTGCTCCCATATGTGGCCACCAATTACCAGCCTAGCCCCTGACTTGCACACTGTGGATCCAGGGCTGGGCAGACTTGCAGCAGGCTCACTCCAAGGTCAGCCAGGGCCAGTTTCCAGGGCCTTTAGGACCTATGCAAATAGGGCAGATTCCAGAGCTGCCAGTGGCTGGAAGCCCAGGCTTCCATTCACAGGAAAGCATGGTAGCAGGAGAGAGCAGGGCGCTTCTTCACACCAAAGGGGAGGAGCACCATGGTGGCTGCAGAGAGCACCCCCTGGTGTATGGGGTCCTCACTTAATAAGACAAAGTACAGATTGGACCCTCCATCAGATCCTTCTGCTTTAAAGGAATAGGATCTCAGAGCTGCCTTTGCCCACCCCCTTGACATCCTGACGTCAGTAGACAAGGAGGCGGGCCTGAGTTGGAGAAAGGGCCTGGATTGGCAGAATCTCTGGTGGTTTCAGGCTAAAAGAGAAGCCAACGCCATACTTCAGTTTCTTCCAGCAGTTTCCCATCAGGTCCTGGAGCCAAGGTAAGGGAGAACCCAGGCCCCAGCCTTTTCCTGCACAGGGATGCGGGAGGACAGCCAGGAGCTAGGGGTGGTGCTGGCCAGTTTAGCTGTTTGTTCCAGGAGCTGTGGACAGTGTTTGGGGGGAGAGGAATGTAACAGGGAAGAGGAAACTCCATTTCCTGTCCTTTGAAATTAGAAAGGGGCTGGAGTTAGCTTAGTCAGCCCAGTGCTTATTTAACATTCATAGAGCCCTGGATTTGATCCCCAGATCCAGGACATGGTAGTGCATACCGGCAATACCAGCACGTGATAGCTGAAGGCAGCAAGAGCAGTTCAAGGTCATCTTTAGGGACATATGGAATGCAGGGTCACTGTGGGCTACATCTTGTCTAAAGGAAAAGTGAGCAGAAAAGAAAAAATAATTGGCCTTTCTAAACCAGGGCAACACTGTGGTTGTCTTGGCTCTAGGCCTGTCCCTTAACTTCAGCCCCTCTGAGGCCGAAGGGTTCCTTCTTCCCCTTATACCCAGGTCCACAGGGCCATGGTCAAGCCCTAGACCCAGGCTGCCAGCTTTCTAGCCTGTCCAAGGGGTTAAGCATTGGGAGGTCACAGGGAGCTGTGAAGGGAGAAAAGTTTGTTTAGTCAGAGAGCCTCCAAAGGCATCTAGTTTCCGTCAGTGTAAAAAGGCAGGAAGATAACAAGGTGTGGAGACACAGAGAACAGTCATACAAGAACGAAGGGAGAAGGAACATCATCAGATCATATACACCAGTCGGGCCTGCCGCTTCCACCCCCCATCCTTGTGATAGGCAGAGAGACAGCTCTCTCTCAGCCTAGGAGCTTCTTGTGCTTGGCTTAAGCAGAGATCAGTCAGAGCTGTCAGTAAGAACCTGTGCACCCTTGCCACTCTGAACCCCCATTGACAAGTCCATCTGCAGAGGCTCCCTCCCTGGGACCTGGATATCTGCGCCCAGCACAGACCAGAAGAATGCAGAAATCGGCTAGAAGAGCAAACTTTTGGACCTCTGCTCATTGACCCTGGGAGAGAAGGCAATGAGCAGGAAGCAGGCAGACAGTACAGCCCTATGCCCATACGGTCACAAAACTTCCCTAAATAAGAATATTGTTCCCATAGCCAGGTGTAGAAACAGAAAGAAGGCTGTGATGACTCCCACCACCTGAGAGTTATTTTTTTTTTAGCACTCAAAGTATAATTTCACATGATCTCTCTGTAGAAATGTTGACAAGACCTGGTATCATTTGGGTGTTTGGATTTTTTTTTCCTGCGGTATGACATTGTCCATAACACACATAACATGGTTGTAGTATCTGTAGGTTTGTGCTTTTTACACCTTGATGTGAAAAGTGAACAAGAGTTCCAGTCTTTGTTCCAGAGACAGAAACTCAGAGAAGATCAACAAGGAGAATGGCTGTGTCTCCTGTAAATGAGCACCAGGTAAGTGTTGTGTCCATATATTTCCTTGAAAATTATTTTGATATTGAAGTCATGAAGGCTTTTAGTACTCTGCCTTGGACAATGTCATCAGATGTGTTTATTCCTATGACTTTTTTTCTTTTTTCTTCTCTGATTATCAAAATTGTCTTTAAATCATGTCACCTACATAGCACAGCCTTGTTCTATTTTATATTCTCTCCATTACTACTGTGAGGCAAATATTTTTCATAGACTTAAGACCTGCAGTTGTGAAAGAGAGTCCATTGTGAATGATGATGAATGACATATATTGCTGCCCTACAGTTCCTACAGAGGATGGATCTGTGTCCTTATATATTAGTGATAAAGGAAAGTCTGATGTGCCACAAAGGTTACGCTTCAGGGATGGTCAGGTTTCCAGAACCAAGATTATGAATGTGGCCATGCAAATACATGGATCTATTTCCTTGTATCACCGAACAATTTATTGAGAAGTAGACTTAGAAGAGACTCACTGTCTGAATCCTAATACTAAATGTTTCAGCAGTATAGAGTGGGCAGATGATAGATAGATGGAATGGTCTGGCTTGCTCTTGCCATGAAACTGATGCTTCTATGATGAGCTGCAGATTGCAGTATACTGTTTTTTCTCATTGGCATTTGATATCATTCAGTGATGATGTGCCTGTTAGGTGTTTGTTTGTTTTTCTATTTCAGCTTTTTAATTCTGATTTATATTTTCCTCGCATACAACACATCCCAACCAACTGTGGTTCCCCTCCTGCCACTCCTCCCAGTTTCTTCCCACACTTCCCCACCTCCCTCTCTGTCCTCCTCCAGTTCCTTTCGGAAAAGAACAGGTCTTGTACTCTGAGGGGAGGGACATCATGGGGATCTCCAATTTGGACTCTCTATCTAGTGTTTGGCTGTGGATCTCTGTATCTGTTCCCATAAACTGCCAGAAGAAGCTTTTCAGATGAGAATTAGGCTAGGCACTGATCCGTGAGTATAACAGAATATAATTTGGATCATTTGGAACACATGTTATTTTGTTTGGTTGGTTTTTGGTTTTTGGTTTTTGTTTTGTTTTTTTCTGTTGCAGGTCTTTGGGCTTTCCAGCCTCTGCTTCCTGGTCTTCCTGGCAGTGTTGGGCATGGACTCACTTTTGTACAATGGGCCCCAAATTAGACCAATCACTGGCTGCCCACTCCCAAAATTCTACACTTCCATTGTCCCTGCATATCTTGTAGTCAGGATAGATTGTAGGTAGAAGGTTTTGTGACTGGGTTGGTGTCCCAGTCTCAACACTGGAAGGTGTCTGGTTAAAGAATATGGCCAGTTCAGACTCTATTTCTTCCATTACTAGGAGTCCTCCCTAGGGTCACTCTCACAGTATTCTGGAAGTTATTAAAACTAACTTCTAAGTGAGTATATACTGTGTTTGCTATATGGGTTACCTCACACAGGATAATTTCTTCTAGTTGCATCCATTTACCTGCAGATTTCATTATGTTATTATTTGCAACAGCTGAGCAATACTCCATTGTATAAATGCCCGACATTTCCTTTATACATTCTTTGGCTTAAGGACATCAGTTACCAGTTTCTGGCTATTGTGAGTAATGCAGCTATGAGCATAGTTGGGCAAGTGCCCTTGCGGTAGGATGGAGCATCCTTTGGGTATATACACAAAAGTATTATAGCTGGGTCTTGAGGTAGATCATTTCTCAATTACCACCTGCCCATAGTCAGCTGGCAAAATCTATTCTATTTCCCCTTTGCAGGGCAAGTCCTGCATGGGAATTCTTTCATCCATGTGTTGACTTCTCCTGGTGATCCTTGCATCTTTTGTTCCTATATACTTACCTCCTTTTTTTTTTTTATTTCCAGAATTCCTTCAGTTTGTGTTTTCTTTATGGTTTCTATTTCCATTTTTAAGTTTGAAAAGTTTTATTCATTTCCTTCAACTGTTCTATTCTTGTCTTTCTTTAATGGATTCATTAATTTTCTCCATGTTTTTGCTTGTGTTTTTCTTGATTTCTTTAAGGGATTTATTTATGTTCTCTTTAAGGGCTTCTATTGCCTTCATAAACCTGGTTTTAATGTCTTTATTTTTTGTGCTTCAGTTGTGTTGGGAGACTCAGGACTTGTTGTAGTAAGATAGCTGGGCTCTGGTGGTGACATTGCCTTGGCTGTTGTTGATTGTGCTCTTGGGCTGGCATCTAGGCATCTGGGTTTGTGGTGATTATAGGTACAGGTGTCAGTTTCTGACTTTATGTTTGCTGGATGGATGTTTTTTGGGTTCTGTATTATCTCTGGTCTCCAGGTTGATGTGGCCTGTGGTTAAGCATGTGTTGAAGGTTGGGTTTCTAGTGGCTGGGGAGGCAAACAGGATTTTGCCTGAGCTGGAGGTTCAGACATGGTGAGGAGGTGTTGTGGGTGAATTGAGAATGGGAAGTGCACTGAGTGTATGAGGGGAATATTGTCGGTGTGTGGCCTACTTGGTCTTATGGTGACCATCATGGCTTCTGGTCAATCAGGGGGGTCTGTGCCTGAGTCAGGGGCTGGGACAGGGCAAGGAGGAGGGTAAAGAATGTTGGGGGTAGGTTGGGCAGGCACTGAGAGAGTGGAGGTGGTCTACAGGTGGGTGACCTATCTAGAGTTCTGGTGGCCAGCATAACATCTTGTCAAGTAGGGGGCCTCTGTCTGAGTTGTGGGCAGGGACATGACACCACAGTGAAGATGGGAGGGGGTTGAGAGGAGGGTGGTCAGGCAACTAAAGAGTGAGTGAATGTCCTCTGGCAGATGGCATACCTGCAGTTTTGGTGACCTGCATGGCCACTGGTCAGGCAGGGGGTCTCTGTTTGAGTTTTGGCCTGGGATCACAGTTTTTGAATACTTAAAATATCTTTGTCATAGGAGATTTCTTGCTCTTATCATTCTCTTGATTCCAATAGTCAGTGGATAATTCTCAATAGATTAGTAATTTCTCTTTGTCCTTCATTTTAGTTTTTAGATATTGTACCACGGTGCATTTCATAAGCAAACCAGGCCCCATATTGATATTACATCATGTGAAATACGAAGTAAGACGTTTCTAGAATGAATTGTCTTGGAGCTGTGCATAACCCATCAATTTTCTAGCCTCAGTGAATGCCTCTCTTAATGATTTTGCTCTCTTTTCTTTTGGGAGGAGGAATGCTCCCTCATATTATGGTTTTGTTTCCCCAAAGTTACTGTATTACCGAGGTGGAGTTTCTGAAGTGAGGTTGCTATGGACAGGTTTTCATTTCTTTCTTTTAAATACAATATATTCGCATATGTGTATGTTTTCTTCATGTTTTTATATGTACTGAATGCCTGCCTGGTGTCCTGAGGTTGGCACCGACACTTGGCACTGGAATGAGGTACTGTAGTGAACTGCCACATGTGTAGATAGAATTGAACTGGGTAAAAGTTTAATGTTTGCCAAATCTTTATGTTATAGAGATTTTAAAAAACAGTATGAATATTCTAGAAAGTATATTCTAGCAAGTTCTTTCTACCACTGAAATCTTTCTCTAGCCTCCAGCTTTACATTTCTCATGGACATTTTTGAAAAAGTGGGGATATAACCTTGTGTCTTCTTTGTGAAATATGAAAGAACAATAAAAAATGACAATTTTCATGCATTCTAAAATTCTCTTAGATGAATGAGCTCAAATATTGAACAGAACAGAGTTAAAATGACAAGATTCAAATTTTAAGTTGAGCTGATCTCATAGGCAGCAAAATATTTAATGAAGAATTAGTATAATTTTGGCAAACTTTGTTCATTCTTATTGATCCCAGAAGATATTTCTACTTCATCTGAATGCATTGTCACACAGGCTAGTTATTTATACAAATTTCTATTTGTATATAATACAATAAACTATTCTGTAGTAAAACCATATATGGAATTTCTGAAATTGTTACTCATCTGTATTGGCTTGTGGAATAACAGTATCTATTACTGATTTTTCTATTTATTTCATGGTAGTCAAAGTAGTGTCACAACTTAACATCACAGATTATTTGACTTTGTTGTGTATTTTAGAACATGGGATTTATGCATTCTTACTGATCTTCCTCATCAGTAAAAACAAAAAAAAATTAAAAAAAAACAACAACAACAAAAAAACAGACCTCACTGACTTGAATTCATCCCTGAATTCTGCCTTCCACATTGTTCTACAGAGGGTGCAGCATGGAACCTGGGCTTCTGTATCCCAACTGAGCATTTTAGAACAGCATCTTGTGAGGCCAAGATTCAGATTGAGCCAGCAGCCATACGAGAGCAGGACTATAGGAGAAACATTTGGAAGCAGTTTTGCTTATCATAACTTTTCCATGTGAGATTAGACACAGTGATAATGTTTGATATCAAAATGCCCCTCATGAGGGTACACATCTATACCTCAAATAGTTATTTCATATTCCCTAAAAGTTTAATGTTTGCCAAATCTTTATGTTATAAAGATTTTTAAAAACAGTATGAATATTCTAGAAAGTATCTTTCTTCAAAATTAACTTTCATTTTTACTTTAAAATATATGCATGACTGCCATCTATATCCTGCCTGCAGAGATCAGAGGTGAGCATTGGATCCCATGGAAGTGTAGTTAAACTCAGTTGTGTAGTAGGAATTGAATGTGAGTCCTCTGAAAGAGCAGCTTGTGCTTAAAATTGCTAACCCATTTCTGTCCAACCTCTAAAAAACTTTAGTCTTTGAATAATTGTCATGCCTCATCTGCATCCCAAAAGTGTCTGTCATTCCTTATGTTTCTTTTCCATAGGAAAGCATTTTGCCCAAAGCACATGGTAAATGGGTAATTTTCTATTACAGGGTCTGTTGACGTTCAGGGATTTGGATGTTGACTTCTCCCAGGAGGAGTGGGAATGTCTGGATTCTGCTTGGAGGACTTTATATATTGATGTGATGTTGGAGAATTACAGAAATCTCATTTTTGTAGGTAAGAATGCTCTTCTTGTAGAATTCCTGACTCATTGTTTGGATTTACCTATTATTTGTGATTATTTTTAAGTAAACTCCATGAACATTCTATGACTACCAGAAATGAGGGAAATTCTGGTAATAAACATAACTTCTTTTACATTTTTCTGCATTCTCTGCAAAAGCAACAAATGCTATTTACTGTGATCTGTCAAGCCCTCTTAACTAGTTTTTAACTGAAAACTTCAAAGTTTAAAGATTATTGAATATTCAGAAAATGGAAATGCAGTAAAGTACTATTAGTGATTGGAATATTTTTGTTTTACTATTGAATCAAACTATTCACCTCTTTTGATTTAAAAAAATGAGGAAGTTTTAAAATAGAGAAAATACTGTGGTAGCTATGTTGTTTTTGTTTGTTTTATTGATTAATTTTTGGAATCTGGTCTATATCTTTAGTCTTGGTGAACATGATTTTAATCCTAGCATTAGGGAGTCTGAACCAAGAGGAACTGATGAGTTTCAGGCCGGCTTGGGAAACACAGTGAGTTCCTAGTCAGGCAAGGCTGCACAGTATGACTCTGTATAGAAATAATCCACATATGATGCTTTCTCAATCACCCATTTTTCCTGCCTCTTCAAAATATCCATTTCATGTAAGGATGGAAGCCCCTTCAGTGATCCTTGTGTTTAATGGAGACTAGAGTGGTTTTTATCACTGTTCAGTTAGTGATAGTAAAACACAGAAGGCCTATGCTGAGAGCTGTGCTTCTAGCAAATGCTAGTTAACTTGAGGGAACTTCAAATATTGAATCTCTTACTCATTCATCAGTTCCTCTCAGCCCTATTTGTTCTCACTTTCCAGAGAAACATCGCATATGTGGTAAATATGAAAGCATCATGGATCAAGGATCAAATAGTGCTGTCTATCAGCACGTGAATATCCAAAAGAAGTCTTACAACAATAATGACCTTGGCAAAATGCTTTGTGAATCATCTCAGTGTATACCTTATAACACCAGCGGTACTACAGGAAACCATCAGAGAATTCATACAGGAGAGGAGCCTTACAAATATGGTAAATGTGAAAAATCCTTTGGATGTAGCTCAAATCTTGGAACACATCAGAAATCTCATAAAGGACAGAAGCCTTACAAATGTAGTGAATGTGAGAAGTCATTTACACGTAATTCAACTCTTAAAAATCATCAGAAGATTCATACAGGAGGGAAACCTTACAAATGTTGTGAATGTGAGAAGTCATTTACATATAGTTCAACTCTTAAATATCATCAGAAGATTCATACAGGAGGGAAATCTTACAAATGTAGTGAATGTGTCAAGTCATTTACATGTAGTTCAACTCTTAAAAATCATCAGAGAATTCATACAGGAGAGAAACCTTACAAATGCAGTGAATGTGATAAGTCATTTACAAATAGTTCAAATTTTAAAAATCATCACAGAACTCATACAGGAGAGAAACCTTATAAATGTAGGGAATGTGAGAAATCCTTTGGATCTGGCTCAACTCTTATAAAACATCAGAGAATTCATACAGGTGAGAAACCTTACAAATGTAGGGAATGTGAGAAATCCTTTACATATATTTCACATCTAAAAAGACATCAGATACTTCATACAGAAGAAAAACCTTATAAATGTAATGAATGTGTAAAGTCCTTTGCATGTAACTCAAATCTTCAGTCACATAAGAAAAGCCATACAGAAAAGAAATCTTACAAATGTAGTGAATGTGAGAAATTCTTTAAATATAGATCAAGTCTTAGAAGTCATGAGACAATTCATAGAGGACAAAAACCTTACAAATGTTGGGAATGTGAGAACTCCTTTTCAAGTACTTCAGAACTTAGAATACATCAGCAACTTCATATAGGAGAGAAACCTTACAAGTGTAGTGTATGTGTGAAATCATTCATGTGTGCCTCAACTCTTGAAAAACATCAGAGAGTTCATACAGGAGAGAAACTTGTAGCTAATGCCACTAATGCTTTAGCTAGCAGACACAGTTAAAAATCCATCAGAAAATTCATCCTGGGGAGAAAAGTTTCTGTTGGAAATGACTTTGTATATGTTTTTTCCAAGCTCTGTCCTTAAAAGACACTAGAAAATATTATGAACATTAGATAGCCTTTATGTAATGTTGAACTCTTAAAAAATATCTATAGTTTGCACTGAGAAAACATTCTAAATGTAGAAAAAAATTCATTAAAACATTTTACTCTTAACCTCAAAGACTGCATAATTTGTGCAAAGTGGTAAAAACTGGAAGGTAATGTTAATTAAAATTTTTCTGGAGACTGCAAAATTTCATCATGATGGGAAGGTAATAACACAAAAAAAAACACCTTCATATATCATCAGGAAGTCTGCAAAACTGATAGGATTTCTTATGCTTAAGCCCCCTGAAAAAACTCAGACCAATAATGCTGCTTAGAAGAAGCTCTGATGAATTGAGATACCAAGAAATGATACCCTCCAACATGTAGACAGGCCTACACATGAGTAGTGGGCTCAGGGTGTCCATTGTTCATAAGTTGTATCCCAAGGTGGGTTGGAGTTTCATGGTAGCAACTGTCTGAGCCCCTTTTATTACTGTAAGCAACTCCTTTCACATATTCCTGTAAGTAACCTGAATAAAACTCATTCATTCAACAAGGTGAACTTCAGTGACATCCATACTTTGTTCCTTTACAGTTCTCTCTTTTTATGAGTAAATATATATGCATGTTTCATTTCTCTTAGAAAGTGATATTACAAAACATTTAATGAACCCACAAATTTTCCTCAAAACTTTTGACTTTTGTCTACCACAAATTTGCTGTTAAGGAGAAAACACTTGGTTCACAGTTTTGTTAAATTAGTTCCTCGTTATAAGACATTAATTAGTGCACCTTATAAAGCCCACTCTGGAAACCCCCCAAATGCATTGCATTTGTCAAAACTAGTGCTAGAAGTGTAGATTCATCTGAAAATTGATCCCAAAGAAACAGACACACACACACACACACACACACACACACACACACACACACACACCAATAGTAATACTCAACTATTATCCACCTTTAAAATACTGATTTTGGCCAATGAAAACCTAAAAATAGAAATAATGCAACAATATGCATGGTCATGTACAACTAGAAAACCCCAAAAGTGTGAAGAAAATTAGTTTAACAGTGCAGTAGGAAAAATATTAATCAACATAATTAGCACATTAATTATGGAAGATCCATATAGATTTGTAGACATGATACAAACCAGGATAATACAATTAAGAAATAAAAGGAACCTCTCATGCATTTTTGCGGGTGAGAATTCTTGTTTTTGAGTAACTATGAAAATGTCTTTTGGAACCCTTTTTGTATCGTCAGCATTGGAGTTCCTAGATCTCAATTCAGTTGCAAACTTTACCTCTAATATGATCCTGCTGACTTGGTTACAAGTGAGTATAGGATAAAGTTTATTTTGCTATAACATGCTGATATACCCTGAAAATATTAGGAGATAGGCTCTTCCTGTCAGCTCCCTTCCATGCCACCCAAGCTGCAGATAATTTTTAAATGGCTAGATAGCTGGGCAAATAGACAAGTACCAATATACTGTGCTTTTCTGCAGAGGATGCAGTCTTATCTCAGAGTTCCCTTGAACAAGAGGGTAAATGACAGGGCCAGCTTTTAGTCCTACGCTAGGGTCTGGCTTACAGTTGCTTTCTCTTACTGGTTTCTTCTCTTTCTTCTTAAGAGGAACCTTAGTGGACATACTTGCTTTCCAAGCTACTTTCAGGATTTGCCTCAGCTGCAGGTAGCATCCTAGTCCAAGGTCATGAAGTTTTACCCTGATGTCAACCCAGGTGGAAGGTGTGGCCACCTGGCTAAACAATGTGAAGCTCATTTCAGCACCAGTTACCTGATGTCTGGATTGAGCTCCATGTGCTGTGTTCTGCTTCTAGCATGCTCCTTCCCAAGATACTTCCCTGGAGCTAATAAACATCCTGTCTGTGAACTAGTAGTAGGAATTCTCATTTCCTCCTTTTTCTCAAAGACAGTCCTTCAGAGCCTACAAAAGTGGTCTTGATTTTTGAAGTATTGCTTGCACCTAATGGGTGAGGATGGAGTCATGAATAAAGGTTTATTGTTCATTTTGCTTACATATTAACCTTAATTGAGTAGCAGGGAATGAAGAAATGAAAGATACACATACAGGAAAGTTTGTATTGAGTAGGTCCATGGCCTCTTATGGAGGCAACTAGCTGTAGCCTGGAAACTAAGGAAACTCAGCATTTGTGTATGTGTGTGTGTGTGTGTGTGTGTGTGTGTGTGTGTGTGTGTGTGTGTATTATAATACATCTGAACTGAGGAGCTGGGGTATTTTATACAGCTAAATGGGGAAGCCAGGTGTCCTAGGGTTACTGTTGTGATAAAACACCATGACGAAAAGCAACCTGGGGAGTAAAGGGTTTATTTTGCTCACAGTTCCATATAACAGTTCATCAGGGACAGTGAGAGCAGGAAACATTAGGCAAAAGCTGATGCAAGGCTGTGGAGGGTTGCTTACCGGATTGTGCATTATGGGATTGCACAGCCAGTCTTTTGATAGGAACGAGGGCCACCAGCTCAGGGATAGCACCCAACACAATGGGCTGGTCCCTATGGTCCCTCTCATGTCAATCATTACTTAAGAAAATGTCCTATAAGCTTGCCCACAGATAGACCTTTTGGAGACTTTTTTAAAATTTGAGATTCCTCCTCTCAAATGACTTCATCTTGTGTCAAGTTGACATAAAACTCTCCAGCATAGTGTTACTCTCTTTGGAGATGTGTGGTAGTGTCTCTGTTAGGGAAGCTGGGTCAGATTGTAGTTGGCCTGGAGAAGGAAGCTGTGATTGTAAGTTTTACATGCTGTCAACATTGATATGTAGTCCTTAGGAGGGCTTTTGTTTTTCTTCAAAACTGAACAGGGAAAGACTTTGCCATTCCCATGGGAATGAGACATTAGAATCCTTGGTATGACCATGCCCTGGTCAACTATATACATTCAAACAAAACTTCATCTGCTCTCTACATGTACCCCAAGGGGAATAAGCTTATCTGGCATTAAAGAAAGCTCAAGATGAATTAGACATAGTTGCTGGCATTCTAGAGAACTCATGTTACCTGTTGTAACAGAAATGCTTCTGCTGAGGAGATTTGAGATGAGGGTAAGACCTGCTGGTCATTTTAATCAGGTGAGACAAGTGACTCAATTACAATCCTTTGATGGAAAACAGCATTTTCCTGCCCTTATTCTGCCTCTGTGCTTAAAAGAAGTAGATCAGTTAGAACCTCCAGTGAATCTCTGTTCTCTTATCTGTTTATTTAATTCCTGGCTTGCTTTGAACTCACTACAACCAATGATGACCTTCAATTCCTGATCCTGCTTCTTTCATTTAGCTACTACTAGAATTATAGGTGTGAACCACCTCTCCTGACTTATGAGATAATGGAGATAAAACTGTAGTCTTTGTTCATGCTATGCAAATATTCTACCAACTGGGAAACATCCTGAGTCCCTCTGTCCTGGAATTCAGCATCTGTGTATCAGTTAGCATGTATGCATGTACTCTAGTTTTATCCTGCTGCCATATAAAACTCCATGACAAAAGCACCCTGAAGAAGAAAGAATTATTTCAGCTTATTACTATTATGATCAATCCATGTGAGACTATTAAGTAAGTCTATAAGTCTAATAAATAATAACAGAATTTATTAAGATATAAATTGAGGAAATACACTCATGTTTACAGAACGGAGTAGACAAAAGAAGTCATCCTCTGATCTAGCTGGGATGGAAACTACCTTGCAGACAGGAGCAGGAAGAAGGGCATGTAACACTTCTCCAACCCCTTACAAAAGGTAAGGGCAGGAAGTACCACCTCCTTTGGTCCATTTAGCCCAAGGTCATGAGTAGAGCAATTACCATGAGATTTCCCCCTTTTGTCTAAATGAGAAGGTCTAATATTAATGCAAACTATATACAATAAGAATAATTATCAAGTATTGTCCAGGAAAAACAGAGGGTAATAACACAAATAAAAATTGAACTACAGTCAACAAGAATAACATTAAACAAGAAAGACATGCTAAATGTCCAGAAATATCGAGAACGTAGGTTAATGGCAAATTTCTGAGATTACAATAGCTGTCCTACCTTGAAGATTCTGACTCAAGCACTAATATGTTCTAGCTAAGATATGAGAAGATTGTAACTGTAACTGTCTAGTCTTCAACTCCATGAAAGACCTGAGAAGGAACATAATAACATCTGAGAAAACAGGAGATGAACTAAAGCAACTTCCAGGAATTTTGCAAGAGTAGACAGAGACAGCTGGAAGCCTGGACAGTCAACTAAAGCCTCTCAGCATCATTGGTGTATTCAAATTGGCTACAGGCCTAGAGTATATGAGAAATCATTTTCAGAAGCAGGTGTTTTGAAAGACTATGTTATCCTGTCTTGGCAGAGATCAGTAGTCACTTATCCTGGTGTCCCACTCATTCTGAAGGGACGGTATTCCTACTGTCAGCAGTCAACACAAGAACAATTCTTTGCTGAGCAGGCCATTTTGTGCCAAGAAGAAGACCAACTTACAAATGGAAATGTCTTAGAAGCTCAACATTCTCTTGGGTTCAAATCGGTGCTCTAAGACATAATCATGTCTCACGTCAACAGAATTCTAGGTTATTAAAATGCCATATTCTCTTGGTCTATGAAGTGTTTCAAGATCACCTGTCCATCTGACCTATATATCTCTAAATCTGGACAACCTAACTAACATAACTATAGAGAAGACAAGCATAGGTGACTATAAATCTGTAAGGTTTATCTACCTAAATAACCTAAGGACTAAGGCTTGTTAGGTAAACAAGGTAAACAGTCTGTAAGCATATGTACAGTAGAAGGACAATGACCTCAAAATTTTGGCAATACACAAAATAGCTAAAGCAGAGGTAGGAATGTATAGTGAAATATGACAATAATCCTAAATATATATCAATATACAAAATATCCTAAACATAGGCAGAACATACATACAGTATGACAAATATAATTTTACATTTGTATCAATATATGAACATTTTAAATAAAAGTAGAAATATGTGTACATTACAACAATTATAGTTCTGCATTTGTATCAATATACAATTTATCTTAAATAAGAATATAAAAATAATTTACATTTGTATCAATATACAAGAATCCATAACAGTAAAATCTATCTAAGGCTAATATTTTTCTAAATCTAAATTAGTTTACTATTATATACAATAATCTACCTTAATATCCCATACCTATTCATTCTCCTTTTTCTTTTCTTAAGGAGAGTCCCAAGCCCAATATTTTCTTCCACCCCCAACCCTATAACCATTATCCATAACCCTGAGAAGCATGCAACCTTTGAGAAAAGGGGCATTGTTTTCTTAGAATTGCTTCTTGCTTTTCAAGGGATGATGGTCTATCTGTGGGGTCCTGTAAGAAAGCTCAGATAGTTAGGTCTCAGTTGGACTAACTGTAGATTCTGCAGCCAGTCTCAGAGTAATGGGTTGTATGAGATTCTGGCTAGAAGGGTATTATGATGGACCATCTTATTATGGGACTATTTTGGAGAGTTTTCAGTCTTGGATTGATCATTGAGTAATGTTTATGAATACCATGGTGTCATTCTGGACTGGGTAGAGTCATCGTTGTGGGGCCCCATCTTTCTTCTGGAGACTTGAGAGACTGCTGTTGGAAAAGATTTAAATACTACTACATACTACTCCATGTTGCAGTCCATCATTGAAGGAGATAAGGCCAGGAAGTTAATCAGAAATGTGAAGCAGAAAACAAGCTGTTTACTGTCTCCCTCACTCACAGGCTCATATATAGCTAGGTATATTTTTTAATGCAGCCTAGCATCACCTGCTCATGGAATGGTTATGCCTGGATCTTTCTGCATTAATTATTATTCAAGATAATTCCCCCAATTATCTTTGTGGAAGTACTGTGTCAGACTGAACTCAGTAATCCAAAGCTCATGGGGCAGGTACTCTGGGTGCCTCAGTCCAATACCATAGAATTCCTTGTGTGAGACTCAGACCACTAAGTCAGCATTGGTGCTGTATGTGCTGTGTTGGGTTGATGACTGTAAGCCAGTATTTATGGAGGATGTACTGTGGCTTAGTCATGAATGTAATGCAGCACTCATGGAGGATGCAAGAACTATTGGCAGCTCATACATGTACCACCATCTATAGTGCAAGAACTTTGGCAGGATCATGCCTACTAACCAGCAAACATGGTGCTTGTACTGTTGGGTGCTGAGGCTAATAACTCAACAATCATCGTTAAGGCTGTTCTACTCAAGCATGCCTGGTTTATGAAATGTGGAATAGTTGCACCAACACTCATGGTGCATGTCTGTAGAATACTCATGCCTGTAACCCAGCATTTTTCTTGCATGTTCTGTGTTGACCCCATGGCTGTCACTCAAAACTTATGGATCATATACTGTGGGAGAATCCAACCTTAATGCAGCAGTCATGGCTCATGTACTGTGTGAGACTGACACCAGCATGTCAGCACCTATGGTACATGTACTGTCAGAGGCTCATGCCTGTATCCAAATATTTGTAATGCATGTACTGTATGAGGCTAACAGAAGTATCCCAGAAAACGTGTTTTTGTTTTTCTAGGAGGGCTATGCCTACAACCCAGAATTCATGTTGCATGTACTGTGGGGTTCCATGGCTTCAATCTGTCCCCCATGGTGCATGTACTGTGGAGGCTTACATCTGGATCTCAGGATTCATGGTTTTGTACTGTGGTAGGTTTATGTCTGTGACCCAGCACCCATTGTGAATGTATTGTGTGAGACTCAACACAGTAATCCAGAACTTAGGCTGCACTGTACTGTGGGCATCTCATGCCAATAACAGAGAATTCTTTGTAAGTGACCTGTGCAGAACTCAAACTAGTAAGTCAACATGCATGTTGAATGTATTCAGTGGGTTCATGGCTGTAAGTCAGCATTCATGGTGCATGTACTATGCTTTGCTCATGGATATAATGCAGCAACCATGTATCATTGTTCTAGGCTGCCTGGGCCAGCCCTGGTGGTGGCCATGTCCCAGAGAGGGGATAAGGAGTTGGCAAGGGAAGGATGAGTGAGTCACGATGATAGAGAGAATCTTGCAGCCTGACTAGCCAGCAGTCAGAATGCTTCTTTATTTATACAGAATTCAGTAAGTAGGATTAGATTCATGTTGTTCTAAACATAGATCATGTCATATGTTTAACCTTTTCTCTTGCACTTCTAGGGTCATAAGTTTAGTCATCACTGATAAACCATGACAGAAAAAACTTATCTTTTGCAATTATTTTCCCTCAAGTCTAGTCATCATTATCTTTTATAATTGATTATCTTTTATAATATTTTTTAATCATCAATCCCAAAAACAATTTTTTAAGAATACAAAGGCATGTGACAGCCTGTTCTAAGGCTGGTACTTCTTGTGGCTTCAAGGATACTAGACAGAGAAAAAACCTCCAAGCCATGCTGGGAAGATTGCTTTGTCCCAACCAGTGTATCATTAACTCTTAATGACCAGAGTGCCCAAGAAGCATCCTAAGGCCAAAGCTGCTGCAGTTATTTTTCAACATATGGCATAATACAATGTTTTGTGTCTTATATATTCACAGACTTTATGTATATATCTAATCCTGACCTTCATTTGTTCCTTGGTCACAAGATAACACAGTGGCTTTGCATGAGCTAAGTTCTCTAACAAAGGGAGGTCCTGACACTTTCCTTTATCATCTTTCCACACCGTTCTTTGCTCATCAATATAGGTCTCTGTGTAGGGCAGAGGTAACTTCTGCTCATCTAACTTTGTTGCTGTATATGCCACATAAACACCTGAGTGTATAGTAGGAAGGGGCTTGTAGTCTGATCTGCAGCCAAATCCTCTAGCCCACTGAGCCTTGGTGACCTTTTAAAGTTTACTTTGTTTTGATTATCTTGTTTCTGAGTAAGTATAGGGGAAGATGTTTCAAGAATATCTCAGAGCCTCACAAAGAGATCTCTGGCTTCTTAATGTGTGTCATAACCTCCCAGGTGTAAGGAAGACCTTCAAGTAGATAAGGATATCTCTCTAAAACCGGGAGGGGTGGTACGCTCAGGACTTTCCTGGAGAAGCATAGAAGCAGTACTCCTGGGAGAAGGCATAAATGATTCTTAAGAAATTTTCCATCAATCCTATATCCCCAAATTGTGAAAATATTAAAAGTCCCCCAAGTATGCAACATGTGGAGATCAAAACCAAAAATGTCATGGTGGCAATTATCTGACTTTGCTCTGCTGGATCTTTGTCAAGTTGCTGTGCTAGGTTTTTGGTGTTTGCTGTTCCCATCAGTTATGGCTGTGCCAGAAGGCTCATGCCTTTATCCCAACCATCCGTATGAATGTACTGTGTGACAATCAAGCAGTCATGGTTCATAAAATGTGGGAAGCTCATGCCAATAACCCAGTACTCAAGTTGCACACGCTGTGTGAGGCTCAAGATGATAACTCAGCATTCATGGTGCATGTATGGTGGTGGTCCCATGGAAATAACCCAACATTCATGGTTCATATGCTCTGGGATAATTGCAGTACTTATGGTACATGAAATGTGTGAGACTGAGATCAGCTTATCGCTATACATGGTGCATGTACTGTGCAAGTCTGACATGAGTAGCCTAACAAACATGATGCTTGTATTGTAGGAAGGTCATTCATGTAACACAGAACTCTTGGTGAATGTACTGTGTTTGGCTCATGCTTGTAACCCAGTGTTTAATGAGGCTTTCTAGTGCTGGGAAGAGACACCACAAACATGGCAACTCTTTTTAATTTTTAATTTTTATTTATTTATTTTTACAACCTGGCTGCTGTGTCTGCTCCATCCTCTACTCCCAGTCCATCTGCCCCCATCGACTCCTCCATTTCTGTTCAGAGAAGGGCTGGCCTCCCATGGATATCAACCAAACATGGCATATCAAGTTGAAGGCTGGATGGGGTCACACAGTATGAGTTCTGTGTTCCCGAAAGCCAGCAGAAGAGTCAAAGACAGCACCTGCTCTCAGTGTTAGAAGTCCGACAAGAAGACAAAGCTACACAACTGTCACATATATGCAGAGGGCCTGGGTCAGTTCCATGGTGGCTCCCTCATTGTCAGATCAGTTTCTGTACGCCTCTGTGAGCCCAGGTTACTTGATTCTGTAGGGTTTCTTGTAGTGTCCTTGACCCCTCTGGCTCTTAGAATCTTCCTTTCCCTCGTTTACAGGATTCCCTGAGACTTGCCTAATATTTGGCTGAGGGTCTCGGCATCTGTTTCCATCAACTGCTGGTTGAAGCCTCTCTGATGAAAATTTGGCTAGGAACCAATCTATGAGTATAGCAGAATATAACTAAGAATCATTTCATTGATTTTTTGTGAGACATATTTAGTTTTATCCTTCCTTGACTTTGATTTCTGGGTCCTGGGTCTCCAGGTACTGTGAGGGATGGTTTCACTCTGTTGGCATGGGACTCAAGCTGGACAAGTAATTACTTGGCCACTCTCACAATTTCAGCCCAACCTTTACCACAGCACATATTAGAGGTAGGACCAATTGTAGGTTGAAGGTTATGTGGCTAGATTGGTGTCCCAATACCTCCACTGGACATCTTGCTTGGTTACAGGAGATAGCCAGTTCAAACTTCATATCCCAATTGCAAGGAGTCTTAGCTAGGGTCACCTTCAAAGATTTATGGGGATTTCCATTGTACTAGATTTTTGCTTGTCCATGAGATGCCCCCCCAAGTTCCAGTTGTCTCTCCCAGTACTCTATCCCACCCTCTTTACCCACCTAATTTTCCTCTACCTGCCCCTATCACCACCTCCTCCATCCGTGATGTCTATTCCAAATCTTCTTCCCAGGGACATTCATGTACCCACCATCCTTGAGCCTGCCTTGTTATTTAACCTGTTTGGGTCTGTAGATTGTAGCATGGCTATCTTTTACTTTACAGCTAATATCTGTAGTGGGTAGCCATTCCAGCTTGGATCTGGAAATTCCAACCCCCATTGAAACTCTGGCAACTGTCACGCCTATGAGGCGGGGTGAGGGGAGGCACCTGGAGACCTGAGACCTGGATAGGCGAGCACTCTCTCTGCTCCAGGACCCTAGACGGGACAGAGCAGAGCCCCAGAGAACACCACTGGACTTCAATATACCTTCCCCAGACCCCACAACCTACCTTTCTCTTTTTTGTAAGTTACTCACTAAATAAATCTTCCTTTTAACTATGAGGAGTGGCCATAATAATTTCACCAATAAATATCCACTTATAAGTGAGTACATACCATCTTTGTCTTTCTGGATCTTGGGTACCTCACTTGAGATTATATTTTTTAATTCCATCCATTTGTGATGTCATGGTTTTTAATAGCTGACTAATATTCCATTGTATAAATGTTCCACAATTTCTTTATCCATTCTTTGGTTGAGAGGCACCTAGGTGGTTTCCAGTTTCTGGCTATTATAAATAAAGCTGCTATGAACAAATTTAAGCAAACAAATGTCCTTTTGATTTGATGGGGCATCCATTAGGTATGTTTTGAATAGTGTTATAGCTCAGTGTTGGGGTGGATCAATTCCCAGTTTTCTGAGAAACCATTATATTGATTTCCAAAGTAGCTGTACAAGTTTGTACTCCCAAAAGCAATGTAATAGTGTTCCCTTTGGTTCACATGCTCACCAGCATAAGCTGTCACTTGTGCTTTTTACCTTAGCCATTCTGACAGGTGTTAGATGGAATCTCAGAGTTGTTTTTGTTCGCATTTCACTGATGGCTGAGGATGTTGAACATTTCTTTCAGTGGTTCTCAGTCATTTGAGATCCCTCTGCTGATAATTCTCTGTTTAGATCGGTAGCCTTTATTTTAAATGGATTATTTGGTTTGATGATATCTAGTTTCTTGAGTTCTTTATATATTTTGGAGGTCAGTCCTCTGTCAGATGTAGAGTTAGTGAAAATCTTTTCTCATTCTTCAGGCTGACATTTTGCCCTGTTGATTGTGTACTTTGTCTTACAGAAGCATTTCAGTTTTATGAGGTTCCATTTATTAATTGTTGTTCTTATTGCCTGTGCTGTTGTTCTGTTCAGAAAATTATCTCCTGTGCCAATTAACTCAAGGCCATTCCTCACTTTCTTTTCTATCAGGTTCAGTGTATCAGTTTTTTATTTCATCTTTGAGTCACTTGAACTTGAGTTTTCTGCAAGGTGGTAGATATGGATCTATTTGCATTCTTCTACATATTGACATCCATCTAGACCAGCACCATATGTTCAAGATGCTGTCTTTTCTCCAGTGTATAATTTTGATTCCCTTAAAAAAAAATGTTTCCATAGGTGTTATGGAATACGATTTTAAGATGTGTTACATTTGTTTATGGTGTGAATCATTTGTTTTAATGATGCAAATTTGTATGGGGTTCTTTTATGCTGAATCTGTTTAACTCTGTGAAGCTGTGTTACTCTTGGCCTGTCTAAAACACCTGATTGGTCTAATAAAGAGCCGAGTGGCCAATATCAAGGCAGGAGAAAGGATAGACAGGGCTGGCAAGAAGAAAGAATAAATAGGAGGAGAAATCTGGGAAGAAAGGGTAGAAGAAGGGGCAAGAACAAGGAGAGGAGCATACTAGGGACCAGGCACTTAGCCACACAGCCAGCCACAGAGAGAGTGAAAGTAAGATATACAGAAATAAAAAAAGGAAAAAACCCAGAGGCAAAAGGTAGATGGGATAATTGAAGTCAAGAAAAGCTGGGTAGAAACAAGCCAAACTAAGGCTGGGCATTTATAAGAAATATTAAGGCTTCATATATATTTCATTGGGAGCTGGGTGGTGTGTCCTCCCAAAAAGCCAATGAGTAAAACAACAACCAACAACACATAGGTGTGTGGCTTTATGATTGTCTCAAGTTTGATTCCATTGATCAATCTGTCTGTTTTTATGTGAATACCATGAGGTTTTCATATCTATAACTCTGTAGTAGAGCTTGAAATTGAGGATGTTGATATCTCCAGAAGTTCTTTTCCTATACAGGATGGGATTTTGCTATTCTGGATTTTTTGTTTTTCCACTTGAAGTTGAGTATTTTTCTTTCAAAATTTATAAATAATTGTGTTGGAATTTCTATGGGGATTGGGCAAGATGGCCATTTATACTGTTAATCCTGTGAATACATGAGCATGGGTTATCTTTCCATCATCTGATATGGTCTTCAATTTCTTTCTTCAAAGACTTATAGTTCTTGTCATGTAGATCTTTCACTTGCTTAAAATTACACCAAGTTATTTCATATAATTTGTGGCTCTTGTGAAGGGTGTTGTTTCTCTGATTTCTTTCACATCCCATTTGTATATAGGAGGATTTTTTTAAGTTACTCTTGTAGCCAGCCATTATTTGAAGGTGTTTATCAGCAGTTTGCATTCCCTGATATAATTTTTGTGGTCACTTATGCATACTATCATCATCTGTGAATAATGAATCTTTGAAATTTCCATTTCAATTTGTATCCCCTTGATCTCCTTTAGTTTTCCTATTGTTGTAGCTAGAAATTCAGGTACTATTTTGAATAAATGTGGAGAAGGTAAGTTCCTGTCAAACAGTTCTTTCATTTGTTTGGCTAGAGTTACCCCAAGATATTTTATGTTATTTGTGGCTATTGTAAAGGGTGTTGTTTCTCTGATTTCCTTCTCAGCCTCCTTATCATTTGTATATGGAAGTGCCACTAATTATTGGAGTTAATCTTGTATCCTGTCACATATTAATGACCAGTGGTAGTTCATTCCTGTTATTTTTTGGTGGTAGTGTGTGTGGACTTCTCTTCTTTGGGGTTTACTGATGTGACTTTATCTATTGCCTGTGTTTTCGAGGGTGTATCTGACTTCCTTAGGTTGGAATTTTCCTTCTAGTACTTTCTGTAGGGCTGAGTTTGTGGATAAGTATTGTTTAAATCTGGCTTTGTCTTGGAATGTCTTGTTCACTCCGTCTATGATGATTGAAAGTTTTGCTGGGTATGTTAGTCTAGGCTGACATCCATGGTCTCTTAGTGTCTGAATTATATATGTCCAGGTCCTTCTGGCTTTCAAAGTCTCCATAGTGGAATTGGGTGTTATTCTGATGGGTTTGCCTTTATAGGTCACTTGGCCTTTTTCCTTTACTGCTCTTAATATTCTTTCTTTATTCTGTACATCTAGTTGTTTAATTATTATGTGGCGAGGGGACTTTTTGGGGGTCTAATCTGTTTGGTGTTCTATAGGCTTCTTGTATCTTCATAGGCATTTCCTTCTTTAAGTTGGGAAAGTTTCCTTCTATTATCTTGTTGAATATATTTTCTTTGAGTTAGTATTCTTCTCTTTCTTCTATCCCTATTATTCATAGGTTTGGTCTTTTCATGGTGTCCCAAATTTCTTGGACATTTTGGGTCATGACTCTGTTGGCTTTAGTGTTTGTGTTTTCTTTGACTGATGAATCTATTTCTTCTACTGTATCATCAACGCCGGAGATCCTTTCTTCCATCTCTTGCATTCTGTTGGTTATAGTTGCATCTGAAGTTCTCATTTGTTTACTCAGATTTTCTATTTCCAGCATTCCCTCTGTTTGTGTCTTCTTCATTTTTTCTATTTCCCTTTTCAGGTCTTGGACTGTTTCCTTCATCTGTTTCATTGCTTTTTCATGATTTTCTTTCAGTGCTTTATTGTTTTCTTCCAGGACTTTATTGTTTTCTTCTGCTTTATTTGTCCTTTCCTCTAGTTTTTTATAGCATTTTCCTCATTTTTTGTTTGTCTTTTTCCTCTATATAAGCCCCTTCCTTCTTCGTGATGTTATTCATAAGACTGTTTTCTTCTGCTTCTTCCAATTTTTGATGTTCAAGTCTAGATATTGGAGGAGGGTTAGGTTCTGGTGATGCTGTATTGCTCTTCATTTTGTTGTATGTACTTCTGCCTTGATGTCTACCCATCTCCTTGTGGTTTATTCTTGGTCTTATCAGTGCACTTGTTTCAGACAGAGCTGACAGATTCAGGAAGTCTCTCTCTTTTGTCCAGATGGGAGCTCTCTTGTCCAGAAGGGAAGTCCAGGGCAGGATGGGAGCTGGGGGCCAGTCTCTAAGTCTCAGGAAGTGGCTGGGGTCTTGGGCGATGATGGGCATGGGGGCAGGGCGTGGAGATTACAGGGTCTGCTGGGGGTCTTGGAGAAGGGGAGCCTTCCCAGTAGGGGTAGAAGGGAACCTGCCTGGTGGCCAGAACCTAGGGTGAAGTTGGGCAGACCTTCCCCGGAGTGGCTGGTGCCCCAGGATGGGATCTAGGCTGACTGTTTCTGATTCTTAGCCTGTGCTTCCTTATTGCTCTATCATCTCCTTCTGGAAACTGACTTTGCAACTCCGCATGATATGACTCCTTAAAGGAGGCCAAATAATGGAGCAAGGGCCGCTCTCTTCAACCCAACTTAAGAGGCAGTAGCTGGCCATCTTTTTGATGGACCCAAATCAAAATTAAGCTTGCTTCAAATTTAGCTAAAAATTGTGTTAGTAGTCTTCTTATCACCCAATAAGATTAACAGTCCCTGCCTGTGGGATGGGAAAAGTTTGACAGTTTTTGTAATCACAAATTTAATTTGTATGAGAAAATTTCATAGCTTGCCTACTGGGTGATTCCATATCCCTCCATAACAATCTGCAAATGAAATTTGAAAATAATGCAGATCTGTAACACTTTTAACACCTGTTTATTAATTAATGGTAATATAATACAGCAAGGATCAAATCCATATAGTTGTTGACTTCAGGTCTTCCCCTGATTTTCTAATTGAGCAAGAAGAGTAAGGTAAGCAATTAGTATTTTATATCCTTTATGGTGTAAATAAATCTGCCTCGACCTGCACGGCCTGGGACCCAGAACTGGTGAGAGACGTCGAGGTTAAGCAGCACTCAGGACACACCGTGGTTCATCATTCAAAGAAAGCTCTTTATTGACTATCCATCAACCTTATATACTCTGCTACTTCCTACTCTCCATGGGGTAAGGATATGATCCTCAGGTTCCCATCCGCATCCCAGCAGCTCAGCCAAACAGGAAGGCCACAAGCAGAGAGCTTATTCTTGAAACAATGTTCCAGCAATAGCTACATCGTAAACATCCTGTGACTTACTGACCACAGGAAAAGAGGAAGGACAAAAGGGCACCTTAGGGCAATGTAGGGCAAGCAAACAGGCTATGCACAAGGCCTGTTCAGCATCTGCTGCCAACATGTCCCCTCCTTTTCTTTTTTAAAACACACAGATAGCCCCTGTCTTAGGTCACCTGTAGCACCCTGTCTGATTTACCCGTCCTTGGGGAGGCCCTTCTATCCCCTGCCTTAGGTCGTCAGCATGGCACAGGTGTTGCCCGTCTTTGGGTACTATCTTTCCAACATATGTAACCACACCTGAGCAGATTCAGGGGGCTGCATAGCTAATAAAGCTTGCTTGGTTGCCCGTTGGCCTCAACTAAACTGGAGATGCCATCGATACATCATGAAGAATCCAAGCTCAAGACCCAATATACACAGGATAAGTAGGGAAATGGACCCTGACCACCTAGTAACCCATCCATCAATTTTTGACATAGCTTGTCACCAAACATTTTTATCAATAGGAGTGACTCTAGTTTCATTAATACGAACAATGGCATGAACTAATTGCAAAGTAAAATTTACAGAAGTTGTATTCCATGGCCCTCTTAAGTAATCATTCAATTCTTTAACCTTAGCAGATGCATTCACAACAATATGAGGGGTTACACACATTTCAGAAAACCCATAGGCACATAACATATGTTGTCAATTGTCCATTTAAAGTCTGTTGGATGTCCAAAGCACCAGCCACTCTTTCCGACAGGGCATTAATAGTAGTAGCCTGTTGCACTCCCTGGGAAATAGCCAATCCAGCTGCAGTGGCTGCAACAGCCGAAGTTGCAATGGCAGCAATTACAGCAGCAGTTATGCCAAGGTCCCGTCTGCTGTGATGGAGTTGCAAGGGAAATTCTGCTGCATTCTGTTCCAGTGGCATCATGACAAAGGCAGGAATTCTCACCACCACAGCATGTGTGACATTAGGACTCCAGGAATTACTTAGGCTGCAATTCAAAGCTGAACAATTTAACTCCACCCCTTCCACACCCGAGCCATTCCAGAGGATAAAGAAAAAAAAGGTATAATTAAATCCTGCAGTAACGTTTCTAGCAAAGCATAAGGGATTACGTAAATTCATGGTGACATTTATGCTTTGCACATCATGTTTAACATTACTAGCTACAGTTCCGATAGTCCAATTAGAGACAAAGACAGCAGGAAACACAGAACTTTCAATACTTACTGGCAACAAAACTGGAGGATTCTTAACCAGGCTCCGTGAAAGCTCCTGTGTAGACCCAAGGGCTAAAAACCATCAGCACCATCGGAATCATGAGGTTCTTTATGTTGAGATTTCTGTGTCTGTTCCACAGGCCGAACACACCATTCTGGTATCCAGATTGGTTTCTCAGCACCTGGAGGGTATACACAAACTGCTCCCTTCACCCTAGCCAATAGCAACACTGGGGACTGCCATGTGCCTGTGGAAAGATCCTTCCACCTGACCAGAACCTCAGAGGGAGAGGGGCCCGAAAAATGCCGTTGAGCAGCAGTACGCCCATGAACATCCACAAGCAAAAAATTTAAAGTAAATAAAGTAATGGAAAGGAGTAATTGTGGTCCCTGTATATCCCTGTACATCTCACCTTCTTTTGTTTTTTTGGAAAAAAGTCTTTAAATGTTTATGCGCTCATTCAATTATTGCTTGTCCTTGAGGGTTATAGGGAATTCCAGTTTTATGAATTATATTCCATTGTGAACAAAATTTCTGAAAACTTTGGCTGGCATAAGCTGTCCCATTATCTGTTTTAATACACTGTGGAACTCCCAAGAAGAGAAAGCAGCCAACAGATGTTTAATTACATCTTGTGCACGCTCCCCCTTGTGAAGGGTGGCTACTATATAATGAGAATACATGTCCACAGACACATGTACATATGATAAAGTTCCAAAACTTGAAATATGCGTGACATTCATTTGACAGATATCGTTGGGACGTAGGCCACGAGGACTAACACCTAATGATGGTACATGAATAAAAGGAGCACAAGTGGCACAAGTAGATGCAATTTTTAAGGCCTCAGTGCAAGTACAGCCAGTACGATGCTGTAAATTTTGCGCATTGAGATGGAATTTCTGATGTAATTGAAATGCCTGATCAAAGGTGGTGACTACACAAGTGAAATGAGTAGCTATATCTGCAGTGGCATTGCCTTCTGCAGCACCCCTGGAAGACCAGAGTGCCCTCGAATATGACCCACAAACAGAGGGTGTCTTCTAGCTCAAATTAACCTTTGAATGGTCTGTAATTGAGAATGTACTGTGGACTGTTTTCCAGTGTATGGAGTGGTTTCAATACTATGCATCATTGTGGCCACATAGCAACTATCAGTATAGACATTTATTGGTTCTAAAGAGTAAACTTGCAAAGCCAATTGTAAAGCTGTAATCTCAGCTTGTTGTGCAGACATGGAGGGCACTGCCACCCGCGTTACCTCATCCCCACTGATGGCCACAGCAAAACCTCCTTTAGATGCATCAGTAAAAATTACACAAGCACCCTTAATAGGCTCCTGATTTACAATATGGGGAAAAATAAAACTATACAATTTATAGCTTTCTATAAGTTTATGTTTTGGATAATGATTATCTATATAGCCTGTGAAAGTATACAAGGAAAGGCACCAAGCTTCATGTTCTCTTTGCAAATAACTTAACATTTCTTGTGTATAAGGGAGTACAATGCACTCAGGAGACTTTCCAAACAAGGATTCCCCCATATATTTAGCTTTCCATAGGAGTTGAATTACTAATTCATAATATGCATTCAAAGTTTTAGATGGGGATGCAGATAAATGCACCCAAAATATGGGCGCTGTTTGCCAAAATACTCCTGTAGGTGAAAATTCAGAAGGAAGAATTAGCAATAATAAGGGTTTGGTATAATCTATTTGTTGCACTTGGAGTTCTTATAGTGCTTGTTCTACCTTTCCTAAAGCAGCCTTGGCTTCTGCTGATAGGGTTCTTAAGGAAGTCGGAGAAGAATCTCCTTTTAAAACATCATAGAGAAGCTTAAGTTCTCTGGTGGGTATTTGGAATGAGGGGCAAAGCCATTGAATTTCCCCTAAAAAACTCTGCCAATGATGCAATGTCTTTAATTCTGTAATATGAAAATGTAATTTATGTGTAAATATCCCTACAGAATTTATAGTATATTATAGTATATCAATATCAAATATTGATAAGGAGCCATGTTTTGTACCTTTTCTGGGGCAATCATTAATCCTGCAGCTGCAAGTGCTTGTTGCACATCTGCATAAACTTGTAATACACAGTCTTGGGTGGATGCTGCCAACAATATATCATCCATATAATGTATAGTATAAACATATGGAAACTTTGCCCTAATGGGTTGTATGGCTTCTGCAACATAAATTTGACACATAGTAGGGCTATTAGACATTCCTTGAGGTAAAACAACCCAATGATAGCGCTTATATGGTTCTTTATAATTAATAGAAGGAACAGAAAATGCAAAATGCTGGCACTCTTACTGAGCCAAAGGAATAGTAAAAAAGCAATCTTTCAAATCTAGAACTATCATATACCAATCTTTGGGAATAGTAACTGGGCTGGGAAGGCCTGACTGAAGAGCTCCCATTAACTGCATAGTGGCATTTACTGCACGTAAATCTTGTAAAAGTCTCCATTTTCCAGACCTTTTCTTGATAACAAAAATGGGAGTATTCCAGGGGGATGTGGAAGGGACAGTATGCCCTGCCAACAATTGTTCCTGCACTAACTCATGGGCAGCCCTCAATTTTTCTGATGGTAAGGACCACTGATCTACCCACACAGGCTCATCAGATAACCAAGTAATAGGTGTGGGAGAAGGCCGCACACCAGTGACCAATACTAAAAATGCCCTAAGCCTCTCCTATCTCCAGGTAGTCTGGTGACCTCATTGGTGGCAGTAATAGCAGCAACACAACCCTGCTCTGCCTTTCCCAGCCCTTTTCCTGGTGTCCATCCCATATCCATCATTATGTTATTAACGAATGGATTTTGTCCCTTTAGAGCTTTAGTAGTGAGGTCTGCTCCCATGGTTTATAACACATCTCTTCCACACAGGTTAGTAGGTAAACCTAATACAACATAAAGTTGAAAATGCCCTCTGGGGTTGACCAGCCCGTGCATTGATGTGTGCCAGCTCTAAGCATCTTTCATGATTCTCACTTTTCCACAAGAGATAATCTCCTCCAGACAGGGCAGCACAGCATAATTGCTGCCAATCACTAGGTGTTAAATAACTAGCTGAAAAGGACTCAAAAAGTGTCACAGTGAATGGAGCCTGCAGACCATAACTTCTCACTGCTTCTTTTAATTGTTTCTTTTCTTTAAATGTCAAAGGTACATGATTCCTGACGGCTTGTCTGGCAGCATTAACAGTTTCAGAAACGGGATAAGCCTTCACAGTATCCTGCCAGATAACTCCCCTCCATTTCCCTTCCTCCTTATCAACCTGATTGTCCCTATCCAACCAGTATGGATTGTGAGGAGGCGGAAGACAGCAGATCGGAGCCAAAGGCTCTTTATGTTTTACTTTCATTTTCTGCCGCTGCCCTTGTAATTCTTCGATCTCTTTCTCTAACCACTCCTCCTCATCAAACAACTCATATATAGACTCAACGTTACTCTCATCATCCTGAACTGCAAGTTTCTTGCAGGGTTTCATAGCCTTCTCTTCCCCTTTTTCCCCTTTTAAAGATTAATTAGTTTTAGCTTCCTGGGCAGTGGCAAAAGCCTGCTCACATTCTGCTAATTGTTCCTTCAGTTTCACCTTGTCAGTTAATAGCTCATCCTTTACCAGCCTCCAAAGAGAAAAGGCTGCAATAGGAAACTCCTCTGGTCCCGTATCCTGCAATGCCTTCTGTAGATCACGTTTCACCTGTTCCCAATCAGGGATATTCAACCCTCCTCCTGTCAGAAACCATGGGCTAGCTTTAGCTATAGTGTCCACAAATATGAGTGTGGTATTAGACTTAATACCTGTTCCTTGTTTCTGCAACAGCTCTCTCAACTCAGTGGCCAACATTAGCTGTGGAATTCCCCATGGTAGTTACCCTATTTTACTCTGTTATATCCAATCCTCCCCCTTCCTTTATGAAGGTGAGCCTCGTACACTTTACCCTTTCTTTCCAAGTCTCGGTGAGACCTCCACCTGCTGCAACCCACATGGCCTGGGACCCAGAACTGGCGAGGGACATTGAGGTTAAGCAGCACTCAGGACACACAGTGGTTCATCATTCAAAGAGAGCCCCTTTATTGACTATCCATCAGCCTTATATACCCTGCTACTTCCTACTCTCCATGGGGTCAGGGTACGGTCCTCAGGTTCCCATCCTCGTCCCAGCATCTCAGCCAAACAGGAAGACTGCAAGCAGAGAGCTGATTCTTGAAACAATGTTCCAGCAATAGCTACATCGTAAACATCCTGTGACTCACTGACCACAGGAAAAGAAGAAGGACAAAAGGGCACCTTAGGGCAATATAGGGCAAGCAAACAGGCTACGCACAAGGCCTGTTCAGCATCTACTGCCAAAATAAGTCCATTCTAAAGATTTAACCTCTTTTCCTATAGTACCTGTAGAGACAATTTAGTGGGTAAAATAAGTAAGTTTAATAGTGGTGAAGGAGTCTCCAGATACACAAATGTCTCTTTTAATATGAATTTAAACAGCTGTAGTTTTTTTCTTTGCATCTGTAGAAAACATGTAGGGACTTTATAAAGCCACCTCTCCTTCTAAAGTTCTAAATAGATTATTTATTTGTCAGTATGAATATGTATGACATGAAAACAATCCTTTCAATACAACACTATGAAAAGTCAATGTAAGAATAGCTCTGGGCATAGATAAACCAGACTGTAAAGCTTCCATCAGCTACATGGTGGCAGTAACATTCCACAAGTCAGTAAAATATCTGTTTACTACATCTTTCATTTTTTTTATTCATTTTACTTACCAAACACAGATATCCCTCTCATCCCCTCCTCCAAAAGGGTAAATTCTCCCATGGAGGGACACTAAGCCTGGTACATTCAGTTGAGGCAGGACCAAGCCCCTGCTCACTTCATCAGGGCTGAGCAAGGTGTCTGACCATAGGTAATGGTATCTAGAAAGCCATATCATGTAGCAGGGATAGATCCTGATCACACTGCCAGGGGCCCCTCAAATAGACTCAGCTCACAACTGTCTCATATGCAGAGGTTCCAGTCAGGTCCCATGCAGGTTCCACAGCTGTCTGTCTAAAGTTTGTGAGTTCCTTTGATCTTGGTTCAGTTGTCTCTGTAGATTTACTCGTCATGATCTTGACACCCCACCCCACCTCCACTCATGTAATCTGTCTTCCCTCTCCTCAACTGGACTCCTAGAGCTTGGCCTGGTGCATGGTTGTGGATCTCTGCATCTCCTTCCATCAGTTACTGGATGAAGGCTCTATGATGACAGTTAGGGTAGTCATGAATCTAATTACCAGAGTAGGCTAGTTCAGGCACCCTCACCACTGTTGCTAGTAGTCTAATCTGGGGTCGTCCTTGTGGATTCCTAGGACTTCCCCTAGCACCAGCTTTCTGCCTGATCACATAATGTCTACCTCTATCAAGATATCTCTTTCATTGCTCTCCCACTCCATCCCTCCCCCAGCTCACGACCATACTGTTCCCTCATATTCTCATCCCCAAAGATAAATGAATTGTAACATGACTTACATAAGGCTGTAGGACTATCGTTATGCCTTTTGGAACTATGTATTATAATTTTATAGCACTTTGATTTAATTATCACTCATATTTTGAAATCCTATCAGGGTTGAATTTACCCCCATGATAGGCCATGCATTGACCATTTTTCTATAGTTATAATACAGACATCAGCTCCAGCATCAACCAGTCCTGTAAAAGTTTTTCCTCTTATTTTAAATGTGATAATAGTTTAGCATTTTCCTTCAATGAGGTGCTTAATGTCAAGGACAAGGACAGAATCTCTAGTTAGTGGGAAAATACAGACCCCCGATAAGACAGGGAACTAGATCAGCTTATAGTCAGGTTGCCTAGCAACAGAACATTGAGTCAGAGCACTTGACCCTCTCACCCTGTAAATATCCTATACAAACATTCTGTTAGCTTGCCCCACCTTATGCGGATGACAGCTTCTTGCTCCCCCCATCTTGTATAATATTAGTGGAACCAGCCTTAATATTATACATCCCAGGGGCTCAGGAGAGAGAACTACTAACGGCGAGGACTATTATCAGGAAATAAAATCTCAGCACACCGAGTTCTATAGTCCACTTGCTTTAATTCCTCTGGCATAATCATCCTTTATACACAGCTTTAGTTCTGTTCTCATGTCTAGCTCCTTTCTTGCCTGATTTCTCTATATTTATCTACTGTCCCCTCTATGTTCTATCTTAATTCCTTCATCTAGTTCTGTCCCTTCTAGGTTCTCATCTATCTAGTTCTTTCCCCTATCAGCTCCTCTCCCATCTCCTTCTCTCTCATCTGGCTCTTCCTCATCTTGTTCTTCCCCATCTGGCTCTTCCTCATCTTCCATCTCGTTCCTCTAGTCTTCTCTTTTAGCTCTTCAATCTACTTCTTCCCCATCTCAGCTCGTTCCTCTCAAGTTCTTACCCATCTCGTTCTTCCATTCTCTTCTCTCCCCTTGTCCTCTGCTTTACAGTTATATATCTCTCCAAAATCACAATCCTCCCCTCCACCCAGGACACTCAGCCTGAACTTCCTCAGGCAGTGATTGTCCACTATCAGGATCAAATGGAGGGTTGATAAGAATTACAAAGAAGGGCACTAGTTGTTAATTACCATTTGTGACCCAAAGGGGAAGTGACTAATGAATTAACTAAAGGCTAAATATGGGTAATATCTAAGAAGAGGGATCTTACGTGCACAACTATAATCTTAAATGTGTTTGGTAAAGGATGTTAAAAATCTGTAAGTTGCTAGGTCAATGGGAGAAAATAAAACTGTCTTCTTTTTTCCTGTGGCTCCTATCTGTCCAAGCTGTCTGCTGTTTTTCTGCAGGGTGGGGGAAAGTGTGCTCAGTCTCTAGGCAACCTGTGTACAGCTAGATGCCCCTGGTGATAGTTAAAGGGAGATCTGGAACTGGAGGTAAGATTTGGGAAAGGAGGAAGTTAAGTTTAATTAGCACATCCACCAGGCCTTCTCAAACAGGTAGCCTGGATGCTTAAGTCTGTTCTTAGAGAGTACAGAGGTATCTCTGATAAGGTACTTTCCTCCATCCGGTGATGGACCTGGCCGGATGCTACCAATAATGATAATTACAGGGAGGCTTGAACTGGGAGTTCTGGCTGAGCATAGCTGTTAGTGCAGAATGTTATCTAAATATTCCTAGAAGTGGTTAGGTAAGTAGTTAGAGGTCTATAAAGTTAGTAAGGCTGTAAGAAAGGAGGGCCTAAGCTAAATTGTGTAAAACTATTACTTAGTGTCCACCTGGCCTAGGCGGCGTCCTCTTGTGAATTTACTGTAAGTCAGGAGACTTGTACGTGGGCTGCTATCACTTGTTAGTCCTTGGAAGTTGGGCGCCCCCCTGGGTGGTGTCTCCTTGTGGAATTTAAGTCAGGAGACTTGCATGTGGGCTGTCATCATTGTTAGTCCGCCTGAGACTAACAATGGGCACCCACCTGGGTGGTGTTTCCTGTAGTCCTTGAAAGTGGCCAAGGGAGATAATCTGATTCCAGAGAAAGCCTTTCCTGAGGCTGTTCTCCAAATACCTGGAATGTGTACGTCTAGAGAGTGATCAGTCCACACTGTTAGCCCTTCTTAGGGAAAAGTCAATTGGGAAAGCTATGAAGGCACACATGATTTTCATAACAGAATAAAGCTGATATATAACAAGCCAAGTAACACCAAAAACTCCTTGGGATTTGGCTTCCTCTGGAGGAATTCCCTGATCCCTCCAGGTAGTGACTTTGCCATAACCAGCTGAGTTCTTATGATATATTTCTGCGGCCCGCAGCACCCCCACGCTGCAGGAACTTTATAAACCCCTGTGGAAGGAAATAAAGTTGCACCTTGATCAGAATCTAGACTTGGTGTGTTTTCCTTTGTATCTCCTGTCCCTACATTCCCTCCTTAGGGTGGTCGAGAACCTGTTGTAGCCCTGCAGGTGGGGCAGCTTAAAGCTACAGTTTTATATGAACTACCAAATTCTCTCTCAAGAACAAAGAACAATAGGAACCCTTAATTGAGTAGCAGCTTGTAAGAAAAGATAGATTGATTATAAGCTGAAGTTGTCACAAATTTTACTGTTGTAGTAGGTAGCCATTCCAGCTTGGATCTGGAAGTTCCAACCCCCATTGAGACTCTGGAAACTGTCACGCCTATGAGGCAGGGCCATGGGAGGCACCTGGAGACCCGAGATCTGGATGGGTGAGCGCTCTCTCTGTGCTGGGACCCTGAACGGTGGATGTAGACCGAGCAGAGCTCCAGAGAATACCGCTGGACTGCGATACACCTTCCCCAGACCCTGCAACCTACCTTTCCCTTTTTGTAAGTTACCCACTAAATAAATCTTCCTTTTAACTAAGTGGAGTGGCCTTAATAATTTCACCAATATCTGGCACTCACATGGGGCAAATTCCAAAGGCCTGGGTGGCTCCTGCCCTCTCCTCCCTGGCTGGCGGGTACCTAAACCTGCCTGCAAAGTTCCATATAACCAAGGAACACCTACATGGTTCCATTCCCAAAAAAGGGAGCAGCTAGTCCAGTCTCAGATCCCTAGCTTAGCCCCAAGACCAGCGAAAGAAGCACTCCCCTGCTCCCTGGCCTGCTCCCTGCTTGCTGGCTCCAGTCTCCACCATCTCCCACTCCATCCAAGATTGCCAGCAGGCCCTGTTTTGGAGCTGTACCAACGCCACCTGCTGGCTGAAAAGTGCTACTACATGCCCCAAAACCACAAAAGGTAAGCATATTGTTTCAAGTAAAGGTACTTGATAATTTTACACCTTAAAATTGACTAACAAATTTTGAGCAATTCTTGTAATATGGCCAACAACATTACCTCACAAGAATTTAAAAACCTTTTTGCCTGTATGATGAATGACATCTTCCTGGAAATATATGACATTCCTAAGCCATATCTGGCCTGTACCATTTTGGCATTCATCATAATAATTCACACAGTGTTCAAACACTGGTTTAAGAACAAAGATAAGTCATTATTGGGACTGATACAAGCTTTAAAAGAGCAATGAAGGCTTACAGAAAAAGATTCTCTCTCTGGAATCTGCTAACCAGGATTTACAGGCTTTCAAAGATAGCAATGAAGGCTTACAGAAAAAGATTCTTTCTCTAGAATCTGCTAATCAGGATTTACAAAACAGGCTTGTACCCAAAATTGATTTTATTGATAATAAATATGAATATTTGATGGAGAGAACACTAACTCTCCAGAGTGAAGTTGTGGCTACTCAGACAGTATGTAAGGAAGAAAGATTATCATTAATTGATAAGATAAGGTCCATGGAATCATGTATTTCTGAGGAACATAAAAACTTCTATGATTCCATAAGAAATATGGAGTCCCTTGCAAGAGAGAAGGTTCACTCCCTAGAACAGACCCTAGGTGCTCGTTTGTAAGCCCTAGAAGAAACTCTCAGTAAACATGACAAGGGAACTAATAAGCAGAAGGTCAAGGCCATAGAGGTTGCAACATCTCCAAATGGTTCTCATACAATGGCCTATCCTGTTATCACCCATGAGAAAACAGCAGATGACACACACCCTCAGCCATATATGACATATACATTACAACCAATTTCAACAAGGGACTTTAAAAATATAAAGGAAGCAGTAGTTATGTATGGGATACACTCCACATACGTAAAACAGATGTTAAATTCATGGTCTACCTCACAATCATTCCAGATGACTGGCATCAGTTAATTTCAGCTGTTCTAGAATATAGCCAGTAGTTACAGTGGAAAAGCTGGTTGAGAGAATAGGCAAAAAATTTAGAACAACAAGGTAAGCTCAGAGGTTTTGTGATCTCCCAAGATCAAATACTTGGTGAGGGCTGTTTCGCTGACAAGAATGTACAAGCCACTTATGAGCATACAATATCCCTATGCCGTACAGCAGCTCTAAATGCTTGGGAAAAAATTCCAGAACCTTGAAAACCAACTGAGGTATACACAAAGATATTTCAGGGACCACACGAACCCTTCACTGATTTTTTACAAAGACTGAATACAGCTATAACAAGAGCTGTGTCAGATAAAGAATTAAGAAAAGTATTAACTGAGTCTTTGGCATTCAACAATGCTAATGCAGAATGCAAAAGAATACTTACACAATTAAAGATCAGATCAGCTCCTTTGGAAGAGTGGATTCAATATACTAATGGTGTTCAGTCTCTTAACTACAGTAATGAGGCTTGGATAGGAGAGACAAATCCCAGAGGTGAAAGAAGGCCCCATAGTACCAAATGTTTTAAATGTGGTACACCAGGTCATATAAGTAAAAACTGTACATAGGGTGCTCCTAGAAGTAATAATCCTTCTAGGAATAGCCTAAACAGGAGACCCCAACCACCTCCTGGATTATGTAGAAGATGTGGCAAGGGCCGACACTGGACCAGTGAGTGCAGAACAAAAATAGATATACAAGGCAACCCTTTACTGGCGAAAAATGCCTCAAGGGGCCTCTTGCAGGCCCCCAAATCAAACGTAGTATGAACATTCCCAGCCACTGTGGAAGAAATTCCTCTCCAGGACAACTGAATAAACCAATGCCTAATGCAAAAACTGATACTGCAATGGATGATATAAACAGCTTTGATAGATGGATCACAGTTTACAAAGAACACTATAAAACAAATATTTTGGCAGACTTCCATAAATGAACAAAGACCAAAGCTTAGAATGTGAATTAATGGCCTGGTTCTGGAGGGCCTGGTAGACACAGGTGCAGATGTGACTCCAATTACACCAAAATCATGGCATCCGAATTGGCCTCTTCAAGAGGTAGATGTCCAACTTTTAGGGATTGGCACCCTATCTCAGATAAAACAGAGTTCAAGATGGATTGAATGCATAGGGCCAGAAGGACAGAGAAGAAGGTTGAAGCCATATGTAGCAAGTGTGGCAGTAAATCTTTGGGGCCAAGATCTGTTACAACAGTGGAATACCCAGATTAAAATTCCTACACTTTCAGAAAAGGAATACAGACCAATGCACATTTCTAGTAATAATATCATGACATGCTATAAAAATCAGTCACCAACCATTCAGGCTGTTCACAAACAGAGCACAACTGTTGTTGAACTCTCAGAAGTACCAACTGCCTTACCTTTAAAATGGCTAACTAATAAACCTGTCTGGGTTGGACAATGGCCTTTGACAAAAGAGAAGCTACAAGCTTTAGAACACCTGGTTCAAGCGCAGTTAAATGCTCAACACATTGAAGAATCTACCAGCCCTTGGAATTCTCCTGTATTTGTTATTTTAAAAAAAATCTGGTAATTGGAGAAGGCTGACAGACCTGAGAGCTATTAATAAAATAATTCAGCCAATGGGCCCTCTACAGACTAAGATGCCCTTACCCTCTCTGCTACCCAAAGAATGGCCTATAATAGCTATTGACTTAAAAGACTGTTTCTTTACCATACCCTTACAAGAAAATGATAGAGAAAAATTTGCCTTCACAGTACCTAATTATAATAATTCTCAGCCAGTCAAGAGATATCATTGGAAGGTGCTCCCACAGGGAATGTTAAACAGCCCTACTTTGTGCCAATACTTTGTGCAGAAACCATTAGAGATAATTCGTGTAAAGTTTCCACAATCCACAGTTTATCACTATATGGACGATACCCTATTAGCTGATCCAAAGTTAGATACATTAGAAAGCATGTTTGAAGAAGTAAAAAAAAAGTTTTGCCTCGCTGGGGACTGCAAATTTCTCCTGAAAAAATACAAAGAGGAGATTCTATTAATTACTTAGCATATAAGATAGAGCTACAAAAAATTAGACCCCAAAAGGCACAACTAAGGAGAGATAAATTGAAGACTCTTAATGATTTTCAAAAGTTATTAGGAAGCATTTCCAACTTACTGGGTATCGTGGGAATACCCAAAGATGGACTACAAAATTTGGCTAATACTCTAAAAGGGGACAAAGAATTAAATAGTCCAAGAGAATTATCAGCCGAAGCTGAGAAGGAATTGGCTCTAGTAGAAAAAGACAATTGAGAAGCACATGTGGATCATGTGGATCCAGAACTTAAATGCATTCTTGTCATATTCCCCTCCAGACATTCCCCCACAGGTATTTTGATGCAGAGGGAAGATATTATATTGGAATGGATATTCCTACCATGTAAACCAAATAAGAAATTAAAGACTTATATAGAAAAGATCTCTGATTTGATTCAAAGGGGTAAATTAAGACTTCGCCAGTTGACAGGAATGGACCCAGCAGAAATTGTAGTACTTTTAACTAATGAGGAAATTTCATCACTATGGAAAGTTAATAAATAGGGGCAGAGTCCTGCAGTAACTTTTTGGGAGAGATTAACAACCACTATCCCAAAAGCAAGAGAATAGAATTCATAAAGAAGTCTAAATGAGTCCTTCTTCACATTGTATGACAAAAGCCAATTTATGGAGTCCTCACATTCTATACTGATGCAAATAAATCAGGGAAAGCAGGATATAAATCAGGAGACTTAAGTAAAGTGGTACAAAGTCCATACAACTCTGTACAAAAGGCATAACTGCATGCCATTCTTTTTTTTGAGTAAAACTGAAATTTATTATAAGCCACAGTCGTCCTAGGGACCTCCATGCTATACATATAGCCTCTATGTTTCTATGGATTGTGGTCTGATTGTTCTTTATTTTATATCTAGAATCCACCTATGAGTGAGTACATACCATGACTGTCTTTCTGGGTTTGGGCTACCTCACTCAGGATGATTTTTTTCTAGTTCCATCCATTTGCCTGCAAATTTCATGCTTTCATTGTTTTTCTCTGCTGAGTAGTACTCCATTGTGTATATGTACCACATTTTTTCATCCATTCTTCCATTGATGGGCATCTAGGTTGTTTCCAGGTTCTGGATATTACAAATAGTGCTGCTATGAACATAGCTGAGCATGTATCTTTATGGTATGAATCAGCATTCCTTGGGTATATGCCCAAGAGTGGGATGGCTGGGTCTTGAGGTAGTTCGATTCCTAATTTTCTGAGAAACCGCCATACTGATTTCCACAGTGGTTGTACAAGTTTACATTCCCACCAACAGTGGAGGAGTGTTCCCTTTGCACCACATCCTCTCCAACATTGGTTGTCATTGGTGTTTTTGATCGTAGCCATTCTAACAGGTGTAAGGTGGTATCTCAGACTCGTTTTGATTTGCTGTATGCCATTCTTATGGTACTGATGGACTTCACAGAACCCCTCAATATAGTCACTGACTCTCAATATGCAGAGAGAGTTGTTTTACATATTGAAACTGCTGAATTCATTCCTGATAATACAGAATTAACTTCATTATTCATACAATTGCAGGAAATCATCAAAAAGGGAACATCATATATATATATCACATATCAGATCCCATACAGATCTGCCAGGACCTCTAGCACAAGGTAATGATGAGATTGATCAGTTACTAATAGGTAATGTGCTAGAAGCCTCAGAATGTCATAAAAAATACCATGTAAATAGCAAAGGTTTGAAGAAAGATTTCTTCATCACCTGGCAACAGGCTAAGGATATTGTGACAAAATGTCCTACTTGTTCCAACTATAACCAAACTCCATTACCTGCAGGGAGCAATCCAAAAGGTATGCAAAGAAATGAAATTTGGCAGATGGATGTGTTTCATTTTGCAGAATTTGGAAGATTAAAGTATGTATATCAAACTGTAGCTTGAGTTGTCCAGCCTTGCCCACAGTCAGGACAAATCTTTGTCACCCGCCAGTCCCACAGCCACTCAGTCCCAACCAAGTAAACACAGAGACTTATATTGCTTACAAACTGGATGGCCATGGCAGGCTTCTTGCTAACTGTTCTTGTAGCTTAAATTAATCCATTTCCATAAATCTATACCTTGCCACGTGGCTGGTGGCTTACCGGTGTCTTCACAGGCTGCTGGTCATGGTGGCAGCTGGCAGTGTCTCTCTACCTCAGCCTTCCACTTCCCAGAATTCTCCTCTCTCCTTGTCCCACCTACTTCCTGCCTGGCCACTGGCCAATCAGTGTTTTATTTATTGACCAATCAGAGCAATTTGACATACAGACTGTCCCACAGCACTTCCCCTTTTCTTTTTTTTTTTAAAGGAAGATTTTAACTTTTACACATCTCCAAAGCCAGCTTGGTATATTTGGGAATTTGGGCGTAGCTTCTCTTACTACTTCCTGCTGGAGGGGGGGCACTGTATCTTATGGGGACACAAAGAAAATTTTAGGATCATGGAGTAGTCCATGAGGCTGTATCATCTGAGCCAGTTGCCTTGAAATGATTCTGGATGTTGGATCATCTGGGCCATGGTGTCATCAGAGACCTTTCAGGTGGTCTTGGCTGGTCAAACCTGATGTATCTTAATCTGGAACAAATCCATAGCCTCTGGCTTTCTGTAGAAAGAAAAGCAGAGCCTCTTTTCCAAAGGAACATATCCTTATATCCAAATTTTGAAGTCAAGGTGCCTTTAAAATATACATTTTGGCATAACTCAACAGCTTTTGCAATCAAATGTTTTTCTTCAGTTACGAATATCAAAGAGAACATAATCCAGATTCTCTGTGTGGTAGCCATCTTTACCTGGCTTATTTTTTATATTACCTTGAGCCTATTGCTTTAAACTGCAGCATTCTAAGACTGAACCAGCACTGTGGCTGCTGGCTCTGCCCACTTTAGCTTCCCAACATGGCGGTGGTATATTTTCCACCAGCTCCGGGAGCCATTAATTCTCAGAAATAGTGGGTCTATGCTTCTATCAAAGCAGCATGTAGCCCAGAAACCTCTTTTTTTGTTTTGTACTACCAAAGGCTAAATCCACCATGCAGCTTAATGTGCCACTTGCAGAGGCCTCATTCCCGCCATACTGCAGGTCAAGCACATGCGCCAGAAACCCGCCATAGTAGCTCAAACACTCTGCTGCCGCTAACTTGAGAGAAACAACTAGGAACTGTTTTTAGCTCCATTTTAGAATCTTTTTTTCTCAGGTTTTAGGTGGAAACTCTTGCCAACACGTTTGGCGTCATTTGTAGCTTGAGTTTTCCAGCCTTGCCCATATCATACCATTGACACCTATTCAGGATTGCAATGGGCAACTCCTATGAGTTCTGAAAAGGCTGATTCTGTGATCACACACCTATTAGAAGTTATGGCCATCATGGGAATACCTGTACAAATTAAGACAGACAATGCCCCACCATATGTCTCCAATAAAATGAGACAATTCTTTGCTTATTACAATATAAAGCATGTTACAGGTATACCACACAATCTCACAGGCCAAGCAGTCATAGAAAGGTCTAATCGAACTTTAAAGGATATGCTAAATAAACAGCAACAGGTAACAATGACTCCAAGAAATAGACTGCATAGTGCTTTATTAACCCTGAATTTTCTCAATGCTGATGAGAAAGGAACAACAGCTGCGGAGAGACATTGGACGACAGACAAAACTCCTGAGCTAAACCAACTGGTTTATTTCAAGGATGTGCTGACCTCAGAATGGAAACTTGGATATGTTCTACATTGGGGGAGGGGTTTTGCCTTTGTTTCTACAGGAGAAGAAAAGCTATGGATGCCAACAAAATTAATAAAAATTCGATTTGAACAGGAAAAAACCCTTAATAAAGAGAAATAAAAGATCATCCACCAATGTGACATCTCTACAAGTTGTAAGAAAATTTTAACAATCAAAGGGTGGGGTAGAGTTCTGTTTTTGTCTTTCCAGGATAATGGAAATACCCATCTTCCAAAAATCATAAGGCCTTGGATATCCAGATGTTTATAGCAGAAAGAAAGAATCTATTGGTACCAATCTACACATGGTAAAATCTCACTGTCTAACATCTACCTCTCTATCAATCTAGAAAAGTTGTGGTTCCAATTCAATTATAAGCCAAGCTGGCTTTGGAGATGGAATTGGCTCACTTCTCTAAACCCAAGCATATTGCTAAAAGAAAAGTTTGAGAGATTCTTCCGTCCTGTATCAGAAGAGACTTCTGGTGTGAGACAGAAGGAAACCAATAAAATGGGACCATTGTCTTCTAAATTCTAATTCTCTCCATGCTTACTCTTGATTTCTCAGAATCCTTTCTTACATGCTATGTCCTCTTTAAATCCAAACCTCCCATTTTTGATAACAAATAAGTTTTTCCAATAGCAATCTCAGAAGTCTCCAGAAGGAAGATGGGGCCCCAACAACAATAACTCTACCCAATCCAGAATGATGCCATGATAATCATCATCATACTACACTTCTTGCCAGAATTTCAGACAATCTTACCCATTACTCTAAAACTTGCTGCAGAACCTACAGTTAGTCTAACTGAGATTTAACTATCTGAACTTTCTCACAGTACCCAACAGAGATAACATCACCCCCTAAATGGCAGAAAGCAATTCTAAGAAAACGACGCCCCTTCTCCCTAAGGTTTCATAATTCTCAGGGTTATGCATGATGGTTATAGGGTTGGGATGGAAGAAAATATTAGACTCAGTATTCAAAAAAAAAGGGGAGGGAAGAAGAAATGGAATGTACAGGTGTAAGATATGATGGTAGATCATTGTATATACTAGTAAACAAATTTAGTAAACTAGCAACCTTAGATAATTTGCACTGTAATTTGTACTGTTATGGATTCTTATATGTTGATACAAATGTAAACTATTTTTATATTCCTGTTTAAGATAATTTGTATATTGATACAAATACAGAACTATATTTGTTATAATGTACATATATTTCTACTCTTGTTTGAAATATTTTTATATTGATACAAATGTAAATTTATATCTGTCATACTTTATGTATGTTATACTTCTGTTTAGGATATTCGGTATATTGATATATATTTAAGATTATTGTCATATTGCATATAACACTATATATTCCTACCTCTGTTATAAATATCTTGTGTATTGTCACAATTTTGAAGTCATCGTTCTTCACCATACATTTGCTTATAGACTGTTTACCTTGTTTGCGTGAAGCCTTAGTCCTTAGGTTATTTCGGTAAATAAAACTTATAGATTTATATTCACCTATGCCTGTCATATCTATAGTTACATTAGTTAGGTTATCCAGATTTACAGATACATAGGTCAGATGGACAGATAATCATCAAACACTTCATAGACCTAGAGAATATGGCATTTAAACAACTTAGAATTCTGTTGACGTGAGACACAATTGCTCCTGGCTGCACCAATTTGATCCTGAGAGAATGTTGGGCTTCTAAGACATTTCCATTTGGAAGTTTGTCTTTTTGGCACAAAATGGCCTACTGGGCAAAGAACTGCCCTTGCCTTGACAGTTGACAGTACGAATGCAATGCTGTCCTTTCTGGACAAGCGGGACACAAGGAAAGCGACCACTGTACTCTGCCAAGACAGGGTAAGATGGTCTTTCAGAATTCCTGCTTCTGAATATGGTCTGTCAGATACTCTAGGCCTGTAGCCAATTTGAATGCACCAACAATGCTGAGAGACATTAGGTGACTGTCCAGGCTGCCAGCTGTCTTGGTCTACTCTTGCAAGATTCCCGAAAGTTGCTTGCATCCATCTACCATTTCTCATTATGTTCCTTCTCAGGTCTTTGATGGGATTGAAGACTAGCAGTTATAGTTACAACTTAGTATATATAATATCTTAGATAGAACATATTAAGTATTAGATTCAGGTTCTTTAGGATGGGACACCTTTTGGAATGATCTTTATAACATACCATTTACCTATGCTCTATACTTCTCTGGATTTTAGTATGTGTTTCTTGTTTGATATTGTTTGCATTGGTTGTAGTTCCATCTTATCTAGGTCATTATCCCTCATTATTCCTGGACAATATTTGATAACCATTCCTTTGTATATAGTCTTGTATTAGTTTAGAACCTTCTCATTTAGACAAAAAGGGGGAGATGTAGTGGGTAGCCATTCCAGTTTGGAAGTTCCAACCCCCATTGAGACTCTGGCAACTGTCACGCCTATGAGGCGGGGCCAGGGTAGGTGTGGGCGCCATGGGCCCTGGCCCCCAACTGGGAGTGGCTGTGGCCTTGCTCGCTTGACCTTGATCAGATGTCCTCCCTATTCAGATTCCCTGCCGGTATCCACCCTTCTGAATGCTTAAGGGAAGTTCCTTGTGTCCTCCCTATTCAGATTCCCTGCCGGTATCCACCCTTCTGAATGCTTAAGGGAAGTTCCTTGTTGTGTATCCTGCATTTTGGGCGTTAACTACTTAGATGCAAGAATGTAGAACATTGGGTCTGGAATGTAGACCATTGACAGCGAACTTCTGCCCTCCAGGGGTTCCTCCATTTGTGCTGTAAGCCTGTATGTATTTAAGGTTTCTTCCCTCTTTCAATAAACGGCATTCAACATCCAATCGTACGGATGACCCGCTGTCTCTTGTCTCTATTTTTTAATCCGCAGCCCTTCGCTCGGACATGGTGAATGGTTATCGGTAATGCGGGCGTTACCGCTACAGGTAGGCACCTGGAGACCCGAGATCTGGATGGGCGAGCACTCTCTCTGTGCCGGGACCCTGAATGGTGGAGGTGGACTGAGCAGAGCTCCAGAGAACACCACTGGATTGTGATACACCTTCCCCAGACCCTGCAACCTACCTTTCCCTTGTTGTAAGTTACCCACTAAATAAATCTTCCTTTTAACTAAGTGGAGTGGCCTTAATAATTTCACCAATATACTGTTTGTCTTTAAATCCTCTAATTCTGTGAATTTATTGTTATTATGGCAATTTCCTTTTTTTGGTCTATTTTAACAATTTTAAGATTTGATCATCCAATTTACTATTATGCAGGGAGTTAGCCATTTCTTCTTCATGATTAGTAACCTCCTTAACTCCCTTGCATACTTTGATAACAGTCCAAATCAATACTCAATTAACCTAAAATTGAACATGGATCTTTCTTCTTCTTTATATCACTATTCAATATTCTTTTGGACTCTGTCTCATAATTCTTCATGTGAAGTTCTTTCCTCTGGAAACCAGGGATTATAATCACAAACTCTTTACATGCAATCTAATAACATGATTTTAATACTTGTCTTCTTCCTTTCTTTAAGAAATGATGCACATGATTGACAGAAGTCAAAGCTTTCAATGGTTCCTGCCCCATTATTCTTACTCACCACCTACTGTGAGGATCTCCTCTCTCTTAACTTGTAGTAGACCTCAGATCTGGTTCACATCCCTGCTTGTTTACTTTTCTACTTGGCAGCCTAGACCTGGGCAAATGAGGCAGAATAAAGCATCATGCAATAGCTATCTTCATTCTGGGCATCAGACAATTTATACTCTGAGGTTCTTCTGAGAGTTAGGCAAGGTCATGAGCAAAGTTCACATGTTTATGCTTTATAAGATCACAAAGACAATTCCAGCTTGTGAATATTTTGAATAAAAAAACCAAGCAACAGAGTGTGTGTGTGTGTGTGTGTGTGTGTGTGTGTGTAATTTAAAGTAAACTCAATCCTATTTAACAACACCCTGGAGGGGCACAAAAACACATTCCAAGAGCAGATCTATGATCAGAAGGAATAGAGGTCACAAATCTCTTGTCCAGTTGTTTTGGAGGTTTCTCCCAATGAGCCACCATGAAGGTGTTGGCAATTAGACCCAGGTCCTCTGCTAAAGAAGCCAGTGCTCTTAACTTGTGAGTCATATCTACAGTCACAATGGAAATGTTTTGTTCCAAAGGATTTCAGAGACTCATTCTCCTTCTATGGTAATTTTTACTTTGAAAAAATGAGAGTTACTGAAGAATAGATTATGCATATTTGTGCTACAATTTTCCAACATTTGTATTAAGTTCATCTGTGCCCTCACTTTTCTCTGAAAATTGGACCCCAAATTTTGCCATGTTTCACTACAGCAATGGCTACTTCTGGAAAGGACAGTCACTTCAAAGCCCACAATCAGACATTTTGATTCTGTAGAGCCTGTATGGTGCCACTCCAGGTCTGTATTCATTCCTTTTTTCATTTCACAGATGTGAGACACTTGCCACTCATTTCAGATCCCCTTTCGATTTCCTTATGCAAATGCAGGGTTATAGACTGATTTGAAAATTAATAGTTTTCCAACTCAAGCAAAATAACTGAATTAAAAGATAGAAATCAAAAGAAATATTCCCTTCCTCCTTGACCTCGTTAGCATTTATTAATTATACACAGTTATTGGTTGCACAGGCTTTTCAGAAATTCCCTTAGTGTGTCTCTAGTTTGGAAAATGTCCCATACTTTCCCTTCTATCATATTCAGGTGTCAAAAGGTCCTTGATCCATTTAGGGTTGAGCTTGTATGTAGCTAGAGTTTTCCTGCCTTGCCCACAGTCAGGACAAATCTTTGTCTCCCGCCAGTCCCACAACCGCTCAGACCCAACCAAGTAAACACAGAGACTTATATTGTTTACAAACTGTATGGCCGTGGCAGGCTTCTTACTAACTGTTCTTATATCTTAAATTAATCCATTTCCATAAATCTATACCTTGCCACATGGCTCATGGCTTACCTGCGTCTTCACATGCTGCTTGTCATGGTGGCGGCTGGCAGTGACTCCCTCTGCCTTCCTGTTCTTTCTTTTCTCCTCTCTGTTAGTCCCGCCTATACTTCCTGCATAGCCACTGGCCAATCAGTATTTTATTTATTGACCAATCAGAGCAACCCACAGCAGGTAAGGATCTAGTTCATTCTTCTGCAAATGGCTAGCTTTTCAGTATGCCCAGCACCAAGAGTTGGAGGTGAATCTTTTATTCAATGTGTAATTATTTTTTTTAAAAAAATAACTTTATATAATATATTTTGGTAATGATTATCCCTCCTCTAAATCTAATATCCTCCTCACATTCTCACCCACTCACTTTTGTCTAAATCAAGTGGCTGAAGGACTGCAGAATTATATGTGGTATACAATATTGGTCCATTGGTCAAGGTGTCTTGTTTTTATGCTGGTATGTGCTATTTGATTATATAATTCTGGGACATAACTTAAAAATTGGGATGATGATATCACCAGAAATATTTTATTGATTATGTTTGCTTTGATTATCTTTGGTCTTTTGTGCTTCCATATGAATATTAGCACTGGATTCAAGATGGCGGAGACAAGCAGACGCAGGTAGGCCTGTGGCGGCGGCCCAAGGAGGTGGATGGGCCCAGTGGCAGCGGCCAACAGGGACATTTAGGCTCCGCAGCAGCTGGCGGAGACATTCAAGCCCAGCCGCGGCCCACAGAGGTGGACAGGCCCTGTGGCAGAGATAAGCAGACGGAGGTGGCAGGACCGGCGGCGGCGGCCTGGCGGCGGCCCACAGAGATAGACAGGCCACGTGGCAGAGACGGGTGGACGCAGGTCGGGGACCCGTGGAGGTGGACGGGCCCGGTGGCAGCGGCCGACAGGGACATACAGGCCCAGCGGCAGCTGGCAGAGACATACAGGCCTAGTGGCAGCCTGCAGAGGTGGATGGGCCCAGCAGCAGTGACGGGCAGGGGTAGGTAGGCCCGCCGCGGCAGCCGGCAGAGACATACAGGCCTGTTGGCGGCCCGCAGAGGTGGACAGACCCAGCGGCAGCTGACAGGGACATACAGGCCCGGCAGCAGAGACAAGTGGACGCAGGTGGGCCTGTGGCGGTGAGCCACAGAGGTGGACAGGCCCAGGGACGGAGAGGGGCGGATGCAGCTTGGAGCGGGGACGCCCCTGGCCCCAACACCTGGGGAAGAGAATATCTCTGTGGGTCGGAACCAGGGCGAGTCTGGGCATTCCGTCTGGGGACAACCCAGGGCCCAACTGCTGATCCTGTGAAACCCAACAACTTGGAGGTGTTGGTGAGACTACCCTGCTCAGCTGAAACCCATCTGGGAGAGGATTCAGATGCCTACAGTTTGAAGTCTGAAGAAACGAGATCAGCTGAGGAGTTGATAAATGAACAAAACGTGACCTGGGAACACAGAAGAAGGCGCTACCCAGCCACTAAACCAGATCACCAGAATCATAAGTATATAATTCACCGACTGAAATCAGCTGTCCCTGAAGAAACAGCCCAATAGCACCAATTTAACCAAGAACCCCTACTAAACCAAGACTAAAAATTAGAACAAGAGAGGCACTCTCAGACACAGACACCACCTGCACCGCACAGAGGAAAAGATGAGTAGACGCCAGAGCAAAAATACAGGCAACAACATAAAGACCTATATGGCAACATCAGAACCTAGTGATTCTACACCTGCAAGACCTAAACATACCATGACAGATGAATATTAGCACTGTTTCTTGAGAGAAATTAGAAAAGATAGGCCAACAACCCTAAGTAATGCAGGTATGAAAATTCTCCATAAAGTTCTGCATAGTGAATTGAAAAACACTCATGAAAAGAAACCCACATGATCATATCACCTTCATCTCTGAGACTAAAGGATGGACAACTTATGTAAATTGACTGATATAATCTACAACACACATAGTCTTATGTATATAAAGCAAAAGGTATTGTCGATAATTTCTCTGGAATAAGTACTCCAACATCAGTGAGAGTGGAAGAGAAGACATGTTACTGGTCAACCAAATGCCTTAAACAACAATGATATAGTTTTCATATTATTACATGGAAAGAAAATATGGGACTGAGGCAAGAACAGATCTACACTTTGGTGTCAACATGTGTCTTGGTCAACAGATGACAGACAATCTTCTGACAACATACTTTAACAGTGAGCACATTAAAGTGGCATCTCTCTGAAATTTCCCAGGGCCACTCATCTTATTTCTGAGAGAGTCACCTTCATGACACATCCTATTCTAATTAGCTTCAGAAGACCTAGTGTTTTCATAGCACCTTACAGAGTGTACTTTCAGAATATTTTTCAAAAGAAAACTATCATTCAATATCTAATTATCACTGTATATGATCAACACTAATTATTACCAAATTTAATGTTTCCTATGCCTGTGGGCAGGATATATCCAAAAAATTACAAGTGATGACATTGATTCTACCATTGAAGAAATAAACAAGAGTCCACATATATTACCTAACACATATCTAGGTTATTATATGTACAGTACTATTTAAAATCATGCAATGATATGAGAGACTTCCATCAGACTTCCACCAGGAATGAATGAGGCTATTCCTAACTATACCTGAAAAAAAGAGAAAACAATCAATAGCCAGTAGTTATAGGAACATTATGGGAAATTCCTTCCAGAATTGGCATCTTTCTAGGTTTCTACATGTATCTTCAGGTGTGGCTGAGTGAGATGGGTGAGTAATTTTTTTTCCTTTGGAGACATTCTTAGGCATTAAATGGGAATGAAGTTATGAGATCAGGTTCCATGAATGTTTTAAAATCTAGACTCCAAAAATGGCTAACCTCAGAGTTTATGGAATATCTGTATATCCATTGTTTTAATAGAGTTTAGGGGAATAAGAAAAGGGGTTATGGTCAAGTTTTTATCTTGCTTAGTAAGTAATTTCCTATAAAGTTCTGTGGATGTTAGAGGTGACTTTGCAATGATGAACAAATATTCACTCCTAATTATCCCTCTTCTCTAGAAGCTACTAGGTCTTTTTGAAATTCATGGAATTGTTTTATTAATGCCACTTCCTAAATTCTTTCTCCTCTAAATGACCTTTTGATGCAACTGTGAGCAATCATGTGAAGTCTTCTTCTTTCTATCAGACAGCCCCTCAGGACACATGTCTGAGTTTTGCCATGGTCTCTTGGATGGTTCCTTTCTGGTGGACTTGGGTGGAGCTGGTCATCTCAAAGAATGAAATGGGTTTTAGATTCCAGTTGGACTTGAGAAGAGAGACATAGAGTGAGAGGAGAGGCAGAGTGTATGCAGCCTTTGTTCAAACACTCAGAGTCAACTACTGGTATACTTGAGTAATCTGTTCAGTTCTAATACTGCAATCAGGAGGGGAATTGCAAAGGTATCATGGTTCTGATTGATATGATTCTACTCTAGTTGTGATGTATTCACAACTGGGGACATGTAGACCTTTGAGGCTGTAGGTCACCACCTCAAACAGGGAGTTTACTGGCAGTATGAGACATTTCATTCTGGACTCATTCCCATGAACTCTAATTTTTTCATACCATCATCCTGAGATTTCTGCTTTTAAAGATTTTATTCAGACTGTAAACCCATCCAAATACCCACATGATGTGTTCTTTTCAGAAATATGGAAGGTGTGTTTTAATTGTCCATTCTCAAAGACTTCCTGTAAAATACTGAAAAATTGTTTCTCCAGGGGTCCTCTGGCATAGTTACCTTGGCATTAATTTGACATGGATTTGAGTGAGGTTTCCTGGTTACCAAATTATCTCATGCCAGTACATCTTCCATGCCACGAAGTGTAAAGGATTTGGAAGACAACTGTAGAGACAACATTTTTCCTCTCTTAGTATAATACCATTGTATAGTCAACAAGATCATGCTTCAAACAGCGTGTTCTCTGTGCTTTACAACCACTGCAGACATAGTTTTCAATCAAAAATACCTTGGAAATCCCAAAAAGATTCTAATTTTCATCTCACTCAGAAAAGTGACACGTAGTTGTTAGATTCAGGAAGTAAGAGAGAGCCAGTTTGATACAGACAGGTGCTTAGACGTACTTCAAATAAACCATTTGTTTTCACAGGACTGCCACCAGTCCAGGAACTTGGTTGCAGATCCCAAACAAAGAGATCACCCCCAAAACATTAGTTAAAAACAAAACAAAACAAACAAGGAAACCACCTTGCTCCTCCATTTTGGCCTCCTCTCCTTCACCTCTTCATTCTTCCTAGAGGCATTTGGAGCTGCAGTGTGTCATGAAGGACACTCCCTGGTACAGTCAGCCCCATCTGCAAGTGTCCATTACAATGAATCATTGGTCTGATTCAAGCCCTCTGGCCCCTGGCCCAGCATCATCACTGGGCCTCATTGAAACTCTTCTTGAATACCTTGCTGTTGCCCTGAGTCATGGAGATTCTGCATCTATCCTCCCAGAGGACCCAATCCCTACATGCACTCCATCAGATAACAGATGGGGTAGATGCTGGGCTGTCCCAACCCAAGTGCCAGGATATGGACCTGTGTGGTAGCTGAGCTAGTCAGTCCAGGCCACTGGAACTACCACCATCAGGCAAGCAGCACAAAAAGCTCTCCTATGACCAGACAATCAGTGCCAGCAATTTCAAGCCACATGTGAGGGGTGGGGCCATCTCTCCTGAGTTCAGCGACCAGCACTTCCATGAAGTCAGGGCAGAGTGCTTATGTTTACCCATACCTCTGTACAGCCATAGGTGCCATTCCTTTGCAGATATGGCAGAAATGTGCAACAGAAGCTACCATCACTTTTGCCTCAGTGGGCCAGTGTCTCTGTTTCTCCATCCAAAGTAGACAAAGCATTGTGTTGAGACATTGGTAACCCAGACTTTCAAACCATGGTGCCTCCAAGTTAATATCCCTCATCCCTAAGACTATATCAATACTGAATTTCAGAACCGTGATGATTCTTGAATAGGAAAGGAAATTTCCAGGGGCTTTCAGAAAAATCAAAACATCAGGTTTTTAATTGTGGCAAACAAAGTCACCAAAAAGGGATTGTAGACAGGGCATTCCTAGAAACAATGGTTTTTCTAGGAATAATCCCAACAGAAAGCCCCTCCCTTCTGGAGTATGCAGAAGGTGTGGCAAACGCAGACATTGGACCAATGAATGTAGATTATCAAGGGAAAGACAGGGTCACCCTTTGCAATTGGGAAACACCTTTGGGGGCCTCTCACAGGTGCACATGTCTAACTTGGTTCAGTCATTCCATATCACCATGGGGGAAACTCCTCAGATCTCTGATGGAATTGAAAACCAGATAGTTATAGTTTTCCTTTTTAACAAATCCAGAAAAGGCACTAACAAAATAGGTACAAATCGTATAAGGTTGGGAAATATCAAAAGATAGTTTGGGGTTGGAAATGCAAGTTAGGATAGAAGGTGAATTAGGTACAACACTCTGGACTCACCAAGATAGGATAGATAATGGAATACTTTCTCTGAATTTGTCAAATGCAAATTGACAAAACCTTGTTAATATAATTCTGTACTTATTATATTTAGAGAAAAAGGGGGATTTTGTGTGATATTTTGTTTGTGGTCTGACAAATAAAGCTTGCTTTGAGATCAGTGGGCAGAGCTAGCCACTAGTTAACCATAGAGCCAGGAAGTGGTAGTGCATCCCTTTAATCAAAGCTCTTGGGAGGATCATACCTTTGATCCTAGCACTAGGAAGAATCATGCCTTTGATCCCAGCACATGGGAGTCTCACACCTTTAATCCCAGCACAATCAGGAGGTGATGACAGGAGTATAATGCTGATGGAGACAGGATCTCAGAATCATTTGTGCCAAGGACTATGGGAGTATACAGCAGGTGACAGCTAGCATTTAACAGGTCAACCCACTAGACAAATAATTCTTGTTGAGGAACCCCATTAGGCAAGTCCGTGGGATCACTGGCTGTGGAAACTGGTTGTTTTCTGAATGCAACTTCCTCATACGCCACCACATACCTCCCTTAAAAGAATAGCTATGGGATTCTTTCCATGGCACACTGGTAGTGTATTTTACATCTTTGGGCACTCATACAGCTGTGGATGGTCAGGAAGATGATCTCTGCCTATCCTGTATAATTCTTGTAATACTAGAATATTTTTCATAACTGACAAAGAAAAGTAGCAGTATTCTCAGTCACAAAGACAGCTGGTTTTAGATTTCAGAACAAATTAAAAAACAGACTATCTGCCCCTGCAGAGCATACACAAACAGAAGGGCCAGGTGTTTATTGCTGTATCAAGGTCAGACTTGAAGCAGCATTGGCAGACATAACCCTCTGCAGTAATTCTCTTTCTGCATTTACCCCAACCACTGAAGCTTCAACCAAATGGCTGTTCTTGTTTAGTCCTAAATTTCAATGTTGTTCTCTGTCTGAGAATGTGAACCACTCAGGCTACATGCTTGGCCAATCATTGCTCACTGACCTATCATTGTGGTCTTCCTAGCCTGAGAGAAACCATGTGATTCCTTATGTATATCAGTTTGGCTCTACCTCTGATTGTTTACTCAAGAAATTCTTTGTGACCCTAAAAATGCAAGTCATGTTGGTGCAGAGTTTGGCTGAGAGAGGGGGAATGTGAAGGAACTGTGTAAAGAGCTGGTGTGTATGTGTGTGTGTGTGTGTGTGTGTGTGTGTGTGTGTGTGTGTGCTGAAAGACAGATGTAGCTGAGTGGGTAGAGAGACATAGAAGATGTAGTTGTATAGCAAAGAAACATGTATGTAGGAGAGAGCTATGTGAGGGAAGAGATGTGACTCTACAGTGAAGAGTCAGCATTGCTGACTCCCCATGGTAGGCCTTACCCTTTTGGAGGAAGGTATGGTGGGTGGGTTAGGGGAAAGTCTAGAGGGAGGGAGCAGGAGGAGAGGTGAGTAAGGCATCCCACCACAGGGAATGGGCTCCAGAAATTCAGAGCCCCCCAAACAGGCCAAGCTACACAACAGTCAGCCACATGCAGAGGGCCTAGTCTGCTCCCATGCAGGTTCCAAAGCTGTTGGTCTGAAGTTCAGGAGTTCCCACGAGCTTGGTTCAATTGTCTCTGTAGATTTCCCCCATCGTATTTTGATCCCACCTTGCTCATATAGCCCCTCTTCCCTCTCTTCAGTTGGATTCCTGGGCCCCCGACTTCCCTTCTGGACCAGAGAGAGGGCTCCCATCCTGCCCTGGACTTCCCTTCTGGAGGAGAGCGCAGAGAGTGCACATCCTGCCCTGGACTTCCCTTCAGGATAAGAGCACCCATCCTACCACTGACTTCCTGTCTGGACAAAAGCTCCCATCCTGCACCAGTTTCCCATCCAGATAGGAGCTTCCATCCTGCCCCGAAGTTCCCATTTGGACAAGGGAGCTCCCATCTGGACAAGAGAGAGAGAATTCCTGAATCTGTCAGCTCTGTCTGAAACAAGTGCACTGATAAGGCCAAGAACGAACCATAAGGAGATGGGCAGACATCAAGGCAGAAGTACATACAACAAAATGAAGAGCAATACAGCATCACCAGAACCTAGCTCGCCTCCAACATCTAGATCTGAACATCAAAAATTGGAAGAAGCAGAAGAAAACAGCCTTAGGTATAACATCATGAAGAAGTTAGAGGCTTGTGTAGAGGAAAAGACAAAAAAAATGGGAAGAACGCTGTAAACAACTAGAGGAAAGGGCAACAATTTAGAAGAAAACAATAAAGTCCTGGAAGAAAACAATAAAGCACTGAAAGAAAATCATGAAAAAGCAATGAAACAAATAAAGGAAACAGTCCAAGACCTGAAAAGGGAAATAGAAAAAATGAAGAAGACACAAACAGAGGAAATGCTGGAAATAGAAAATCTGAGTAAAAGATTGGGAACTTCAGATGCAAGTATAACCAACAGAATGCAAGAGATGGAAGAGAGGATCTCTGGCATTGAAGATACAGTAGAAGAAATAGATTCATCAGTCAAAGAAAACACTAAAGCCAACAGAGTCATGACCCAAAATGTCCAAGAAATTTGGGACACCATGAAAAGACCAAACCTACGAATAATAGGGATAGAAGAATACCAACTCAAAGGCACAGAAAATATATTCAACAAAATCGTAGAAGTAAACTTTCCCAACTTAAAGAAGGAAATGCCTATGAAGATACAAGAAGCCTATAGAACACCAAACAGACTAGACCCCCCAAAAGAGTCCCCTCGACACATAATAATTAAACAACTAAATGTACAGAATAAAGAAAGAATATTAAGAGCAGCAAAGGAAAAAGGCCAAGTGACCTATAAAGGCAAACCCATCAGAATAACACCCAATTTCTCAATGGAGACTTTGAAAGCCAGAAGGACCTGGACAGATATAATGCAGACACTAAGAAACCATGGATGTCAGCCCAGACTAATATACCCAGCAAAACTTTCAATCATCATAGACGGAATGAACAAGACATTCCAAGACAAAGCCAGATTCAAACAATACTTATCCATAAACCCAGCCCTACAGAAAGCACTAGAAGGAAAATTCCAACCGAAGGAAGTCAGATACACCCTCGAAAACACAGGCAATAGATAAAGCCACAGCAGTAAACCCCAAAGAAGAGAAGTACACACACGCTACCACCAAAAATAACAGGGATGAACAATTACTGGTCATTAATATCCCTTAATATCAATGGACTTAATTCACCTATAAAAAGGCATAGGCTTACAGAATGGATATGAAAGCAGGACCCATCTTTCTGCTGCATACAAGAAACACATCTCAAATTCAAAGGCAGACACTACCTAAGAATAAAAGGCTGGGAAAAGATTTTCCAATCAAATAGTCTTAAGAAACAAGCGGGGGGGGTAGCCATCCTGATATCCAACAAAATAGACTTTAAACTAAAATCAATCAAAAGGGATCAAGAAGGGCATTACATACTCATCACAGGAAAGATCCACCAAGATGAAGTTTCAATTCTGAACATTTATGCCCCAAACACAAGGGCACCCACATATGTAAAAGAAACATTACTAAAGCTTAAACCACATATAAAACCCCACACATTAATAGTGGGAGATCTCAACACCCCACTTTCACCACTGGACAGATCTCCCAAATCGAAACTTAACAGAGAAATAAAGGACTTAACTGATGTCATACCCAAATGGACCTAATAGATATCTACAGAACATTCCATCCTAACAAAAAAGAATATACCTTCTTCTCAGCACCCCATGGAACTTTCTCTAAAATCGACCACATACTTGGCCACAAAGCAAATCTCAACAGATACAAAACAATTGGAATAACCTCCAGTGTTCTATCAGACCACCATGGGTTAAAGTTAGATTTCAACAACAAAAACTACAGAAAACATACAATCTCATGGAAATTGAATAATACTCAACTGAATCACCAATGGGTTAAGGAAGAAATAAAAAAAGAAATTAAAGACTTCCTAGAGATCAACGAAAATGAAGACACCACATACCCAGTTGGATTCCTGGAACTCAGCCTGGTGATTGGCTGTAAATCTTTGCATCTGCTTCCATCAGTTACTGGATGAAGGCTCTATGATGACAGTTAGGGTACTCACCAAGCTGATTACCAGGGTAGGCCAGTTCAGGCACCCTCTCCACTAAAGCTAGTAGTCTAAACTGGGGTCATCTTTGTAGATTCCTGGGAATTTCCCTAGCACCAGATTTCTCCCTAACCCCATAATGCCTACCTCTATCAAGATATCTCTTTCATTGCTCTTCCATTCCATCCCTTCCCCAGCTTCACCATCCCTCATGTTCTCATTCCTCATCCCTTCTCCTCTATTGCCCCTCTCACTCCCAGTTTACTCTGGAGATTTCATGTTTCCCCATCCCAGGGCGATTGATGCATTTCTCTTCAGGTTCTTTTTGTTTCCTACCTTCTCTGGAGTTGTGGGTTGTAGTCTGATTATCCTATGCTTTTATAATAACAAGAACATGTCAACAGCTAGTTTATCTTGAGGAGTTATACTGACTGTGGCTTGGGTTAATGATTAAGAAAAACAATTGAGCCGGGCGGTGGTGTCACACACCTTTAATCCCAGCACTCAGAAGGCAGAGCCAGACAGATCTCTGTGAGTTCGAGGCCAGCCTGGTCTACAGAGTGAGATCCAGGACAGACACCAGAACTACACAGAGAAACCCTGTCTTGAAAAAAACAAAGGAAAAGAATTGAGTTCCAGAAGCTAAGTTATCTCTAGTTCTTTTCATCTTAACATTGAGAGATATGGTTGGAGGTTTCAGGTGGTCCTTGTCTCTTCCTCAGGGAGGAATGTTGTTTCTATGTTAACTAACCAGGTATAGTGAAAGCCAAGATCCAACAACTGAAGATGATGTTTCAAAAACATAAACAGCTTGATACCTCCGGCCAGTGGATCACTGATAGTCAGATATGGAACTGGATGCTGCCCTTCTTAACCCCTCTTCTCTTCTGTTTCTTAATCCTACTAATTGTGCCCTGCCTCATAAACCTCTTGTCCAGATTTCTTCAACATTTGATCCAAAAGATTTATAACCAGACTTTTAACCAGTTTCTATTACAGGTTTACCAACCCCTGGCTATGGAGCCAGATACCTGCAGCACCTGCTTACATCCTGACAACAAAGATCAGGCTTGTTCCCCAAGAACTTTGATGCCTCCATTCAACAGGAAGTAGTCTCATGATAATGCTACACCCCCTTTCCAACCCCTGGTTGTTGATTAATTATAAATAATAAAGGGGAATATAGATTAAAAGGGGACACTAAAAGAACATCCTGGCCCTGAGACCAGAGCCAAGGAAGCACATCCTGCTCCTAACAAGTTCAGGAATTGAAATCCAACCAATCCCTAAGCAAGAAAACCAAATAATCACAGAGCACAAAATCCAACCAATCTCTAAATTTGTCTCAAGCTCAGGAATTGAGATCCTACCAATCCCACTCTGAAAATCTCCACCTTGGAAAGCTCTAGCCCTAAGAGGTTTTATATAAACCCTGTACTGTAGTGGTATTTTATTTGTGCTTTAACAAATAAACCTTATCTTGGAGTCAGAGGATAGAGCCAGTCACTATATTAGACATAGAGGCCAGACAGTGGTGGCATACACCCTTAATCCTACCACTAGAGAGGCAGAGATCCCTCTGGATCTCTGTGAGTTCAAGGCCACACCGGAAACAGAGCCAGGCACGGTGGCACATGCCTTTAATCCCAGCATTTGAGATCTCATTTCTCTGCTTGGGAAGGACACATGCCTTTAATCCCAGGAAATGATGGCAGGAACCAGAAAGGTATATAAGGCATGGGGACCAGGAACTAGAGGCTTTTAGCAGCAGTTCAACCCTCGGGAGTGAGGACTCAGAGGCTTCCAGTCTGAGGATTCATGGAAACAGGATTGGCTGAGGAGTCGGCAAGGTGAGGTTGGCTGTGGCTTGTTCTGCTTCTCTGATTTTTCAGCTTTCACCCCAATATCTGGCTCTGGGTTTTTTATTAATAAGACCGTTTAACAATTCGGGTTACACTGTACCTGTTCAGTTTGGAGCTGCCCTTTTTCCACCTTGGCAGAAGCAGGCACTCTCCTGAATTCTTCTCTCCCAATAAACCTCTTGAAGGTTGTTTGTTGTAACAGTTTTCTTCCACCAGAACAGAGTGGGCCAGAGATGTAACAGCTCTTGCCGGAGCAGAGCAGAACTGTTAACACTGTGGCTGGGAAAACCTCACCTTGCTGGGGCAGAATTGTCACACCCCAAGAAACCTGAGCAGAGCTCTGACATTTCTCCAGAGCAGAGCAAGAAGAGCTGTGACAACCTCCCAGGGGAAACCCTCCCCTGCTGGAGGAAAATTGCTGCATTTGCACTAGGGAAATATTTTCCAAAGCAAGGACTGTATCACTTTCCTGGGGAAACCATCCCCCACTGGAACAGAGCTGCAACACTTCTGTTGGGATACCTTTCCCTTCAGAGCTGTAGGTATTCCTTGGCTTCCAACTGCCAGGATACCTCTTCCATCCAAACTGCAGGTATTCCTTAGCTTCCAACTACCAGGATACCTTTCTCTTCAGAGCCATAACACTTACAAGTATTCCTTGGCTTCCAACTGCTAGGAAGGATACCTTTCCCTTCTGAGCTGTAGACATTCCTTGGCTTCTGATTACCAGGATACCTTTCCCTTCAGACCTGTAACACTTACAGCATGGGTATCAGTAGACCTCTTTCTTTAGGAGTTTCCTTGGTTTCTGTACGTTTTATTTAAAATAGATAACTACATTTGAATTTTCACCTCTTTCACACCTTTTTTTTTCTTTTTTCTTTTTCTTTTTTTTTTTCAAGACAGGGTTTCTCTGTGTAGCTTTGGAGCCTGTCCTGGAACTCACTCTGTAGCCCAGGCTAGCCTCGAACTCACAAAGATCTGCCTGCCTCTGCCTCGCGAGTGCTGAAATTAAAGGCGTGTGCCACCATCACCCGGTGCTTTCACACCTTTTAACACTTGAAAGAAATTGGTAAAGAGTTCTACTCAAGTCATGAAGAAGTTTCTGGAATTATAAATGGCCATATTCTCACCATTTTGCAATGCTCGTTCATTTTTGTTGAACAATGACAATTCCCAAAACTAAGCAATTTGGTTCCTAGAACTAACATTTCTATATTCTTGCCCTCCAACCCTCACAGCTGACTCAGAGGTGTCCTGACAGCAGCACAGTCTATGGTGACAGCTAGTCAGTCTTCAGCCACACATTGTAGAACTTCTGCCTTCATTCATCTTCAAGGATGCCTGAATTCTCCTTAGAGCCCCAGCTATACTGCTGTCTCTCTCTGTCTCTCTCTCTGTGTCTCTCTCTATCTCTCTGTCTCTCTCTTTGTCTCTCTCTATCTGTCTATCTCTCGTTCTCTCTCTCTCTCTCTAGCATCAATAATGCTTTTAATAAATCTTTCCTCAAATAAATGTTTTGTTTTTCAATATTTCCCCGATATTTTGTCCGGTGTTTTTTCACTGGGATACAGGAATGCTGGTGGTTTGTATGTGTTGATTTTGTGTCCTGCTACTTTGCTGAATGTGTCTATCAGCAGGAAGAGATTTTTTTGTGGGCTCCAGGATCTCTTGCGCACGGACTCCTGTCATATGAAAATCCGAGTACTTTGACTTCTTTTCCTGACACCCTTTATCTCCTCATCTTGTCTTAGGGCTCTGACTAAGACTGTAGGCACAACACTGAAGAGTGGGAAGAGTGTACACCCTTGTTATCCCTGATCTTAAAGAGAATGCTTTGGTTCTTGTCCATTTAGCATTATGTCGGCTGTGAGCTGTCACAAACAGCCTTTCCTGAAATCTCTTACCCAAAAGGACAATCCACCTCAGGGTTCCTTTGAACCCCAAACATGTAACCTTTCACTAGTTATCTGAAAAAAAAGAAACAAGCAAAGAGAAAACAGAAGCACTCTCCAATGGGTATTGTCATCGCTGAGTTCCTTGACTCCTCGGGAAAAGACAAGCCCTCTCCAGTGAATACTGTCACCACTGAGAGCCTTGACTCCCCAGAAACAGAGAAAATTATGTGCCGTCAAGTGTTCTCATTTACTAATATATGTGATTTTCATGTTTGTGCCGCAGCTGTTCCACTCTTTGTGTGGTGTTGCTTGCTTGGTATTCCCATTATGGTTTTACTGATCATTTCTTTTAAATCAGGAAGCTGTGGAGACTCATAACTTGTCCAAGTTCTAAGAAAAAATGACTATTGAGTACTTGGTCCTAGGTGAGACAATTATGTGAAACTCCTAACTCAGGGAACATCATGGAAGAGGAGATAGAAAGAATGCTTGAGCTGGAGGATGGGGAGGGCAGAGGTGAAAGTGTCTTCTGGACATGGCACGACCAATGTACTGATGAACTAACTGTGCTGTGCTTGATAGGATCAAGCCACAGTATCAACATGGCTGTCCACATCCCAGCAGGCAGAAGCACTGGCTGTACCGACTTACCGGGTTCCAAGAGATAGAATGTGAAGGTGGGGGTGGGGACATTTGTTTGCCCAGAAGAGCTGGAGAATTAGGGTGGAAATGATCGATGCATACACGTATGAAATTCTCAAAGAGTAAATAGCAGATAGGTAAGTTGCTCAGAAAGATAACAAATCATTTATTGAGAGCTATTCTATGTCCAATACATAATGGATGAAAATGCCTGGAGACCCACAAAAAGGGACATAGGAGACAGGTAGCATTTGTGCTACTGAACTGGGACATGCTCTTTTCAAAACATATGGGGCTCCATGGTTGTAAGGCAAGAAGACAAACTAATTTGGGGACAGTAACTGATGTGTCTCCTCAGTGCATGAAACCCTTGGAATTTGTCCCCATCCATTCATGTTTTGAATTAACAAGGAAATTCCCCCATTCGTGAGATCTTGAATTTCAATAAGCCAGAGAGTGATTAAAAGTAGACTCCTGCAAGCACTTACAATCTTCCAAATGTTGCTCCACAATATATATAAAAGCACAAATGATGTTAACCCTGAAAAACACAAAAGACAATAACCTCATCATCAATCAAAAGGACTGATCGAAAAAAATTATCCTGAATGTCTTATTTGCAGGAGCATCTGTCTTAAATGTACACTGAGATTAATATAGAAATAGACTATGAACACTGAAGTGTTAATCGTGGTTGTCCTTCTTCATGACTCACTGAGTTTAACTAGTTACTTGTGTGAACACTGTTGGGGTGTGAGGTTGGTGATTTACTGGAGTGTGGGCAATTTATGATCAGTGGTACACTACCAAGAAATATGACAGCTGTCATAGTTAATTTTACCCATCAACTTGACACAATCTAGAGTCCCTGGGAAGAGAATCTCAGTGTGAGATTTTCAGATCAAGTTAGACTATGGGCATGTCTTGATTACACTGACTGATGTAGAAATAGCTACTCACCATGGGTGGTGCCAGTCCCTAGAAAGGTGATTCTAAACTGTGTAATGGTAGGCAGAGTGTGCTGAGCACTAGCATACAGGCTTGAATTCATTTCTCTCTGCTCCTGACTGTGGATATAAGGTGACCAGATCCTACTGACATGACTTCCCGGAAGATGAATTGTTGTCTAGAACTGTGAGACAAAGTTAACTCTTTCTCCATTGAGTTGCTTTTGTCAAGATCTTCTGTCACAGCCACAGGAAGGGAAATGGAGAGACCCACAGGACCAAGTATTTGATATGCATTAAGTGAATCATGAAGTCACAGTATGAAGTCCCGTTAAGGTAAAAATTGATGCAAAATCCACTTAATACAGCAAATACTGTGTGCATATATGCATATATATATATATATGAAAACATGTATATGTTGTTTGCTTTTTATCAGTGTATTGAACAAAATGTTTCTCTATAATGGTTTCATGCACACACATCACGTACTTTGATCACAAAGTTCCTGTTACCCTTTCTTCACCCCTCTCTACTCCCACTGATCCTCTTTCTCCTCCCAAATTGTTACACTTTTAATTTCATGTCACTTACTAACCTGAATTCCATGAATGACAGATAACATGTGATTATTTGTACTTCTGTGTCTGGATTATTTCACTCTATAAAATGATCTCCAGTTCTAACCATGTTCCTGAAAAATTACTCCATTTTCTTTTTCTTTGTGGCAGAATATAACCCCACTGTGTGTATACCATCTGTGATGGTTAACATTGACTGTCAACTTGACAGATTCTAGAATCAATTAGGAGACAAGTCTCTAGCCATGCCCATGAGGGATCATCCAGATTATATTAACTGAGATGGAAAGACCCACTCTACATGTGGTGGTACCATTCTGTGGACTCTCAGACTAGACTGAATAAAAATGAGAAAGTGAGCCCAACACCAGAGTTCATTTCTCTGCTTCCTGACTGTGGATGCCATGTTGTCCCATGCCCCTGCTACTATGATTCCTTTGCCATAATGGACTGTACCCTTGAATTGTGACAAAATAAACCCTGTCTTCCTTAAGCTGCTTCCATCAGGTATTTTGTCCCAGCAACAAAAAAGGGGCCAAGACACCTTCTTTGACTAATTCACCTACCTGTCACTTGACAACCAGGCGGGTCACAGAACTTGAGAACATAAAGTATAACATTTTTTTGAACCAATAACATCTCCCTGACAGCCTCATTGGTCATTGACTAGGATAAAATCCTTACCATGTAGGTTCTCTTTGCATCTGTGTATGTCACCCAGTTTAAGTTGCACGGTTAATAAGTGATAAAGGTGGTGTGTAAAACCAGGCATTCTGCTCTAATATCCCCATCCTACAATTCTACATAAGCACACTTAGCAGCCAGCAGTACTGACAGGAGGCATTGTTCAGTACTGCTGAGCAAGTGTGCCCATTCTAATCAGCATGAGTGGGAAACACATAGTCCCTTACCGTCTTGGAAGTGGACTGCATAGATAACAGTAAGACCCCTGAAGTCTGGGAATGGGAGCTGGGTTCAGTCTTCCTGGTGATGAGTTTCCTATATGCATCTCGTATCTGAGATGGAGACACAACAAAGCAAGGTATTGGGTGAGTCAGTAAGTTTGCTATACAACATGTGGGCCTGAGTTTGGATCTCCAGCACCCACATAAAAAAAAAAAAAAAAGACAAGACAAGTACATTACCCAACACACCAAGGGACAGAGGACATCATGAAAAATAAGGTGAAAAGAATGTAAGCACTGGAGGAGAGGGGTGCTAGGAAGTGCTGTCTTCTAGACACAACTTGGCCATCAAACTCATGAACTCACAGCAGCTGTCATTGTCTGTACAAGACCAAAGCAGCCTGTACATTGTTTGTACAAGACCAAATTATACCGTGGATTGAGTAAAAGACTTCTAGCCCCTCCCCTTACTGAGAATTGATTGGCAGTTGATCATTCCTGAGACAGAGAACATTTTTCTTCTCCGGGTGCTCCAGTGGGTACCCCCACACCCAAGCATGTATGGAAAACATTAACTGGACTTAGTAGGGTTTTTCAAGTCATGAAAGATAAAGTTGTTTGGACAACATGTTGAGAGGAATATGTGGGAATCTTGGGAAAGAATGGGAATGGGTATAGTCATATTTTATTATATATATATATATATATATATATATATATATATATATATATATATGAAATTCTCAAAAATAAAGGAAACCTGCTCTGATGTGGCCCTTCTATACACTGTGAATATGTGTTGCTCTCATTGGTTGATAATAAAGCTGTTTGTCCAATGGTGAGGCAAGATAAGATTAGGTGGTACAATCAAACTGAGGAAGTGATGAAGAAGGGTGGAGTCAGAGGAGATGTAAGCCAGCCACCCTAGGAACAAGATGCCAAAGGACCGGTAACCCATGAGCCATGTGGCAATGCATAGATTAATAGAAATGACTTATTTTAAATGTAAGAGCTACAACATCCTCAGTTATCAGGCAAACGCAAAGCAAAACGACTCTGAGATACCATCTTACACCTGTTAGAATGGTTAAAATCAAAAACATTAATGACAGCTTATGTGGGAGAGGATAAGCAGAACACTCCTCCACTGATGGTGGGAGTGCAAACTTGTACAGTCACTTTGGAAATCAGTATGGCGACTTCTCAGAAAATTGGGAATCAATCTACAAGACCCAATGATACCATTCTTGATACCATACCATTGAGCATATACCCAAGGGATACTCAATCATGCCACAAGGACATTTGCTCATCTGTGTTCATAGCAGCATTATTCATAATAGCTACAACCTGAAAACAACCTAAATGTCCCTCAACTGAAGAACAGATAAAGAAAATGTGGTACATATACACAATGGAATATTACTCAGCAGTAACAAACAATGACATCAGGAAATTTACAGGCAAATGGATAGAATTAGAAAATATCCTGAGTGAGGTAACCCAGACTCAGAAATACAAACATGGTATATACTCACTTGTAAGTAGATAACTAGATATAAAAGCAAAGGATAATCAGACTACACTACAACTCACAGCTCCAGAGAAGCTAGCTAACAAGGAGGACCCTAAGAGGCACACATGGATCGCCTTGGGAAGGGGAAACAGATGAGATCTCTCTGAGTAAACTGGGTATGGGGGGGGAAGAGGAGAGGAGGTGGTGGATGAGAACATGAGTGAACAGAATGGTTGAGCTGGGGGAGGGATGGAGTCTAGTTGAAGAGAGTGAAGAGGGATTATATGAGCAAGGAGGGGTCAAGATCATGATGGGAAAATCTACAGAGACAACTGAACCAAACTCGTAGGAACTCATGAACTTTAGACTGACAGCTGTGGAACCTGGATGGGACCTGACTAGGCCCTCTGCATACAGGAGACAGTTGTGTAGCTTGGTCTGTTTGAGGGGCAGTGGGATCAAGTTTCACATGATTTCACACATCAGTAATCCCATTTCTGTGGAGGCAGAGCTGCATGAGCTGGCTTTCTGGAGTCCATTACCTGTGGTTGGACGCCTTGCTCACCCTTGATGCAGGGTGGAGGGTCTTGATCCTGCCTCAACTGAATGTACCAGGCTTTGTTGACTCCCCATGGGAAGCCTTACCTTTTTGGAGAAAGGGATGATGGGGTTCAGGGTGGGGAAACTGGGAGAGAGTGGGAGGAGGGATGAGAGGGGGATCTGTGGTTGGTATGTAAAAATGAATTTTAAAAGTTTTAAAGAAAAATGTAAGAGCTAGTTAGTAATAAGCCTGAGCCATTGGTCAAATATTTATAATTAATATAAGCCTCTGCGTGATTATTTGGAGGCAGCTGTAGGACAGCCCAGGACGTAGAAACTCTGTTTACAGAAACCAATATGGTTTTATACATCAGCAATCCCATTTCTGTGGAGGTAGAGACTGAAGGGTGCTTGCTGGGCCTGCCAGCTGACCAGTCTAGCTCAACTGATGCTCCAGGTTCAGTAAGATGCCCTGGCTGAAAAGATCAGATAGAAGGCTAGAGAGAAGACTAGGTGGTTAAGAGCATGCCTTGTTCTTGCAGAGGACCTGAGTTTGGTCCCCATGTCAGTAGGCTCACAGACACCCACAGGTCCATCTCTGGGATCCAGTGCCCTCTTCTGGCTGCTACAGGCACATACACACATTCTTCTGAAAGTACCATCTGCCTTTGAAGACACTGAACTTTTCCCAGCCCTTACAACCAGGTTAATACTGTACCTTGAAATCATTTAAGACTATGTGCAGACACCCACAGGTCCATCTCTGGGAGATCCAGTGCCCTCTTCTGGCTGCTACAGGCACATACACACATTCTTCTGAAAGTACCATCTGCCTTTGAAGACATTGAACTTTTCCCAGCCCTTACAACCAGGTTAATACTGTACCTTGAAATCATTTAAGACTATGTGCTCACCTTCTGTCCTACCATGTGCTCAGCCTGCATGCTTAAGTCTAACCAGCCTTTAAGAGAATAATGCAACCAGGCTTACTGTGCCTTGGATTGCCCATGTTATCACTTTTTAAAAATCTAAGCCAAAGGCATAGCTTTAATGTTAAATTATGTGCCCTCTCCTGTACCTGGCCTAGAACTCTGTGTGTGTGTGTGTGTGTGTGTGTGTGTGTGTGTGTGTGTGTGTGTGTGTGTGTGTGTTGTGATCATTTGCTGAGAGCAGCAAACAGGTTGAAAGCAATCTGAAGCAAAACAAATAGCCTATAAATGTGGAAAACACATAGACACAGATTGATAAGATCTGCAGTTCTGAATGCTCTTTTGGGTCAGCTGGGATCAATAATGTAATTTCTCCCCTTGTAAAACTGTTAAAGCTTTCTGTAAATAAGTCCTTGTCCCTTTTCCATGCTGTGTTTTCTGTACTGTTTGGTAAACAAAGAGTGATCCCTTTGTTAGACTGAGGCAAAACAGACAGACAACACACACAGGCGATAGACAAACCCAACACAGACCACAGGCAGGTCAAAGAGGCCACAGACTACAGACTGCAGACTGACAGGAAGCACAGGGAGGGAGTGCAGAAATCACAGTTTTGCTTTCCCTTGACCAAACTGCTCCAAGAGGAGATCACATACATATGCATATCAATTTAAATAAAATACTAGAGGTAAGGGGAACACGACGGAGGAATATACCAAATGTCAGTCTCTAGCCTCCAGAAAATCAAGAGTACATGTATGAATACACATGTACAACATACATGGACACATACAACACACACACACACACACACACACACATGCACACACACAACATGGAATCCTAGATAGGAGAGTGGGTCTGCTTCAAGCGTATGAAGTGAGTAGTTCTATGCAGAGGCAGGTGCGAGTAGGCAAACGCATACCTGACGGTTCAGCAGACAGTGAATGAGAAAGATGAAGGCCCCCTGCAGGCTGTTGATGATTGTGAACAGGTACGCCATGATGCTTGCTATGGAGCCAATCTGGAAAATGCCCAGCACCCAGGAGCAGCCCAAGATGAAGATCTGGGCAATGGCCTTGAAGGTCAGCAACCTGGAAGGTAATGTTTACAAAATGAATTGTCCTGAGAGCCTCCATGGAGACACCTGACACTGTCTGAAGATGACACCAACTGGCTCAGCACCATGCTGGGGATGCAGACAGAGTGAAATTTGCTGTCTCAAGGTAAATAAATCAGGTCCTGTGGGAAATTAAAATGCTGTTGTCTACAGACACACATGAATTCAGAGATGTGTAGGTTTGTGTGTTGAATAGATTTTTTGTTTAGCAATGAATAGCTAAGCCCATTGTCCAGACACTTAGACCTCATTATGTGAAAGGTAAACCCATGGTTATAAAATACTTAGAGTTCCTATTTCATTGAGGCAAAATTCACCATTTAAAGAACAAAAACTGTGATTCAGTCGCTTTGAGTACACTCACACATAATGCAACCATCAATACTATATAGGTCCAAGACCTTTTTATTACCTTAAAAATGAAATACACACATGCAAGAAAAGAAACACCATACATGCAAAGCAATCATTCTCTTTACCCCCTCCCTAAGGAAGACAATAACCAATTATTCACCAAAATATGAATGAATAGGATAAGTATAGATAAATATAGGCTATATCAGACATGGCATATTCAGCTAATGGACATACCATAGAATAAAACAGATAAAGGTAGGATAGTTTATATATGGTAGCAGGGAAACCCCCAGGAATCCCCAAGGATGACCCTAGCTAAGACCCTAGCAATAATGGAGAGGGTGCCTGAACTGGCCTCCTATAATCAGATTGGTGAATACTCCAATTCACCAATTGGAATGGAGGAGGGATTGTATGAGCAAAGGGGGTCAAGATCATGATGAAGAGACCCACAGAGACAGCTGACCTGAACTAATGGGAGCTCATGGACTCTGGACCAACAGCTAAGAGCCTCCATGGGACCGACCTAGGCCTTCTGCATGTGGATGACAGTTGTGTAGTTTGGTCTGTTTGTGGGGCCCCTGGCAGTGGGATCAGAACCTGTTCCTGGCCCATGGCCTGGCTTTTTGAAACCTATTCCCCATGCAGGGATCCCTTGTCCAGCCTTGATGCAGGGTCCTGCCTCAATGTGATATGGCATACTTTGTTGACTCCCATGGGAGGCCTGTCCCTTTCTGCTTGGAGGAGTGGATGGGGGGGGGGAAGATGGGAGGTGGGAGAGGGAATTGGAGGAGAGGAGAAAGGGGAAACTGTGGCTGGTATGTAAAATAAATGAAAAAAATAATAAAAAATGTGAGATAGTTCATCTATGGTATAGTCAGTTAATGAACTACAATAAAACAAAACTGATAAATGTGGGATAAAGAAAATATGGCATATCCATTCAATGGAATACTATGCTGCCATAATAAGGAATGAGGCAGTGAAGCTGACAAACATGGGTAAATCCTATGAACTTCATAATAAATAAAAATCTAGACAAATGACATTTCTTGTGTGAATTTATTTAGATATCAAGAATAGATTAAGAGAGACAGACAAAGAGAGAGACAGAGAACAGATTGTAAGGCTATTTTGTAAAGCAATAAGATAATAATGAGGAGGAGGAGGAGGAGGAGGAGGAGGAGGAGGAGGAGGAGGAGGAGGTAAGTGAAAACGTGCTGTACTGAGCAATGTTCCAGGCTCAGGGTCATTTAGTGAAGGTTGATTCATTCACTAATTACCTGACATTTATGAGATACTCACCTTCTCTGTACCTCACACTCTCCACATGACTCAGGTTCTCACACTGTCTCAGAGAAAGAGAAAGAGATTCTAGGCCAGACCACCTAGCACACTGAGTAATCTCAGTACCAAAGAACATGGATTTTGGACCTGTTTGTCCTACAGAAGTAGAGTCTGTCTTGAAATAGACAAATATCTTAAAATATTAGTTTTCTCACATTTATGTGTGTGTGTGTGTTTCTGTACATGCGTGTGTGTATGTGTGTGTGTGTGCATGTATGTGTATGTCTGTGGTGGTTTGAAAGAAAATGACCCCCAGAGGTAGGTGCAGTATTGGGAGGGGTGACTTTGTTAGAGGAAGTGTGTCACTGTGGGGGTGGGCTTCCTGGTGTCACAGTCCACTTCTTGTTACCTGCAGAATCAACATATAGCAGCTCCTTCACCGGCACTACATCTGCTTGCATGCTGCCATGCTCCCCACCATGATGATAGACCTCTGAAACTGTAAGCCACCACCTCAATTAATGTTTTCATTTATAGGAGTTACTGTGGTCATGGTGTCTCTTCACAGCAATTGAAACCCTAGACAATGTCCATATTTGTGTGTGTATCCGCATGTCCATGTTTGTGTGTGTGTGCACTGTGCAGGTATGCCCATGTTTTTATGTGCATGTGCTCACACTGAATGTATTGACAGTTGCAATCTATGGAAGGCTTGGTGTCCCAAGCAGTTGTGGCAAGGCTTGACTAGCCACCTAAAGCAAACCACACCACTGTCCCATTTCTACAGATGAAGAAACTGAGCTTCGTGAAGGTCGTGTAAGCAACGTAATGTCACATAGATCATAAATGACATTTATGGAGTGGGGAGCTTGACACGTGGACTCTGTTGTTCTGCACAAGCCCCATCACTTACATGCCATGAGCATACACTAGGTGACCAGAGGCTGGCAGGTGGATCAATGGGTAAAGTGTTGCTTGCTGCACAAATGTCAGGACCTGAGTTCAAATCCCAAGGACCCACATAAAGCCAAGTACATAACATGAACATCTGTACCCCCAGTGCCCCTGTGGTGAGAAGGAAGGAGAAGAAGAATTGAGCCAGATGTCCTGGAAGACACAGTGGTGAACAATAAACAGCTCTATCTCAAATGAGATGGAAAAAAAGACCAACACCCAAGGTGCCCTCTGACACCCCCCCCCCGCCAAGGTGCCATCACATGCACGCATCTGCACATGCACATGATATATACAGAAAAGTGAGTGGTGAGGCTGGGTCAGAAGAAGGAAAGAGGAGGGAAAGGGAGAAAGAGGCTGCACCTGGTATCCTTGAGCGTTGAGACTTCTGAGCTGACACTGCAGATCTTCTGCCTCAGCACCCACAGTGTCCAGGCAAGGAGAACAGAGTTGATCTGCAAAGTCAAACAGAGGGTAGGTAGACGAGACACACAGACTGGCCGTGACCGATCCATCTCACATAAAATTCTGGCCCCATCCAGGATACCAGGCTTCAATCCTGGATTGTCTGTCAAGCCCAAGTAACCAGGACTTGATCTGTCACCGACAACTCCCAGCTGATATCTCTCCTTCCAATTTAGGGTGAACATCAGAAACCCATCATCACCCCGACTGGCCTCATTTGCAGTTAGCCGATCTGCTGCTTCCCTATGCTGCTGGACCCAATGCCCACTTCCTATGCAGTGGAAGCGGTCCCTCCCTGCCTGACCTGGAGTCCACGGTGTAACAGCAGTGTGCATCTCTCCTGCTAAACCACAACAACCTTGCAACAAATCATCCTTTCGTGTTCCCGTGTTGGTTTTAATTTCCACTAGCTGTTTCCCATCAGTTAAGTTGGAATTGAAACCAAGGTTGATATCATAGATTATGACCCTGGAGAGATGGTTCATTCTCTTCAAAGGTGTTCCCCCAGCCTTCTCAAAGTGGTTTGATGGTCTGTATTAACTGTCAACAGCTAGGAAGCAAGCCTCCGGGAACACGGGTAAGGGACTGTCTAAGGGTAGTCTCTGAGTATGTATGTGGGAGGTATCTTGACTAGTGGGAAGACTCAGCCACTGTGGGTGGCACCGTTACCTACGCAGAGGCTTGTGTGTGTATCAGAGTGGAGAAACTGAGCTGAGACAGCGTGCACAGATTCACTGCTCACTGCTCTTGACTAAGGGTATGACCTGACCAATTGCTTTGACTTCCTGTGGTCTTCATTTCTCACAGTGATTGGCTGCAACTCGGAAGTGTGAAGCAAATAAACCCTTTCTCCCTTAAGTGGCTTTGGTAATGGCATTTTGAGGGAATATTAGAACATAATTATAATCATTTTCTTCTCCCTTTTCCTCACTCCAAAGCCTCCTGTATACCCCTCTTTGCTCTTTTTCAAATTTGTGACCTCTTTTTTCATTAATTGTTGTTACATATATACATATATGCAAACATGCATGTATGTTTATTCCTAAATGCAACCTGTTCAGTCTATAGAATGTTGTTTTTATGTGTGTTTTCAGAGGTGACCATCTGGTATTGGATAACCAATTGGTGTGCTCTTTTCCTAGGAATATAATTTCTGCATTTAAGGCTTAGAGGACATTGTGGAAGATGGAGCAGAAAGGTTCTAGGCACCAGAGGATCAGGGAGTTTGCTGTGAGACTGTGTCTCTTAATAATGTCAGAAGCCACACCCCTAAAGTCTCACCAACAGGACTACAGGAGCATGGGCTAAACATGTCAAAGTGGCGGCGGGAAAGACCATGAGGCTTCAGCCTACACAAAGAATGATAAACAACTGAGGGGCACTGAGAAAAGGAGAAATCAGCAGTGCATCTTATCACAGCAACAGGGAAGAAAACTAAGACAGCGGGATTCCCATACACTGGGGACACAGTTTTTCCATGTTGGCGGTATTGACATCTGGGGTCAGGTCATATTTGATGTGAGATGTACAATGCTCCCCTGTGCCCTGCAGTTTACTGAGCAGCATCCTGGACACTGCACTGGATATTCCAGTGGTATCCTCCCTCCTTTTTGTGACAACAGAAAAATATCCCCATATTTTCCCATGAGTCCCCTGGAAAGCAAAATGACCCCAGTGACCAAGACAGAATGGAAAGCTGATGGGACAGGAGAATTATTTTTCCTAACGACTAAAACTTCCAGAAGGAAAAATGGTTTTGAAGATTTGGGAATGGGTGAAATTAACATTTCAGCTTTCTCCATTGGGGTTAACATTCATGGTTCTGGAAGGCTCTGTACCAGGCAGGAGAGACCAGCCTTCAACAGTCCAACCTCTTTGTTCAGTCAACCTGAACCCTGTGTAAAATTAATACAATACCAACCTGCCGGGCAAGATATGCCCATGGGTGCAACAGCAGCATAAATGGTTTGGAAGCAGCCAACTACCTCCTGAATGGGTTTGAATACCACCCCATAGGAAGTATATGTGAGATGTAAAAGTAATTTTTATAGAGATAAACATTTCATTATTATTTTATCCCAATCATTTCTCAAACCTATTATGTATTGAGGAGCAGCAAATGCCAGGCACTGTCCTATCTTAATCACACAAGGTCTGATTCCCAACACCACCCTGTATGACAATCTAGACTGGCATTATGAGGGAGAAGAAAATGCTTTGATACAGCTAGATAAGTGAGCATGCAGGAGAGCCATAAGAAGGACAGTAGGGAATGTGACAGGACTAGAGGGAGAAGGATCATGGTTATGTAGAAATTTCCTCAAAGATGAAACAGTCTGCCCTATAGTCAAGACTCAGGAAATAAACAACCCACAAGTCTCAGGAAACTCCTTGAACTTATAGGATTTACAAGATCCCTCCCCAAGTTATAGAAACAGTAATGACCCTGAGAAGGGAGACTCTAACCTGCTAAATGCCTGATGCCATGAAAGGAGGTCTGAGAACCCTTTCATGAGTTTTCCCCCAGCCTGGGATGGGCTTTCTAATGATGAAGCCACCTTCAGGCCATCTACGCTCAGGTTTACCTTTACCCATGCTCCTATGTGTAACCCTGGTACGTTCACTGGTCTGCCAAGCTGGACTCTATTAGAATCACTACTTTGGTGTATCATGTGTGCCCTATCTGGTGTAAGTAGACATTTGTCCACATGTCCTAGGAAAGGCCATGCCACAACTAGCCAATCCTAGCTGAAGATTACAGTCATTGTGCTGGCTAGTTTCATGCTAACTTGACACAAACTGGAGTTATCTGAGAGGAGAGGGCCTCCATTGAGAAAATGCCCCCCCTAAGATGAGGCTGTAGGCAAGCCTGTAGGGCATTTTCTTAGTTAGTGATTAATGAGGGAGGGTCCAGCCCATTGTCTGTGGGGGATGGTGGCCCTGAGTTCTATAAGAAAGCAGACCAAGCAAGCCATGGGGAGCAAGCCACTAAGCTGCTCTCCTCTGTGGCCTCTGTATCATCAATTCCTGCCTCCAGGTTTCTTCCCTGCTTGAGTTCCTGCCCTCAATGCTTGTGATGATTAACTCTTATATAGAACTGTGAGTAAAATAAAACCTTTCCTCCTCAAGGTGCTTGGTCATGGTGTTTCATCCAGCAATAGTGACCCTAACTGAGACAGTCATCTTGAGAACAGCAGAGAAACCATAGGATCCATAAGGTGTCCTCATCAAATGCCTATCCTGCTTTCTTATAGGACCCAGGATCAGCAGTTGGGGGAGGGGGGATGGCTCCACCCACAGTGGGATGAGCCCTCATTCATCAATCACTAATTAAGAGAATGCCCTACAGTTGCATCTTATGGAAGCATTTTCTCAATGGAGGCCCCCACATTTCAGATGACTCTAGTGTGTGTCAAGTTGACCTAAAACTAGCCAGGATAGACCTCTAGACTGGTATCAACTCTTTTCTCCCTTGACACACTTTTGGTCATGGCATTTTATCGCAGCAATAGTAATGAAGCCAGAACAGTACTTAGCATCTGCAAATATCACTTGGCTTCTGCTAATTTCTCATTTCACTTTTTCTAATCATGACCATTGCCCCTCAGTTCTTGCCTTTTCCTCCTTCCTTTTCTTTCTTTCTTTTGTATATGGTATCTTTCTATGTTGCAATGTAGCCCTAGCGGATCTAAAACTTAATTTGTTATGTAAACCAGGCTGACCTCAGACTGACAGATATCTGTAGATCCTAAGTGTGGTTAAATTCTTTTCAACTTGTCTTCCATTCAACATCTACACCCAGAAGAAACTGACAGATCTATTCCCCCACCAAAACACAAAGCATGGATACAATTGTTGTCCCTCTAGATGTTTCTGCACCTGAGCATGGATGAAGAGTGACAGACAGAGAAATCACACCCAACTAGGTGAAATCTTAAGAACCAAGAATCACAGGAAAGAGTTTTAAGAGTAGCAGGCTTTGAAGTGTGATGACACTTCCTAAATTTGTCTTTCCTTGTACACCAAGAGGTACTTGAACAAATGTTTTCCTTACCACGATGATAGTGCAGACTGGCCCCAGGAAACTCCAGATGAACCCAGTCTTCGTATTCAGCCAGCAGCTGTAGAGGAAAACACAGGAGGCATGAGCATTTGTCTCATCACACTGGCCTGGCATTTGTGCATTCTGCAGAATACTGCAGGGTGAGGTGCATTCGGAAATGCTGATTGTAGGGTGGGTGCATACCAGTGTCAGACAGACCAAGATGCACCATGGGAAAATATTCCTGAGACCTTTGCCTAGAGTGGAGTCCAGGGTGATGATCAGTTCATAACCTTCATAGAAATTTCTTCCTCCATGTAGCTCCCCACTAGCACACTGTGTCATTCAGACCTCAGCTCCAACACTTCCTCAAGTGAGAACTCATTACTGACCATCCTCGGCTAAGAAATACACTAGGGGTCTTATAGTCTTTCCAACCCTCATCTTCAGCATTCCCTGAACCTTAGGTGCAGGAGTTTTTGTAGATGTATCAGTTGGAACTGGGCCCCACAACTCTGCATTTTGATTGGTTGTGATTTTCTATAGTGGTTTCTGTCTGTTGCAAGTTGATAGGTTTCTTTGATGAGGGATGAGGACTACACTTATCTGTGCATAAGAACAAATATTTAGAATATGGTTAGAAATTATGCTGATGTAGTAAAGTATTGGTTGTAAGTTCTTCTCTAGGATCTGAGACTTCACTAGTCCTAAGGGAACTAGCTAGGTTTCTATTACCAGGTGTGATTTCCCTCTTGTCAATCAGGTCTTAAGTCTAGAACAGGTCTTAGAGAGCTATTGGTTACCACCTAGGTATGCATACCACTGTTGCACCTGTAGGGTTATCCTGTCAGTCATCATCATTGTGATTTAAAGGCTTCATATGGGGGAAATCCCAGAAGGTCTCACCCCTACACAAAGAACTACAGGCAACTAAGGAATGCTGAGAGAGGGAGGTATGGTGTTCTTTAGGGAAGAGCACATGGATTAGTGAACCATATCAAAGGGTAAGCCCTGAAAACACACATACAAGCAGCATTATACAGAAGGAGCAGGTTTTACTTATGCATTTAGGAAAATAGTCAAATTAGCCCAACTAGATACTCTCTTCCTAGGAAATTAGACTCATAAGGTTGTAAGTCTTCTATATAGTGAATAATTTGGTAGCCCTACCAACAAAACTAGAGGGACCTACCTCTCCCTTGGGCACAGAAAGAGTTGAGCATTGTTAGAGAATTGTAAAATGCCGTTAAACCAGCATTTAGTGTTCATGATAAGCCACACTTACAAGGGCACATTTTAATATTTTTCTCTAAGTAAGTTAAAATTTTGGGATCTAGGGTGAGTTGACTATCTGATTGACAGCTTACATCCTTCATTGGTGCCCCAGCTGCCTTGAGAAAAGGACTACCAGCCAAGTATCTGCCGTCATGATAACCCAACTACCTTGAGTACCCCACAAAGCCCTACCTTTCCCTAAGCATCTGTAGGCAGCTAATAGTTGCTGGAGGAGAGAGACGAGACACTTTCTTCAGTGGGGCAGCTTCTGGTAAGTTATTCACACTCCTATAAATAATCCCTCATCCATACTCTATAAGTAACTCCAATTAAACTCATTAGGTCACCCCTAAAAATGACATGAAAGTAGAAGTGAACTCATTGGGAAGACGGAGGTCAGCAGGGGTCACTCGTTGTCTGAATTAAGTTAATTGATGTGGGAAAACCCTCCCCACTGTGGGCAGAACCATTCTCTATTCTGGGTATCCTAAACTACATAAGAGTGGAGAAATGTAACTGAGTACAAGCAAGTGAGCATGTGTGCATTTATTCCTCTCTGCTCGTCACTTTGGATGGCATGTGACCAGCTGCTTGATGTTGCTACCTTGACTTCCCCATAATGATGGACTACAAGCTGAAATAAATCCCTTTCTCTCCTACACTGCCTTTTGTCAAAGTACTTTATCATAACCACAGAAATGAAACTTGAGTGCCTGCAACCTGAGTATGTTGAGTCATAAATCTCTGATTTCTACATTCTAGAGCTATAGATGACTAGTTCCTGCAGCTGACAGCTGTAGGCATATGCATCAGCCTTGAACACTCAAGGGCCCACAACTTCCACCCTGGAAATGTTTCTCCTTGCCTATACACATTATCCATCAGGGTGGCATAAAAGGCTTCCATCTGGTCACTTGGTGACATCATTGCTAGGGTGACTGCTCTTAAAAGCCACACAAGGATTTTGTGGTTTCAATGTTGTGCCTATTAGTGTTTGTTAACTCAATACAAACCAGAGTCACCTGGGAAGAGGGAAACTCAGTTGAGGAACTGCCTCCATCAGATTGGCCTGTGGGCATATCTGTGGGTTGTTTTCTAATGCTAATTGATGCAGGAGGTCCTAGCCCACTGTGGGCAGCCCCATTTCTAGGCGGTTAGGCCTGGGCTATACACTGAAGCTCAATGAGCATGGCCATAAGCACAGCATGCCAGAGAGCATCATTTCTCCATGGTTCCTGCCTCCAGGTTCCTGCCTTGAGTTCTTTCCCTGACTTATCTGCCATGATACCCTGTGCCCCTTCAAAGTGTATTTAGAATAAAACCTTCCTCCCTTCATTTTGTTATTATTATAGGTAGTTTTGTCAAGGCAACAATCAAGGTAGCTAGTACAGTTGTCATCACAAAGCCTGGCAACAGGACCTTCATAAAGAAGAAAGTGACACTCACAGATTATGCATCCCATAGCCTTGTGGCTGTACACTGGCCGAGATCATGACCACCAGGCCTGGGAGCCCATAGCCAAAGGCACATAGGTGCAGCATCTTGATGTTGCGAGAGCTGAAATAATTCACCACCTTCAGGTTTCTCACCATCAGGAAGAGCATCACCGCCTCCACCAGCATCCAGAAGAAGCAAGCAAGGAAAAGATAGTGTAGGAATCCTGCGATGATGGCACAGGCTATCTGCAGGGGAGAAGTCTGCATGTTAGGATCTTCCCGTGCAGGCAGGTCAGGGAGAAGAGAAAGAGAGAGATGGCCTCAACTGGTGCTCCTCAAACAATCCAGCCTCTTTTCCTCTGAGCATAATGCAGTCACCCCTTTACCATCACGATGGAGTGGTGAGTACCTGGACCAGGTAGCCATGGCAACCAACAGAACAAGGTCTATGGTGATGATGACGGAGCTAATCAAAAAGGAGGGAGAGGAAGGCCACCTGGGACTCCAGGTGCTACTTCCTCCAGGTCTCCCTCGGCTGAAAGTAACCCAGGGAGAAGTTAGGGTCCATAAGCAATGGAAGGTCAGGGGAAGGAGGAACTCTGTGATGCAGCTTCCATGAGCTCATCATCGATGATGGGGTGGGACGCCACAGTCATGCAGCTGTTTGAGAGTTGCCCACGCTCCTGTAAGTGACCCCTCACCTGTGCTCTGTAAGCAAGTCCACCACACATATTTGTTCATTAACTGGGCTTGTGTGGAATCTTTTCTTTGGTCTGTTATCAGTCAGCAAAGTATTTGTCCCACTCCATGCACCATGGATGAGGAAACCCACCCCCAACAACCTTTTACAAGCCAGGTATGGAAATGCACACTGGTAGCCCCACAGCAGGGAGCAGAGACAGGGGATACTGCGGGATCACTACCAACTAGCCTCACCTAGTTGGTAAGTTCCAGACCAATGAGAGATCCTGCTTCAAAAAAAAAAGCAAGATCCAGGCCAATGAGATGGTTCAACTGGTCAATGTTGTGTGATCACATGGAAGGAGAGAACTAACTCCTACAAGCTGTCCTATGTATTGTATGGCATGTGCACATGTGTGCACACATTCAAACACACATGTGCACACACACATAAATAATACATAACGTTTTGAAGCAGAGGTGGTGAGGCACCTCTATTGCTAAAGTGCTTGCTACATGGGTGTGAGGACTGGGCCAGAGTTCAGATCCCCAGAGCCCATATAAGTGCTAAGTGGGCATAGTGGCTCACCTGCAATCCCAGCCCTGGAAGGAGGCCTGCTAGGGAGATTATTCATATTGCTCAGCTCTGGATTGGTTGAGAGACCTCACCCCAATGAGAAATGTGGAAGATTGATTGAGGATGAGACCTTACATCAGGCCTCTACATGCACATGCATGCTACACACTTGTCTTCACACAGATGAAAGCATGCAAACACACATACACATACATCCCACACACACACAAGGAGAAACAGAAAAATAGAACAATAGGAGGAACCAAAATAATTCATAACATGGTCAAGGAGCCGATTTGAAACCGACACCTGTCACAAGAGGTCCACTCAGTGAGAAGCTGACAGTGCTGGTTAGTTTCTTGTCAACTTGACACACACAAAAGACAGCTGGGGAGAGGGAACCGTGACTGGGGAATCACCTGTATAAGACTGACCTGTAGGCAAGAGTGTGGTGCATTGAGATGGGAGGGCCCAGGTCACTGTGGGCAATGCCATCCCTGGGATGGCAGTCCTGGGCTGTATAAGAAAGCAGACTGGGTAAGCCAGGAGGAGCAAGCCAGCAAGCATCACTCTTCCATGGCCTCTGCTTCAGTTCCTGCCATGACTTCCCTCAACAGTGAACTGTGGCATCCAAGTACAGGCTGGAATAAACCCTTTCCTCCTCAAGTTGCTTTTGGTCATGTTTATCACAGCCACAGAAAGAAAACTAGGACCCTGGCAGAGGACACCATGAAAAGGCCCTGGGGAGGGAACTAGACAGTGATGGGCAAAGGATCATGGGCAGACGGTGCAGCTGGACTGGGCCACAGCCCAAGGGTCACTAACCTGGTTGTCCGTCTTGTCTACACCTACGAGGAAGAGGAACTTGGCCAAGAAGAGACACACACAAAGGTGAAGGTGCATGTAGGTGTTCTGGTTCTGCACAGCGCGACACAGCAGGAAGGTGGCTATGGCCAAGGCGAGGCACACCAGGGAGATGACTGTACCCACATGGCTGATGATGTACAGGGAGAATTCCATCTGTCAGGAGGAAGAATCATTGTTGGCCTGACAACAGAACTGAAATCTATCCTCAGCCCCACAAAGAAAGGAGAGAACACCTTACCCAAACCTGAGCTAGGAGAAGAGTCCCAGGACTTCTGTCCCCTGAACTCATAGTGATCTGAATGTTACCCACAACACTCTGAACAATCCAAAAGCATCCCTGAGTACTCATCCTCACTCCCAACATTTGCTTGGCCCTCCATACTGGAAAGGACATTCACAAACTACAATTCCCATAATCCCTTGCCATAGAAGTCCTGGGTGTAGTATTGATTCTCCATGGAACATAAGCATTTAAGAAGGCAGAAAAAGCCAGGCGGTCAGGGTGCACACCTTTAATCCCAGCACTCAGGAGGCAGAGGCAGGTGGATCTCTGTGAGTTTGAGGCCAGCCTGTGCTACAGAGTGAGTTCCAGGAAAGGTGCAAAGCTACACAGAGAAACCCTGGACCCCCTCCACACCAGGTCAGCCAACTCAACAATCACTCAGTCTTCTATTGTTGCTGTGACTGCCACACACTCGCAGCTCACAGATATGTGCAAGCAGCTGCAGCTGCCCTCAGCCAGACTGTGCACTGCCTGAATTCTCTGCCCAGCCACGCTACCCAGCAACACCAGCCTCACATTTCACAGTCAGCAGCAGCACATCTGGTGAGACAACTGGGAATTCTTAAAGGGGGAATTAGTTTTTTTAAAGTTTTTTCCCACATTAAAAATGGGAAATATTATGGTGCAGGAAGTTAAGTCTCTGATTAGTTTCATAATTGGATGATTTGAAAATGGAGCAATTAAATGAAGGGATAGTCAACTTAGCTGGGAGTGACACAATGTCAATTATAATCATTATTTTGGTAATTCGTGTTTTATCACTAAAAAGGTTGCTTAATATCAGTACCAAATACAAAAAAAAATTGACTGATAAGATACAGTCCTTTGAAAGACATACTAATGAAACTAAGAAAATATTCCCACACAGAGGAGTTTAGAGCAGAAGCTACTGCAATTTTGCATTATGAACCTGAAGAAGAGTGGCCCAAGGTTATTAGAAAACCAACCTTAATTTATCCAGTTACCATTCAAGAACAGCCACCAAATCATAGGCATCCCCAAGGCTATTCAGAAGTTAACTGGGGTCCTATAGAAATGTTAGATTTGAAGAGATTTAAGGAAGCAATGGTATCATATGGCATGCTTTTGTGAAGCAGATGTTAAATTCATGGGCCACTCAGAACAAATTATTCCACAACACTGGAAAGATTTAGTTACAGCAGTATTGGGAGCTGGTCCTCAGTTACAATGGAAAACATAGTGGAGAGACAATGAGGAAAGGCTAGAGGATATGAGATTTCCCAAGATCAAATTCTCAGTGAGGGCCATTGTATAGATGTGGCAAGACAGATTACATTTGATGATCATATCTTGGTCCTGTACCATACAGCAGCTTTGAATGCTTGGGACAATACTGAAGAATCGGGAAAGAGGACTGAGCCATTTACTAAAATTATAGAAGGCCCAAAAGCAGAATTCACTGATTATTTTACAAAGATTGACTTCAGTTATAATTAATATATCAGATCCAGAAGTTAGAAAAATATTAATTGGAAGTTAGAAAAATATTAATTGAATTTTTGGCTTTTGAAAATGGTAATTCAGAATATAAAAGGGTGATAGGCCTTTAAAGACAAGATCAGCACCCAAATATTAATGGATTAGAAATACAGCTGATATTGAATCTCATGCTTATGATGATACTTGGATAGGAGAAGTGACTTCTAAAATTTTTAAGAAAAAATCAAGAGGTTAGATGTTTTAGTTGAGGTAAGCCAGGTCATCTTAAAAGGGATTGTAGGCAAGGTGTTCCTAGGAATAATATTTTTTCTAGAGAGAATCTAAACAGAAGGTCCAGCATTCTGGAATATGTAGGTGTAGCAAAGGCCAACACTGAACTAAGGAATGCAGATCAACATAGGACAAGCAAGATAACTCTTTACCATCAGGAAATGCCTTAGAGAGCCTCTTGCAGACCCCCGTATCAAATTTGGTTCAATCATCCCTGTTAGAATTGAGGAAACTCCTTCCCAGAGCAATTAAAAGACTTAATGCCTGTTCTGGAAAACAATACTGCTCTGGATGACAGAACAGCTTTAGAAAATAAAACAAAATTTTCAGGATAAACCATAAGGCAAATATTTTGGCAACCATCTATAAATGATCAAAGACCAATGTTAAAAATATAAATAAATGGCATCGAAATTGAGGGATTGGTAGACACAGGAGAAGGTACAAATTTGAGATTTTTTTTGTTATACTGTATATATTTCTACTCTTGTTTGAGACAGTTTTGTATATTGATAAAAATTTAAGGTTATTTTTGTTAGAATATACTGTACATATATTTCTACTTTTGTTTAGGTATTGTACCTATACAGTCCATTTAATAATGTAATGTAAATTTCTAGTCCTTGAAAATTATTATTCAAACTATTTAGGATAATAAAGAAATAGTTAATTAATAGTTAGTCACCTATCACAATCAAACTTGTAGTAATGTTAGGTATGTTTTCAAGGTTAAACAGAGATATATTTTAGATATACAGGTGGTTTTCAAATACTTCAGAGACCTATAGAATATGGCATTTAAGATGTTTTAATAACATAAGGTTCTTTTTTATGACAATGAGTTCATGTCTGCTCCTGGCAGCACCAATCTACTTCAGAGAAGATGATGGGCATCAAAGAAACTCCACAGGGAGTTTACTTCCTTTGTGGCAAAAGTTAGCCACTGTGCAAGAAACTGTCCTTGCCTTGACTGCTGACAGTATGCTGTCCAAATTGGACAAGCAGGACACACAAAAAAGTGACTGCCAAACTTTGCCAAGATAAGGCAGAACAGTCCTTAAAAATTCCTGCTTCACAGAAAAGTCTGTCAGATATTCCAGGCCTGTAGGCTGAAGATGGATGTCCCAATGTTATAGAGAAGCTTTGGGTGACTGTCCAGGCAGCCAGCTGTTTCTGTCATTTCTTAATTTGGGAAGTTGTTTGCTCTGTACTACCTGTTTACTCAGGTAATATTATATCCTTCTCAGGACTCTGATGGAGTTGACGACTAGATAGTTATACTTTTCCTTGTTACCAAATTCAGAAAAGAAACTCACAAAGAAGGTGTAATGTGTATAAGGTTGAGAGACATAAAGGAATAGTTTGGGGTTGGTAATACAAGTTAGGATAAAAACTAAATTAGGTACAAAACTTTGGACTTGCCAAGGTAGGATAGATAATAGAATATTTTCTATGAATCTACCAAATGCAAATGGAGTGGGCATTGTAAAATTAAGTCTTAACTGATAATTGTTGTTATTGTATATAGTTTTACTATGTTAGAGTTATAATATTCCCTTTTTATTTAGACAAAAAAGGGGGAAATGTGTGATATTTTGATTGGATTCTGATAATAAAGCTTGCTTTGAAGGAGAGGGCGGAGCTAGCCACTAGCTGACCAAAATCAACTATAGAGGTTTTGGAAGACTGAGGACAGATAGACACAGGAAGTAGTAAGGCGGGGCTTAGAGAGGATCTCAGTCCTTTTTGATGGAGGAACTGAAGATATGGGAGGTCACTGGTGGTTTCTCCACCACTTCTCTCATCATTCATGTTCTTACCCCAATATCTGACTCCTGATTTTTTCTTAATAAAGATTAATTAGATAAACACACCACTCCTCTTTCCTAATACATTAACCAAGGACACTTTCCACACCAATTAAGACAGCTTTCCTCTCTATTAAGTCAATGCATCCCTCTGTGCTCACTTCATGGTCCCTCTAGTGGCTATATTCAGTGGAGACCTTATACTACACCCAGGACCTCAAAAAAACTAGTTTTTTTCATGATCTCTCCAGCGAATGGAGTGTAGACCATCCTTTGGGGGTGGAGATGAGTACCAAGGGATGTCAGTGTATTGTCAGCCTTCTCTGGAATCAAGGAATTCCTGCAGCTCAATTTCTGGTTGATGTCTATAGTTTAGTAGAAAGAGAACTTTGGGGCCAGTTTTCAAGGTTCAGGTCCCACTTCCACGAGTTATTTATTCCATGATGAGGCAGGCCCCTGAGCATCAATCTTCTATCCCATGAAATTGACCAATAAACAATTGGCTTTAAGCAAAAAGTCCCATCATATACTAACTGCTCATTAAACAAGACCTGGGAAACATATTGGGTAGGCCTGATTAGAGTCTGTTACAGTTCATCTTAGTGGTCAATTTAATTGAATCTGAAATCCAACAAGAGATCAGCTGTTTGGGTACCATCAAGAGAAATGTTATTGATCAGGATGTGGAAATACCCATCCTAGATGCGGTTGGCAGCCCAGACAAAAGTAAGTCTAAGGAAAAAGTTTTGCTTTTGCCTCATTGCCTTCACTTCTTGCTGGGGCAAGTTCATCTATTCTGATACTGTACCAGAATCCAGATTTCTCAGGTTTCCAATCTGTACAGAAACACAGGTTGCTCCGAAAATCCTCCAGACCATTAGTGCCAGGCTGATATCCAGCCCCTTGGCGTGAGTGTTTACTGGGTTCTCAGCCTCTCCAGTGTGAAGGCAGCCATAGTTAGAATTCATAGGTCATATCGTGCAAACCAGTCTAATACAGCCCCTCCAACACATGCTCTCCTGTTCTGTCCCTCTTAGGAAGCTTGACTAATGCAGGGCTATTACATCTGACTTTGTGCTTTAGTTCCATGGCTTCTAATCACATCGTGACTTCCTCTATCGTGGGGGTATAACACATATCTCCCCTCCCCCATGGTTACCTGCTGAAATACCCAAGACTGTGGGGAAGCACCAACAATGTTCTATCCAAACACCCCCATTAGGTTTCAAGCAAGATACTCAGGGAAACATGAACAGGCTGCCAATGCTCACTGTGAGCTCCCCAGAAGCCATGATGATGGCCAAGTTTGCCATGCGGTTACAGCTGCACTCTGTGTATGTCTCAGATGCTTTTGTGATCTCACAGCCTGAGCGTGTCCATCTTCCATCCTCCACATTGGGGTTCCACAAGACACAGATGGGCCTCTCAGACTTCTGCTTTGGCTGAAAGATCAGAGACCCCCGTTACCAGAGAACTTCGCTGCAACAAATTCAATGTGAGCAAGCTCAAGCACCATCTGGGACCAGACATTTGAGGGAATGGAAAAACTGACCACATTTCAGTTTGTAGTGGTATTTGATCTACTGTTCGACCACAGTGTGATTTCTACAAGAAAACTCCTCTCAGAGCTGGGGAGGTAGTTCAGAAGATTAAAATGCTTGCTGTGAATGCATTAGAAACTGAGTTCAAATCCCCAACATGCACGTAAAAAAGCTGAAAGTGGCACCAGAGGTCTGTAATTCCAGCCCTGGGAGGCAGGGATAAGAGTTTCCATGAGGCTTGTGGACCAGACAGTCCGGCTAAATCAACAATCTCTGGGTTCAGTGACTGATCCAGTCTCAAAAACTAAGGTTGAGAGGAAGCTGGAGAGATGGCTCAGTAGCACTTGCTGCTCTTCCAGAGTTGAGTTCCTAGTATCCATATTAGGTGGCTCACAACCACTTATAACTCCAGCTTCATGGAATCTGATGCCTCTGGACTCCACAGGCACCTGCACTCACATGCGCATACCCACCGACAGACACACACACATAATTATGAATAATAAATATAAATCTTTGAAAAATAAAACAAGAGCAGTAAAGACCAAACATTGATCTCTAGCTGCCACATGTGCACGTGAGTACAAGCCCATGTGTATGCACACACATACACTCATGCATACCTGCACAGATACATACACAAGTGCATGAACACTTGATACATCAGGAGTTGTCACCACTGAGAAAACTTAGAAAAGGGTGCATAGGATCTCTCTTAGTAAAGGAGAAATGGGAATCCATTTTCTTCACCCAAATACATCATGATCTGGAAACTGTTTCTAAAATAGGTGCCATCTCAGCTGGGGTGGCAGGACTCCTTGGTAGACAGCCAGGGGTCTCAGAAGATGCTGCACAAACCTGGATGTGCTGCAGGGTGTAGACAATGGTCTTGGAGAAGTCCTCCTTCTTCTCCCCAGTCACGATGCCACCAACAACATGGGAGTTTATCTTCAGCTTCCAGGAGGTCTGACCAACTTCAAAGAAGCGTTCATCTAAAACTGATTCCAGGTGTGCAAAGGAGACAAAAGCCACTCCTGGGTTCCCTGTATGTCCCCAAAATTAAAAAAGAGAGAATTGCTTGTTTCTTGGAAATTATAGATTGCACATGTGCACACAGGTACACAATCAACATGTGAGCACAGGCAACATGTGCACACTTAGGCAACATGAACATACACAGACTCTCCCCAGTTTACTCTAAGGTTGAAATACCAGAGAACTTCCAGATCAGCTGAGGCAGAGTCTGAAGACCAGGGAAAGAGGGGATGTGAGAAAGAAAAGGGGAAGGGAAGGGAAGGGAAGGGAAGGGAAGGGAAGGGAAGGGAAGGGAAGGGAAGGGAAGGGAAAGGGGAAGGGGAAGGGAAGGGAAGGGAAAGGGAAGGGGAAAAGGAAGGGGAGGGGAAGGGGGAAGGGGAGGGGAGGGGGAAGGGAAGGGAAGGGAGGGAGAAGGGAAGGGGAGGGAGAAGGGAAGGGGGAGGGAGAAGGGAAGGGAAGAGGAGGGGGAAGGGAAGGGAATGGGAGGGGGAAGGGAAGAGAAGGGAAGGGAAAGGAAGGGGAGGAAAGGAAGCCCCACCCTAAACTCCAGTCTGCTGTTCCCGCTCTCTGAGAGTCATAAAACTCCAACAGATCTAATAAGCCAAACCCCCATGGGACATGTGTTTCCTGGAGCCATTTCAAAGAGGCCACAGGAAAGGCCAGTGGAGCTGTGCGGAGCTGGGGGCAGAGTTCTCACTCTCACCCCATCCACACTCCTCCCTCATCCCTGATATAAACAGGGCGGTCTGTGGAACCCAACAGGCTTCGTGTGCAAAGGGACGTAGTTTGCAAAAAGTGAGTGGAGCAGACCTCATGACTTTTCTTCGGTTTTAAAGTACACTTAAGCTTTAGCTTTGCCTCATCTGTAAATCTTGTGGCAGGGCTGGGGGTTCAGCAGTGTGCGCGCGAGGCCGCCTGCTCACTACCTAGTGCCATACACAATAAATGGTTTGTAAATGACGCCCTTGAGCAATGTAACTTAGAAACCACAGAATCACACACACAGCCACTGTAAAGACACCTGGGGCTGGAGAGGCGGCTCATCAAAGGAAGGTGTCTGTCACTACGCCTGAAGACCTGAGTTCTATACTGTCCCCACACGCTGAAGAAGGGAACTGAACTGACTCCCAAAAGTTGTCCTTTAACCGACATTTATGTGTCTTGGTACATGCATATGCATGTACACACTCACAAACAAACAAACAAAAACAAACAAATAAATAAATAACAAATTAATAAATAATTTAAAAGACACCTAAAAGTTTCTCTCTCTGTCTCTCTCTAATTTAATCTATACGCCATTGTGTTAATAAGCAAATTAGTCTTTAAAACTTGTCAGAGGAGGTATTCAAACAGCTAGTCACATCACATCCACAATCAAGAGCAAAGAGAGAGTGCATTGTCTCTGCCTGCTTGCTCTCTAGACTGCTCAGCTTGCTTCCTCTATCCCCACACAGTCCAGGGAATGGTGCCTCCCACAGTGGGCCGGGTCTCCCCACATCAACTAATGTAAGACAGACCCCCACAGACATGACCACAGGCCACCCTGACCTACTCAGTCCCTCGCTAATACTCTTCCCAAATGATTCTCCCAAGTGTGACAAGTTGGTAATTAAAACTAACCAGCACAGACTTTAAGTCAGAAAAGCAAGAGAGAAGGGAGTGGAAGAGAAAGGGAGAGGAAGAAACGGCGGGAGGCGGGGGGGAGAGATTCCAACCCACAGAGTCCACCTCATGTTGCCCACGCACACAGCCATTTGCTGGCTCCTAGGTACTCCACCCAGGGCGTCATCATTAAGAAAACTGACTCTCCTCCCGCTGCCAACAGCTCCTCACCTGGGGGTCTCCACCCATGCTGGAATTTTTGACACAGAAGAATATATTTTTAAATATGTAAAGTCAAGCATGGTAGCACATGCCTTTGATTCCGGCACCCAGGAGGCAGAGGCAGGAGGGTCTCTTTGAGTCTGAGGCCAGCCCGGTCTATGTAGGTAGTTCTAGGACAGCTAGAACTGCATAGAGAGAACTGTACTGTCACCACCTCCATTCAAAAAACACAAAATCTGCTACTGCCAGGTCCACACACCACACCCTCTGGTTTTGGAGAAACAGCTTACAGCTGAACACTGGAAGGGAGATTCACAGAGGCTCGCACAGACCAACATCAACCACACAGCTTGGGAAAGAAACCAAGAAGCTATGTGCAGAGCCTGAGGATTCATCCCACATGGGCAAGGACGTCCCTAGACAAGGCAGTGCCACTGACCACCCTTCCTGTTATTACCCATCATCCCACGTGGGCAAGGACGTCCCTAGACAAGGCAGTGCCACTGACCACTATCCCTGTCATTATCTGTTCTTCTGGTTGCTTTTTTATTTCTACTTTATTTCATCTTCTTATCTTTGAATGTTTTCATCACAGTGTGAGTACACTGCTCTCAGTGTGAGCAGGCCATGAGGCATGTGTGGAGGTCAGAGGATAGTGTGTGGAAGTCGATTCTCTACTTCCACCTCATAGGTCCCGGGGATGGAACTCGGGTTGTCAGGTTTGGTGACATGTTCCCTTATCCACTAGCTCCCTAATTCTGCATTTTGGGATTTTTTTTCTATCTCTTTTCTCTCTTCTCAAATTTTTGTTCATTTATTTAGATGTATGCATTTTTCAAGAGAGGTTGCTGTGTTTAATTGCATGATGTGAAAGTATCTGTGGTAGGAAAGAGAAGCTAAAAGTTTGGTCATGGGAAACTGAGCCAAGAGGGTAGAGCTTGGTCTGGAACTCCAGCTTCATATCTCAACTAGTCAGTTCCTGCCTGATGTTGCGAGTGTTCACTTTGATGATATCATTTCTAAGTGTTGCTGTTTGTTCTTTGACGTGGAAGCCTCATCCGAGGGACCCCACTCTGCCTTGGGACCTTCTTGATTGAGAAACCTGGTTGGTTGCCTCAGGGGGATGTCCCCAGTTGATTTATGCTGAGTCTTTTGAGCACCTGATCTGATTCTTACTGTCTGTCTGTCTGTCTGCCTACCTGCCTGCCTATCTATTTGTCTGTCTGTCTATCTATCTATCTATCTATCTATCTATCTATCTATCTATCTATCTATGTCTATCTATCTGTCTGTCTGTCTGTCTATCTATCTATCTATCTGCTATTTATTCATTTTCTTTGCCTTACTATGCCCTAACCCTGGATATGCAAATACCAATCTAGTAACACATTTAAAAAAAATGGAAAAACTCAAGGCAACATGGCTGATCCAAAAATCACCAACTCCACAATGACAGGTGCCAGTGAGGGTGAAGTGGGTGAAATCCCAAACAAAAAAATGCAAAAGAGTGAGAACATCAATGCTCAGCTCTAAGTGGGACATTTGTATCACCTCCCTTTCCTCAAAGCTTGGGGATCCGCCTGGCAGAAGAGGAAGGAAGGTTGTAGGAGTCAGAGAGAATGAACATCCACAGAAAACCAGCATTGGCCAGACATGAACTCTCGCAGCATACATAAAACCAAGGCAGACTCAAATCCCATCATGGATAGGGAGAGGCTCATGGAGTCCCAGCCCTAACTGAGGAGCTGTAGGTAGTTGGTGGCTACTGGGGAGCCATTGTCTTCACTGCTGTGTGCCCTGAGAAGCTGCCCATCTGCACAGACGAACCTACACACTTGTACTGACAGAAATCATGAAGTGAACTCCATAGGTTTAAAAAAAACATACAGTTGAGAAGGAGAAATGGTGGAGGCAGGGAAGGGATTGGAAAGAAGAGAATGATGGGCAGGTTTTATCAGAATGCATTGAATGCATACACAAAGTTCTCAAAAATAGAATAAATTAATAAAATCAAATTAAAAACAACATTTAGCAAAAATCAAAGAGGACATGGATAAGCTCAATGAATTCAAAGAGGATACAATTAAACAGCTGAACAAAATAAGGAAGACAAATTGGTCACAAAAGATAGGTTCTGTAAAAAGATAGAAATACTGACAGCATCACACTGAAATTGTAGAAATGAGATGATCAACAAATCAAATTTTAGAACTCAGTGGGAAGCCTCACAATAGAGTGAGCCAGGGAGAGGGCTCATCGCCACTCAAGAGTTCAACAGTCATACATGGCTGGTAGCCACACCCCACTGGGTGGTGACAGCACCAAGCTCCATGTCATGCACCTATTGTTAGACACCCCTCCCATGTAGAAAACTCTGAGTGCATAGGTTGTCTATGCCTCTACTCTCATTAATTCTCCACCATCTATAACTGCCTCACAAAACTACAGATGACTGGTAAGGCCAGTGGACTGGGTGCTCTGCCACCTTGGCGCTCAGGATGGCTCTGTACCTGTGGATTCTGATTCCTTGATGATGGAACAGTCAACTTTCATCTCACTCCCTCTGGCTTTCAAGTTAAAGGACACGTTCTCCCCATTGCATTCTTCATTGATAACTTTGCTTTCAATATCTAAAAGGAAAGGGGGTGGTGTTTCATTAGGACACACAGAAACTGTATCTATTTTGAATTTTATTTCTGCCCAAGAAAGATGCACAGGGGCCAGCAGCCTGGTTCAGTGATTAAGAGCACTTGCTGCTCTTACAGGGGACCCAATTTCAGTTCCCGGAACCCATGCCAGGGGACTCACAACCACCTCCAGGGGATACAATGCCCTCTTCCGGCCTCCACAGATACCTGCACTCATGTGTGTATAACCACAAATAGACACACAGAGACACATAATTTAAAATAATAAAAAAGCATATCTTTAAAAAGAAAATGTGCAAATCTATAGTTGTAATCAAAAGGAATCATGGAAAACCAGTCCATTGTAGGGAAACTCTTGAGTCTTGGTGGATGATAGGAAGTGTTATGTATGGACAACAACCCACCATAACTGTGACTTGGGCCTTGAGTCAGTATGCTTATTAAGTGCACAGCAAAGCAGGCATAAAATAATAAAACAAAAAGCAGAAACAGTAGAGACCAGATCTGACACTCCCACACCAGCAGGCCTGAGAACTAAACAGTCAGCTGCAGTTCTGAGCAGCACAGGGTACCATGGGGAATATCTTCGCCCAGATGAGAGTGTCCTCTGGCCATCCCCACCACAGAAATCTTTATATCACGGGGTGAAGAGTAGTTGAGTCTTCTGCCTTAGAAGGTTCCTGGGATGCTTCACCCCCACCCCATCCATATTCAAGACACAATGTTTTCATGGTAGCAGGAACTCTTTCTATTCTAAAGGCATGGTACTTCCCCTCTTGGGCTATTTTTTCTTTCTTTGAATTCTCATTTCCCCTTCTCACAGAGTTGGAGGACAGCCCATCCCTGGACAAGAGGTGCTAGAGGGCACACTCTATGACAAACATGTTTGAGTCTGAAGGGGGGCTCTTTCCCACCTCCATCGATGGCTAGGTGAGCTTAAACAGCACAGAACAATTTGCTAATGTATATTTCACAGACCTTATCACAGAACAGGGAAAAGCCTTGCTGTAGCTTCAGAAGGAAGCTTTCCCATCTAGGGCTCATTGGGCAATGTGCTCACCTAATGAGCATGGAGACCTGGGTTCCATTCCCAGAAGCCTCAAATAAGAGAAATCCAGGGATGGTGGTACACACTTATGTTGCACAAATCCTAAATGGTCTTATAATAAAAACCCAGAGCCAGGCATCAGGCTGAAAGCTGAAAGATCAGTGAAGCAGAGCAAGCCACAGCCACCACCTCTTACCTCACCAACTCCTCAGCCTGAAAGAACCAAGTTCCTGTCTCCTCCTACCTTATATTCCTTTCTCTGCCCAGCCATACCACTACCTGTCTCCACCTTCCTAGTGTTGGGATTAAAGGTGTGTGATCCTAAGTGCTGGAATTAAAGGTACGTACCACCACTGCCTGACTCTGTTTCTCCTTCAGACTGGATTAATCTCATGTAGTCCAGTGTGGCCTTGAACTCACAGAAATCCAGACAGATCTCTGTCTCTGCCTCCTGAGTACTAGGATTAAAGGTGTGTGCCACCACTGCCTGACCTCTATGGCTAACTCTGTGGTTAGCTCTGTCCTCTGATCTTCAAGCAAGCTTTATTTCCTAGATTACAAACAATATATCACCACACATTTAAAATCCCAGTGCTAGGGCTTATTGGCCATCTTAAGCCACAGGTGAGGTACAGGGCAGGGAGAGACCCTGCTGCAAAAAAACATGTGGATGGCACCTGAGGTAAATTAAAGCCTAGCATGTCTTCTGGCCTCCACATGCATGCACATACATACATTCATACCTGCACATTCATGAATACAGAGAGAGAGAGAGAGAGAGAGAGAGAGAGAGAGAGAGAGAGAGAGACTTTCATATCTTAAGAGGATGCATCAGAAAGCAATAGAATTGAAGACAATTGCAATAGTTTGAATGCAGAAATTCCTCCTAAGAATCCTTATATAGAATGCTTGGTTCCCCACCCAAGACACCAGTGATAAGTAGTGGAAATCTTAGGCTGTGAGCCTGGGACAAAGTTAAGTCATTGTTGGCATCCCTTTGAAGGACTACGGCTCTTGCGTTCACTCTCTCTCGATCTCACTCTCCCTCCCAACTATGAGGTGAGATGCCCCTTCAGTCCATGCTCCTGCCATAATGTGCTGTGTCTCCACAGACCCAAAGCAATGGAGCCCAACCAGCCGTGGTTGAAACCTCTGAAAGCATGTGCCGCTATCAAACCTTTCCATTTCAAAAGCTGACTAGTCTCAGGAGTTTGTTTCAGCCGACTGACACACCAGCAGCATCAGAAGTCAACAACATTGCCAGAGTGAGGTAAAAGCCACTCCTCCCGAACATCTGGAATCAACAGAGCGTTCCGTGCTTCCTGCCTCTCTTTCTGTGAGCCTTCCTCCTGCGGAGCCACCATCATCCACGCCACTGCAGTTGCGCTGGCCTCCTTGCTGCTCCTTACCGTCATCAGCTGCTTTGGAAATGACTCGGTGTGTGTGTTTAATCCCAGCATGCAGGAGGCTGCAGCCGGCAGATCTCAATGAGAGTTAGGCCCACCAGGGCTACAGAGTGAGATGAATAAATTGCACTTCCTGCCCATACGTTGTTGCCATGCCTGAGACCCATCCTATGTTAGTCATGTGACAAGTTTCTGAGAGAACCAGTTTAAAGCAGGAGACACTGGCTTCAGAGGGTTCGACCCATCGTGGCAGCCAGGAAGCAAAGGACGAGAGGGAGAATGCTTACACCCACAAGCTGCCTCTTCCTTCTCCTGTTTGACCCAATGGGCACCATTGGCTGCTGTACAGCCCCACCCTGGCTCAAAGGGGGCCTTTCCCATCCACCGCCATCCCACAAACCAAAACACCTCTAGAGATGGCCTGGCAGATACACCAAGGAGCATGCTTTACCAGTCTCCTGGGTGTCTCTCAATGCTTCATAATTCACCAGCACACTGCCCTGGTAATAGTCCCTGACTACACTACATAAAATAACTTAGTTCTCCTCAATTTCCTCAGTCTGTAGTATTTTTCTTGATAACATTTGATCTATATCACATGTATCAGATGTCTAAACTCCTAAAGCTGATAAAATGCTACCTGCATTCTTATGCCCGGGTCAGAGCAGCGATTGAAAGAGAACTTCCGGTATCTGTGGGACTGACTGACACAAGAGCTGCTCCCAGAATGAAAAGTGCATGCAAAGATCAGTGGCACCCGATACCCCCGAGTGGTCGGTAATCAAACATTTATCAGTCAGGGAAGAATGAGCCATGCTGCGGTAACAAACAGCCCCTCAAGTGTTCCAGGATTAAAAATAACACATAATTCTCAATCATGCTTTGTGTCCTTCGTGAATTGATTTGCAACCTGCTCTTCATCGTCTTAACTCTGAGACACAGCAGGCGGAGAAGCTGAGGCACGAAGATGCTCAGTCACTAAGGGAAAGGAAAAGAACGTTCTAAAATGGTGACTTGACATAGTCACAAATCCCTTCCTACTGCCACACCAAGGAGTACAATCCAGCCTTGGAAGGGGAAACTGGAAATATCTAGACAAGAAAGTGCTTGTCGTGTCTTAAATCATATAGTAGACAACTCACAATGTGTGTTAAGTGAGTTAATGACACACTCTTGGTGTCATGTCCGATCTTGGCCGAGTGGTTGATAAATTGTAAATGTCACTAATATCAGATCTGCTTTGCTGTGAGTTAGAGGTTTTGAATGTCCATGGACAGTCTTGAGAATCCAAGTACGTCATCCCTGAAAAGCAACCTTGCCCTCAAGGGTATGCGTTACCTAGGTACTCCGTCTGAACGGTCTGGCTGACATTCCCTGAGGGTGTCAGAAGGGAGGCTAGCATGATGCTTTCCACAGTCGCCAGCAAGATGGTGCCCAGGGCAGATGTCTCCTCCCTGCTGAGCTCAGTCCACGTGGGGGCTTGCTCCAGAATGAGAGAAACACTCCTAGTTGCGTTCTGCAAGGAAGGAAACATTTGCTAATGGTCTCACCCCTCCCCCTCCACCTCTCCCTCCTCCTCCTCTCCTCCTTCTCCCCCTCCTCCTCTTCTCCCTCCTGCTCCTCCCCATGCTTTTCCTGCTCCTCTTTCCCCAACTCCTCCTCTTCCCCAGGTTCCTCCTCTTCTTGCTCCTCCCACCCCTCCTCTTTTCCCTCATCTTCCCCTCCCCCTCCTCTCCCCCTCCTCTCCCCCTTCTCCTCATCCTTCTTCCCCTACTTTCCCCCTCCTCCCCCTCCTCCTCCCCCTTCTCACCCTCCCCCCTCTCCCCCTTCCTCTCCCCCTTCTCTCCCTCCTCTTCCTCTCTCCTTCCTCCTCTCCCAATTCCTCTCCTTCCTGCTTCTCCTCCTCCCCCTCCTCCCCTGCTCCTCCTCCTCCCCCCTCCTCTAGTTAACAAAATAACCTTTGTCATTTCTGGCACTAGGACAGAAGGTTGCGGATGAGGCAGGAGGAGAGTGTGGTGACACAGCTCTGAAATCACAGGGTCCAGGGCCACATAGCCAGCTGGAGGCCAGCCTGGGTGATAGTGGGACCCTGTCTCATCAACCAAAAGAGCCAAAAATGGCATCTGCTCAGCTCCATTTCTAGATTTCAGGGGTCCCATCATGAATGTTTAAGCCCAGCCTTGCCTTTGCAGGACACGGCAAGCCAGTGCCTGAGCCAGCTTGTAGTCCACATGCTGTTTGACCCAGAAACTTCTTTTCTAGGAATTAATCTCTCCAGACACACTTGAAAATTTTGCAAAAACCTGGCTCTGTGGTGATCATTTAAATTGTTTTCTAAAGTATTAAGTTGCCAGCCAAGCGGTGGTGGCACATGCCTTTAATCCCAGCACTCGGGAGGCAGCGGCAGGTGGATCTCTGTGAGTTCGAGGCCAGCCTGGGCTACAGAGTGAGTTCCAAGAAAGGCGCAAAGCTACACAGAGAAACCCTGTCTTGAAAAAAATAATTAAGTTCTCAAGAAGCTGTTAAACAGTTTGAACGTGGAATCCAGTCACATGCTCACTGCAGAGCTGTTAGGGAAGAATGCTGCATGAAGCCATCTGTGTGAAGAAGCAACAGTGCATGCAGATGCACTAAGGAGAGAAAGTTATGAACCAACATTGATATCCTGTCTAGTGATGCTTGGGAACAGCAGCGAACTCGAAGTGTACTTCTGAGACTCCTATCTGGCCAGAGCACTGAGAATAAGTGAAGGATGAACTCATCCCTAGACCAGACATATATGTCACATCTCTACCCCAACACCCAGAGAATGATCCGATGAGGAGACAAAGAGAACTGAAGAGCTGGAAGATGAGGGAGAGCCTCATGCTGCTGCCGGAGCAACATCACCATGGCAACCACAACACAGCAGCCGTGGATAACCTGCCTAAGACCTGGCCGTCCAGCTTCCCACCATGGATGACAGAGATGCCCACAAGGCCCCATCCCTTCCGGTGACACTAATGACTGTCGATGGCTGCTAGACGGGAGGGGTGTCATCTTCACTAATGGTGGAGTCACTGGAGACTAGGTGGACAGAAGAGGTCTCAGGGGAAGGGAAGGGGGTCCCAGGAGGTAGTGCGGAGAACGACAGATACACAAAACTGTCAAAACTGAAGAAAAACGTTGCTCAAAGTGTTGTAAGTAGAGGGCTGAAATGACTCGGAGGTCAAGAGCACACACTGTTCTTGCAGAGTACCCAGGTTCAGCACACACACGGGGCTGCTCACAACTGCCTGTAACTCCAGCTCCAGGGGGACCCGACATCTCTGGCCTCTGTGGGCCACACAAGCAAGACATATAAAGTTGGCAAAAAAAAAAATAAATGCTTAAAAATGTGAGTGTAGTGTTTGTATTTCTGGAATATAAGAATAAAAACCACGGCCCAGCGGCAGAGACAAGCAGACGCAGGTAGGCCTGTGGCGGCGGCCTGTGGAGGTAGACGGGCCCAGCAGCGGCCCGCTGAGGTAAACGGGCCCGGCGGCAGCGGCCGACAGGGACATTCAGTCCCGGCGGCAGCGGCCGACAGGGACATTCAGTCCCGGCTGCAGCCTGCAGAGACAGTCAGGCCCGGTGGCGGCCTCCAGAGGCAGACAGGCCCAGCGGCAGTTGACAGGGACATACAGGCCCGGTGGCGGACTGCAGAGGTAAACAGGCCCAGGGACGGAGACAAGCAGACGCAGCTTGGAACAGGGACGCCCCTAACCCCAACATCTGGGGAAGAAGCTATCTCGGTGGGTCAGAACCAGAACGAATCTGAACACTCCGTCTGAGAACAACCCAGGGCCCAGCTGCTGATCCTGTGAAACCCAACAATTTGGAGGTGTTGGTGAGACTACCCTGCTCAGCTGAAACCCATCTGGGAGAGGATTCAGATGCCTACAGTTTAAAGTCTGAGGAATCAAGATCAGCTGAGGAGTTGACAAATGAACAAAACGTGACCTGGGAACACAGAAGAAGGCGCTACCCAGACACCAAACCAGATCACCAGAATCATAAGTATATAATTCACCGATCGAAATCAGCTGCCCCTGAAGAAATAGCCCAATAGCACCAATTTAACCAAGAACCACTACTAAACCAAGACTAAAAATTAGAACAAGAGAGGCACTCTCAGACACAGACACCACCTGCACCTCACAGAGGAAGAGATGAGTAGACGCCAGTGCAAAAATACAGGCAACAACATAAAGACCTATATGGCAACATCAGAACCTAGTGATTCTACACCTGCAAGACCTAAACATACCATGACAGAAGAAACAGAAGAAATCAACCCTAAAAATGACATTAAGAAGATGATAGAGGCCCTTAAAGAAGAAATAAAACATTCCCTCAATGAGGAAATAAAAACTTTCCTTAAAGAGGAATTGAAAAACTACCTTAAAGAGGAAATAAAAACTTTCCTTAAAGAGGAAATAAAAAACTCCCTTAAAGAGGAAATAAAAACTTCCCTTAAAGAGGAAATGAAAAACTCCATTAAAGAGGAAATAAAAAACTCCCTTAAAGAAATGGAAGAAAAAACGAACAAAAAATGGGAAGAAATCAAATCAAGCCAAGAAAAAGCAATTAAACAGATGAAAGAAACATTCCAAGATCTGAAAAATGAATTTGAGACAATAAAGAAAACACATGCTGAGGGAATGCTGGAAATAGAAACCCTGACAAAACGAACAGGAACTACAGAAACAAGCATAACCAACCGATTGCAAGAAATGGAACAGAGAATCTCTGACGCTGAAGACATGATAGAGAAAATAGATTCGTCAGTCAAAGAAAACAATAAAGACAAAAAAGTCCTAACACAAAACGTCCAGGAAATTTGGGACACCATGAAAAGACCAAACCTAAGAATAATAGGGATAGAAGAAGGAGAAGAATACCAACTCAAAGGCACAGAAAATATATTCAACAAAATCATAGAAGAAAACTTTCCTAACCTAAAGAAAGAAATACCTATGAAGATACAAGAAGCTTACAGAACACCGAATAGGCTGGATCCAAAAAAAAAAGTCCCCTCGCCACATAATAATCAAAACACTAAACACACAGAATAAAGAAAAAATATTAAGAGCTGCAAAGGAAAAGGACCAAGTAACATATAAAGGCAAACCCATCAGAATAACACCAGACTACTCAATAGAGACTATGAAAGCTAGAAGATCATGGACAAACCTCATGCAGACACTAAGAGACCACGGATGCCAACCCAGACTATTATACCCAGCAAAACTCTCAATCACCATAGGCGGAGTAAAAAAAATATTCCAGGATAAAACCAGATTTAATCAATACCTGTCTACAAACCCAGCCCTACAGAAAGCACTAGAAGGGAAAATTCAACCCAAAGAAGCTAAACACATCCATGAAAAATCAAGCAATAGATAATCCTACACCAACATACACCACAGAAGGACAACACAACACAACCAAAAAAATAACAGGAATTAACAATCACTGGTCATTAATATCCATCAATATCAATGGTCTCAACTCACCTATAAAAAGACACAGGCTAACAGAATGGATAAGAAAACAGGACCCATCCATATGCTGCATACAAGAAACACACCTTAACTCCAAAGACAGACACTACCTCCGAGTAAAGGGCTGGGAAAAGGTTTTCCAAGCAAATGGACCTAAGAAACAAGCTGGTGTAGCTATCCTAATATCTAATAAAATAGACTTCAAACTAAAATCAATCAAAAGAGACCAGGATGGACATTACATATTCATCACGGGAAAAATCCACCAAGATGAAGTCTCGATTCTAAACATTTATGCTCCAAATACAAAAGCACCCACATTCATAAAAGAAACACTACTAAAGTTTAAAACGCACATCAAACCCCACACATTAGTAGTGGAGATTTTAACACACCACTCTCACCAAAAGATAGATCTACCAGACTGAAACTTAACAAAGAAATAAAGGACCTAACAGATGTTATGACTCAAATGGACCTAATAGATATCTACAGAATATTCCATCCTAACACAAAAGAATATACCTTCTTCTCAGCACCCCATGGAACCTTCTCAAAAATTGACCACATGCTTGGACACAAAACAAATCTCAACAGATACAAAAAAAATGGAATAACCTCCTGTATCTTATCAGACCACCATGCCTTAAAATTAGAACTCAATAACAACAAAAATTATAGAAAACCCACAAACTCATGGAAACTGAATAATGCCCACCTGAAACATCAATGGGTCAAGGAAGAAATAAAGACAGAAATTAAAGAGTTCCTAGAATTCAATGAAAATGAAAGTACAACATACCCAAACTTATGGGACACTATGAAAGCAGTGCTAAGAGGAAAATTCATTGCTCTAAATGCACACATAAAGAAGATGGAGCAATCCCATACCAAGGAATTAGCAGCACAACTGAAAGCTCTAGAACAAAAAGAAACAAACTCACCCAGGAGAAATAGACGCCAGGAAATAATCAAATTGAGGGCTGAAATCAACGAAATAGAAAACAAGAGAACAATACAAAAAATCAATGAAACAAAGAGTTGGTTCTTTGAAAAAATCAACAAGATAGACAAACCACTAGCCAAATTAACCAAAAGGCAAAGAGAGAGCACCCAAATTCACAAAATCAGAAATGAAAAGGGAGACATAACAACAGACAATGAGGAAATCCAGAGAATCATCAGATCATACTTCAAAAACCTGTACTCCACAAAAATGGAAAACCAGGAAGAAATGGACAATTTTCTGGATAAATACCAAATACCAAAATTAAATCAAGACCAGATAAACCATTTAAATAGACCAATAACCCCTAAAGAAATAGAAACAGTCATCAAAAGTCTCCCAACTAAAAAAAGCCCAGGACCAGATGGTTTCAGTGCAGAATTCTACCAGACTTTCAAAGTAGAACTAATACCAATCCTCTTCAAAGTGTTCCACACAATAGAAACAGAAGGAACACTACCAAACTCTTTTTATGAGGCTACAATTACCCTGATACCCAAACCACACAAAGATGCAACAAAGAAAGAGAACTACAGACCAATCTCCCTCATGAACATTGATGCAAAAATACTCAACAAAATATTGGCAAACCGAATCCAAGAATACATCAAAACAATCATCCATCACGACCAAGTAGGATTCATCCCAGGGATGCAAGGATGGTTCAACATATGGAAATCAGTCAATGTAATACACCATATAAACAAACTGAAAGAAAAAAACCACATGATCATCTCCCTAGATGCTGAAAAAGCCTTTGACAAAATCCAACACCCCTTCATGATAAAGGTCTTAGAAAGAATAGGAATACAAGGAACATTTCTAAACATAATAAAAGCAATTTATAGCAAGCCAACAGCAAACATCAAATTAAATGGAGAGAAACTCAAAGCGATACCACTAAATTCAGGAACAAGACAAGGCTGTCCACTCTCCCCATATTTATTCAATATAGTACTAGAAGTTCTAGCTAGAGCAATAAGACAAGAAAAGGAGATCAAAGGGATACAAATTGGCAAGGAAGAAGTCAAACTTTCACTATTTGCAGATGATATGATAGTATACATAAGTGACCCCAAAAACTCTACCAGGGAACTTCTACAGCTGATAAACTCCTTCAGTAAAGTGGCAGGATACAAGATCAACTCAAAAAAAATCAGTAGCCCTCCTATACACAAATGATAAAAGGGCTGAGAAAGAAGTCAGAGAAACATCACCCTTTACAATAGCCACAAATAATATAAAATACCTTGGGATAACACTAACTAAACAAGTGAAAGACCTTTTTGATAAGAACTTTAAATCTCTAAAGAAAGAAATTGAAGAAGATATCAGAAAATGGAAGGATCTCCCATGCTCATAGGTAGGTAGGATTAACATAGTAAAAATGGCAATCTTACCAAAAGCAATCTACAGATTCAATGCAATCCCCATCAAAATCCCAACACAATTCTTCACAGACTTGGAAAGAAAAATACTCAACTTTATATGGAAAAACAGAAGACCCAGGATAGCTAAAAGAATCCTATATGATAAAGCAACCCTTGGAGGCATCACCATCCCGGACCTCAAACTCTACTATAGAGCCATAGTAATAAAAACAGCTTGGTACTGGTATAAAAACAGACATACGGACCAATGGAATCGAATTGAAGACCCTGACATTAATCCATGCACATATGAACACCTGGTTTTTGACAAAGGAGCCAAAACTATACAATGGAACAAAGAAAGTATCTTCAACAAATGGTGCTGGCATAACTGGATGTCAATATGTAAAAGATTACAAATAGATCCATATCTGTCACCATGCACAAAACTCAAGTCCAAGTGGATCAAAGACCTAAACATAAATCCAGTTACACTAAACTTAATAGAAAAGAAAATAGAAAGCACTCTTGAACGCATTGGCACTGGAGACCATTTCCTAAATAAAACACCGACAGCACAGACCCTGAGCACAACCATTAATAAATGGGACCTCTCAAAACTGAGAAGCTTTTGCAGGGCAAAAGACACAGTCAATAAGACAAAAAGACAGCCAACAGATTGGGAAAAGATCTTCACCGATCCCACATCTGACAGAGGATTGATCTCCACAATATATAAAGAACTCAAGAAACTAGACATCAAAGCACTGAACAGTCCAATTAAAAAATGGGCTAAAGAGCTAAACAGAGAATTCACAAAACAAGAACTACAAATGGCTGAAAGACATTTAAAGAAATGCTCAACATCCTTAATCATCAGAGAAATGCAAATCAAAACGACTCTGAGATACCACCTTACACCTGTTAGAATGGCTAAGATCAAAAACACCAATGACAACCAATATTGGAGAGGATGTGGAGCAAAGGGAACACTCCTCCACTGTTGGTGGGAATGTAAACTTGTACAACCACTGTGGAAATCAGTATGGCGGTTTCTCAGAAAATTAGGAATCGAACTACCTCAAGACCCAGCCATCCCACTCTTGGGCATATACCCAAAGAATGCTGATACATACCATAAAGATACATGCTCAACTATGTTCATAGCAGCACTATTTGTAATAGCCAGAACCTGGAAACAGCCTAGATGCCCATCAACGGAAGAATGGATGAAAAAAATGTGGTACATATACACAATGGAGTACTACTCAGCAGAGAAAAACAATGAAAGCATGAAATTTGCAGGCAAATGGATGGAACTAGAAAAAATCATCCTGAGTGAGGTAACCCAAACCCAGAAAGACAGTTATGGTATGTACTCACTCATTGGTGGATTCTAGATATAAAATGAACAATCAGACCACAACCCATAGAACCATAAAGGCTATATATATATATATAGCATGGAGGTCCTAGGACGACTGTGGCTTATAATAAATTTCAGTTTTACTCAATTATTGAAAAAAATAGCCAAATGAATAGAAACACATGAACTATGAACCAAAGGCTGAGGGCTCCCAGCTGGATCAGGCCCTTTGAATAGGTGAGACAGTTGATTGGCTTGATCAGTTTGGGAGGCATCTAGGCAGTGGGACCAAGTCCTGTGCTCAATGCATGAATTGGCTGTTTGAAACCAGGAACTTATGCTGGGACACTTGGCTTAGTCTGGGAGGAAGGGACTGGACCTCCCTGGACTGAGTCTACCAAGTTGATCACAGTCCTCGGGGGAGGACTTGTCCTGGAGGAGGTGGGAATGGAGGGTGGGCTGGGGGTAAGGGGAGGGCGTGGGAGGGGGGAGAATAGGGGAACCCATGGCTGATATGTAGAATTGAATGGTATTGTAAAATAAAAAATATATATCACAAAAAAAAGAAACACATGCACTCATACATGTAAAATAGTAAGATAATTTCTAAAAATACAATTAATTATGTAAAAAAAAATAAATAAATAAATAAAAAACACATAGAGTTGTAAAGTAGATACCATGTGCGTGAGTGTGTGTGAGTGTGTGTGCAAGCACACAGGTTACATGCTCACGTGGAGCTCGTATGCCAAGTGTAGCTCGGATACCAGATGCCATTCATCTTGTGACAAGGTCTCTCTCCCTGGCCTGGAACTCACCAAATAGAGTACGATAGGTGGCCAGTGCCCCCAGGGCCCTGTCTCCCGGTGCTGGATTTTCAAATGCATGAGCTCTGGCTAGCTTTTGTGAGTTTTTTTTTTTAATATGGGTTCTGGGGATAGAACCTAGGTCTTCGTGCTTACAGAGCAGCCTTTACCCACTGAGCCACAACCTGAGTCAGATACACACAGTTTAACTATCATATGTAAGCATATGCATAAATATATATTATCTTATTTAGTATGGAGCCGATATCTATGAAATTATAGGCAATGATTATTTCTAGTCTGAGATGAGAAAACAAGGATTCACATTTTATTAGTATTAAGTGGCATCACCTGGATTTGAGCTGTGGCCCTGCAGATGTGGCTCCGTGGCTAAGAGCTCTCAATGCTCACGCATGAAGACTAAAATGAAGATGCCAGCACACACATCAAGTGATCAAGGGGCTCACAGATGGACACTGGAAACTCTAGCGCCAAGGAATCCAGCCCCCCATTCTGGCCTCCACAGGTAACTACAGAGAGAGTCCTGGATCTTGCCCTGTAGACCAGGCTGGCCTCGAACTCACAGAGATCTGCCTGGCTCTGCCTCCCGAGTGCTAGGATTAAAGGTACACACCGCCATCATCACTTTTACACTCTTACAGATACACACAAGGAAACACAGACACATCAATAAAATTATTTTTTAAAAACTGCATTTAACTTTAGAGGCCCAGAACCAAACATTGAATTTTTATTTGGTATACTACAGCTTCTCAGTTAGTGGTCAACAGACAAGTCCACCAGTGTGTGTGTGTGTGTGTGTGTGTGTGTGTGTGTGTGTGTGTGTTCACATGTATGTGCACACAAGTGTACACCGAGAAGGTAAAACAGCTGCTGTATTAGTTGTTTCTTTGTCAGCTCAACACAAGCTGGAGCCATCTGGGAAGAGGAACGTCAACTGAGAAAACGTCTTCATCAAATTGTCTGCAAGCAAGTCTAAAGGGCGTGTTCTTAATTGATGGTTGATGTGGGAGGGTCCAGCTCACTGTGGGTGGTGCCATCCCTGGGCTGCTGGTCCTGGGTTCTATTAGAAAGCAGGCTGAGCAAGCCATGGGGAACAAGCCAGTTAGCAGCCCCCTCCATGGCCTCTGCCTCAGCTCCTGCCTCCAGGTTCCTAGCTTGAGTTCCCACGTAATATACTACAAACTGTAAACTGAAATAAACCCTTTGTTTTTTGATACGAGGCCTCACACTCACTGCCCTCCTGCCTCAGCCTCCCATGTGGAGCACTGCATTCACACTCTGGCACAGTTTCCGCTTTAGCAACATCTTTGAAATGATAAAACTGTAACAAGAGAGCTGGGTTGGGGTTTTATAGGTGATGGGGGAGCCCGGGCTGGGTGAAGCCCTGGTGGCTAGCTGTTTGCAGCAGCCTTGAGTTCCAGCATCACAGGAGAAGGAAATCTCAAAAGGGAAGTGAAACAAGCCAGTTCCATCCAGAACCACACCTCAGGGAAGATCAGAAGTAACTTCACCTTCCATTCATATCTCCAGGTTCACCACAAACTGTGAACTTTGTGCACCCAAAGCTGCTCCAGGATGTTCAAAGCTCAGACACAGGGCTGGGGAGATGGTTCAGTTGGTAAATGCTTGCTGCGTGAAGACTAGAGTTAGGTCCCAGAACCCATGTTTTAAAATAATCTAGGCAACATTATAGCTGAGCAGGGTACATTTGTGTATTTAATAATACATATGTATGTACATATACATATGTAACATGTAGCATTTAATACAGAGTGTAATGTAACATGTAATGTAGCCTGAAACAACTATTACTGAAAATAAAGGCCATAAATTTGAAAGAGAGCAAGGAGCAGTATGTGGAGGGTTTGAGTGGAGGAAAGGGAAGGAGGAAATCATAATCTCAGAAAATAAAGAAAATAATAATAAAAATAATCTGGGGGCAGCAGTGCACCCCTGTGAATCCAGAAGGTGAAGGAGGATTCCTGAGGCACTGAGCCAGCTAGGTGGAACTGGTAAGATTTCCCAGTGAGAAGCCATCTGAAAAACAAGGTGTCTACTCTAAATAAAATATGAAAAGAGCCTGATGAGATACAATAATTAGAAATGGTGCTGAGAATAAATGACTACGCCGTGTGCTCAGCCCTAAGTGGGGTGTCTACCTCACCCTCCCCAAGCTCAAGGAGGAGGGGGCAGGAAGGTGGTACAGACGGAAGGTGGGGGAACTTCTGCCCTTGCTCAGGGATGTCAGGAGAAGCAAGGCTGCTATGTCCTTGTCCTGCAGCCCTGATCAATCAGTGACCCACTTATGTGGTGAATTATTAAAATCCTCGGAACCCATAAGTGTTGTCTCCTTCCTCACGGCACATAGTGGGCTAGGTGCGGCAGTCTGCATGTGTGAAACTGTGGTTTACATGTATGAAATTGCCAAAAAAATAAATAAAATATACTCCATTTTGAAAAAACATACAATCTCAAAATAAATAGTAAAGAAAGTGATATGTTTTGAAACCAGAGGGTGATCATCCAGAGGGAAGTGAATGGGGTGAAGAGATGGGTACCAGACAGGAAGGGATGGAAACACAAGCAAGGGATAATGACACATTCCTGAAAATGTCAGGACAAGACCCGTTATACTCTGTGCTAATGAAAAATCTAAAAGGTGAAGCCATGCTGAGATGCTGAAGACAATACCTGAGGTCAACACCTGGCCTACACACACATGTGCACATACACATGTGCACACACACACATGTGCACACACACACACGTGCACATACACACACACATTCATGCAGTCATGTTTGCACATGCTCAGAGTGGTGGGAAGAGACAGACAGATGAAGAAGGTGCCGCTGTTACCTGTAGGGACACTGGGGTGCTTTTGTTTTCACAGGTGTTATCCAGGATGCCGAAGGTAGAGTTCACAAGTGTGCAAAAGGAGGCCTATGTCCCAAGAGAAAGAGCACATATGAGTACTGGCCAGTCTGTTGTTAATCACGAAGTCTACAAATTGAGCAATAAAGCCCAATATATGAGTGCTGCAAATTTCTGAGTCTTGGTTCTCAGGGAAATTAATGCTCATCGAGTTTTCATTTGGCAGAAGTTGAGGATGGTGGCTAACAGGCTCATTTGCTCTGGAGAGTTCTGGCATGCCCCACCCAGCAGGGAGACCACAGTTCACAATGGCCTAATATTTAGTTAATGAGTAACCAGGTGAGGTGAAGACTCCAGCTATAAACAGAGGGCAAGAAGAAAGAAGTGCAAATTAGACTGATTTTATCAGAGCACACTGTATACCCATGTTGAAACAGCCCCAATATACTCATTGGTGTGGAGAGTTATTTCATTTCTGTTGCTCAGATACAATACTTTGACAAAAAGCAACTTGGGGAGGAAAGGGTTTGCTTCAGTTTACAGTTCCAGGCTACAGTCCATCATTGTGGGAACTCAAGGTAGGAACCTGAAATGGCTCATCCACAGTCAGTAGCATGGAGCTATGCACACATGCTTGCTCATTCGCTTGCTTATATGCTCAGCTTTATTTCTCCACTCTTACACAGTTCAGGACCCTGCCTAAGGAATATGCTGCCCACCATGGGCTCTGCCTTCCCATATCAATTGATTTAATTAAGACAATCCCCCACATACATGTCCACAGACCAACACAATGTAGACAGTCCCTCATTGACACTCTGTTCCCAGGTGATTCTAGGTTGGGTCAAAATGGCAATTAAAATTAATCATCAAGGTCAGACATGTGTGGTGGTGTACACCTCTAGTCCTAGCACTTGAGAGGCCAAGGCAGCAGATACAAGTGATTTTGAAGCCAGTCTGGTCTACATACCAAATTCCAGGCACCCTAGAGCTACATAGTGAAATATTTTCTCAAAAACAAACAAAACAAAAAATACATAATCATCACACAGGTTAATAAAACAAATATATGAATGAACAGCCAGTTCTCAAAAAAAACTGCAAATGGTCAAGAGTTACATGAAAAACAAAAATCAAAAAACAAACAAACAAAAAAAAAAACGTTCAATTCTGGCCATAAATGAAAATACATTTCAAAACAATATTGAGATTCCATCTCATCTGAGTCAGAAGGATACCCTCAAAAAAAACAATGACAGCACTGAGTGGACTCAATGGGTTTACAAAGATCACGTAAAGTTGGAAGGAAATGTGGTGGGGGAATTAGAGTGAGTGGATTTGATCAAAACATATGTATGAAATTCTCAATCAAGAAAATTATACAACAAAATGACAGCAAATGCTAGTGAGAGTTGTGGGAGACAGCTTTGTGTGTTGCTGGTGGGGGTGCAGATAGTTCCATACAGCTGTCATGGAACTCAGTACGCAGGTTCTCAGTGAAAACTCATCACGTGACCTAGCCCGAGGACATGCCTAAAGGAATTGTCTTGGCTGCAGGAAAATGTCCGGAATATAAAGATTCATACCAAGAGAGCTCATTAGTGTTCCTGGGGCTTCAGAAGGGTGTGGCAGCTCCTGTTTGGTGGGTGTGTAGACTCTACTGGGAATGATGAAGGTCCAGCACAAGATACTAACGACTTTTTCTTGACACTGCAAATCCACTGCAAACCACTGAACTGTACACTTTAAGATGGTGATATGATGGCCAATCTCAATTGCCAACTTGATGAAATCTACAATCCCTTGGGAGACACACTTTGGGTATGTCTGTAGGGAATTCCTTTTATTCTCTCTCTCTTTTAAAATTTACTATTTTATGTGTATTGGTGTCCTGGTTGCCTATGTAGCTCCCTGGTATCTGTGGAGGGCAGAGAAGGTGTTGAATGCCCTGGAACTAGTTACAAAAGGTTGTAAACCACCATGTGGTTGCTGGGATTTGAACTTGGGTCCTCTGGAAGAGCAGCCAGTGCTATTAATCTTTGAGTCATCTCTCCAAAATCCCGTGTTGAGATGAGAAAACTTGCCCACTTTGGGTGGCACCATGCCCTTGGCTAGGATTCTGGATTGTACATATAAAGGGGAGACTGAAGCTGAGCACGAATATTCACTGGTCTCTGCTTCCTGGCTGTGGATGCAGTCTGCCTCAAGATCTGGCTACCAGGCCTTCCTCACCATGATGGACTGCATCCTCACCCTGGGGGTCCTTCCTTCCTTACATCACTTTTGTCACGGTATCTTACCACAGCAACAAAACAAGTAACCAAGATGAACAGATTACTTATTGTACGTATTCTACCACAACAAATCACAAAAATAGTATTCCAAAGTGTGTGGAGGTTCCACAGATAATGTGTAAACTCGCATTAATGTTGACAATCTCTGAAGGTGGATATGAAAGTCTTTTACTGGTCACAGTGAGTTTAACAGTTTAGGTTCTCCACTCACAACACATTTTTGCCTGAGAAGTGTTTACATAACTCCAGGGTATAAGTACTATACCTTATATATAAGTATTGTGTGTGTGCGTGTGTGTGCGCGCGCGCGCACGCGTGTGTGTGTGTGTGTGTGTGTGTGTGTGTGTGTGTGTGTGTGTGTGTGTACAAATTAAACATTTACTGGTAATAAATCATGAAACTTAGCCGGGCAGTGGTGGCACACGCCTTTAATCCCAGCACTCAGGAGGCAGAGCCAGGCGGATCTCTGTGAGTTCAAGGCTAGCCTGGGCTACCAAGTGAGTTCCAGGAAAGGCACAAAGCTACACAGAGAAACCCTGTCTCGAAAAACCAAAAAAAAAAAAAAATCATGAAACTTATCTCAAAACAATTACTTGGGCTAGGAAGCAGGTTAGCAATAGAGAACCTGCCTAGCAGGCACAAAACCCTGGGACCAATCCTAAGCATTGTAAAAATGTAATTAAAATGTAAAGGGTTTGTTTTGTATGTGTGTGTATGCACACGCACGCACGTGCACACATGCACGCACACATGCCCACATGTACCCTGTAAGTGTGGTAGCTTTGAAGGCCAAAAGAGGACACCATATCCCTTTGAGGTGGAGTTACAGGCAGTTATGGGTCACCTGATATAAGCAGAGGGAATCTAACTCGGGTCTTCTGTGAGACCAGACACATTCTTCACACTGACTCAACCCTCCAGCTCCCTTGCCTCTTGTTTTTCTTTAAAAAGGAATTCCTCGAGTCTTGTCAGGCAAATACCCAGTTTTCCCAACTAACTGATTATTATTTTTGGCCAATGAGGTGTGACTAGAGATAATACTTAGGAATATTTTTTTTTGGTGGGTGTGCCAATTTAAATCATTTTTTAGACTTTTCATTTTCCATTTGGGATACCGTGCTTATAAAGAACAATGTTTCATTTCCTCTCCCTGTGCACATGTTCCATGTTCAAGCTCTGCTGGGAATGCCCAGTAATCTATTGTAGCAGCTTAAATTTAAAACAACCAAATAATTTGCTGAATTTGGGTCCTCCAAATGTTTCCCTGTGGAACAAAGCCACACCTCTACTTGGACTGATTTAATCCACTTCCTCAGTGGTGGGCCCTAAAGAAGCACCACCAGATGGAGGTGCTCCCCACTGGGGAAGCATTCCTCCAGGCACGCCACCAGCACTCTGGTACAGCTTGGTATTGATGGGGTTGCAGACTTTCTCCAGTTCTTTCTGCCGACATTCACATTCTTCCTTCTCTGCGGTCTGATTCTTATCCACCCAACTGATGATTTCATCAGTTGTCTAGAATCTTCTGTCTGTCCTCATTATTGACCTTGCCTTGAAGTTTCTTATCTTCACATGTTACTTTCTCATGCTAAATGCACAGGGTTCCAGTGAATTCTTGGGTGGTACCTTATCTCTTGGCTTGTCATCTTCAGCTTTGGACTTCTCGGTTTCCTGGGTCATGAACTCAATATCTTCCTTGCTCAAGTGGCTCTTGGTGGTGCTCATCGTGTTCCCCTTCCCTGTGCTCTTATCTACAGCAGAAACTTTGAGGATGCCATTGGCATCAGTGTCAAGGTGACTTCAGTCTGAGGAACACCACTGGGTGCTGGACATATGACATGAGTTCAAGTTGTCCAAGTGGGTTATTACCCTTGGTCATGGCCTTGTCACCTTCATACACCTGAATGAGCATACCTGGCTTATCAGAGTAGATGGAGAAGGTCTTTATCTGCTTGGTAGGAATGTCAGTATTATGCTTGATGAGGACAGTCAGGATTCCACCGGAAGTTTTAATACCAAGGGAAAGAGGGGTGATGTTCAAGAGCAGCAAATCCCGAACATTCTCAGACTTGTCTCCAGATAGAATGGCCTCCTGGACAGCTGCATGATAAGCAAGAGCTTCACCAGGGTTAATGTTCTTATTCAGTTCTTTGCCACTGAAGAAGTCTCACAGAAGCTTCTGAATCTTGGGGATTCTTGTAGAGCCACCCACCAGGATAGTATCATGGATCTGTGACTTATCTAGTTTGGCATCTTGAAGAGCCTTTTCTACAGGATCCAGAGTGCCATGGAACAGGTCAGCGTTCAGTTCTTTAAATCGAGCACAGGTAATGGAGGTATAAAAGTCAATTTCCTCATTAAAATCTCAATGCCCACCTGGGTGCTGGAGTGGAGGGTACATTTAGCCTGTTCACAGGCAATATGAAGCCTGACAGCTCTCTTGCTCTCACTGAAGTCCTTCTTATGCATTTATTTAAACTCAGCAATGCAATGGTTGACTATTCAGTTATCAAAGTCTTTTTCACCCAAGTAGGTGTCTCCAGCTATTGATTTGATTTCAAAAGTTCCATCTTCAATAGTGAGGATCAACACATGAAAAGCATCACCTCCAAGGTAAAACTCAGCATGTTCCTTTCAGCCCCAACCTTCTTATCTAAGCCATATTCTTCTTTAACTTTTATTGATTCTTTGTAGATTTCACATCATACTTTCTGATCCTACTTATCCCCTCATCTCCTCACATCTGCCCTCTGCCCTTGCAACATCACCCCCAAATCTAAGTCAAACTTAAAGAAAAATCAAAATCCAAACAAAACAAAGGGATGAAAAGAAAATCTTGTCATGGAAGCTGTAGTGTGGTCCGTTGAGTAGCACAGTTTACCCTTTAGTCCATTCATCTTTACTTGCAAGTGTTCCTTGCCATGAGTCACTGGTCTGGCTCAAGGCCTCTGGCTTCTGCTGCACCACCAATAATGGGCTTTCATTGGGGTTCCTCTTGGATAGCCTGTTGTTGTCCTGTGTGCTGGAGATCCTAAAGTTTTTTACCTGTACATTCATCCCCTTCACATGTTCTAACAGTTCATAGAATCAGTGGATGTTGGGGTGGGCTGACTCATTGTCCTGGTTCTGGGCCTGGGTGGTAACTGGGTTGGTCAGCCTGCTAAGCTGTCCCTCACCATCACTTCTCAGGTGAGCTCTCCAGCACTGCCTAGACTAGCTTGCCCAATGCAGCCTGCAGCAAGGAGTGGGGCCAGTTCTCCTGCTCTTGGGTCCTCATATCTGGGTCCCTCACACTCACGTGACCAGGGCTAGCTCTACTTCTTTACCCAGCAAGGTGCAGATCCTCTCTCCTGATTGCTGTAGGGGGAATATGAGGAGGGCTCAAGGTCAGCTCTCCTCCTCTCACATTCTCAGGGATGGCTCACTTGAGCCTCTAACAACAGCTCTAGAGTGCTGTCCAGGTGGGATGCAGGACCCACTCTCCTGTGTGCTGCAGGCAGTGTGGGGGCAGGGCTAGTTCTCTTACTCTCATGACCCTATTTTTCTCACCTACCACAGGTAGCAAGGGGTAAGTGGGGATGGCATCCTTCCCTCAGCCATGCCACTGAATGTCTAAGTTCTTAATGTCTATGTTCTTAAACAGGAAAGTAATTTAATTTTTCCTTGTCCTCTCTCCACTACCTAAAATACAGATCTGATGGCAGGAGCTGGAACAGTCATTTTGGGCCACAGTGAGGGAGTCTTGTGTGAAGAAAGGAGTAGTTTCTACTTTTAAAAACAATACAGCCACTGTGAGTTTTGATATTTAGCTCTTGGATTTATTTCGTTAAGATTGCTGAAGCAAGAGCTAACCAATGTGGCTTCTTGAAAAATATCATGAACTAAGAATGTTCAACAACAATTACATATTCAGTAAGAATACACACCCAGCCCTAAAAGGGGCATCAAAGACACACACACACACACACACACACACACACACACACACACACACACACACCGAGGCTTGAGGAACATAGTGAACCAAGAGATGGAAGGAAAGTAAGAGCAGAGGGTGGGGAGGAAGGCAGTGAGATATTATCTTCTGGACAAGACATGGCAGTAGTGCTCATGAACCCATAGTGGCTGTGGGTGTCTACACAAGAACAAGCCAGCCAAAATTCTAGGCAGAGATTGGGGAGGTGGTCTCCAGTCCCCCTCACTGAAAAGCTCTTGGCAGTGAGAGCTTCTGGGAGAATGAGAATCATTTTTTCTTAAGGGTGTGGCATCTGGTGGGGTCCCATGCTCCAGTGAATGCCCCATACCCATGCATGTATAGGCACCAGTGACTGAATTCAGTGGGTCATCAAAGAAAAACAGGACATGGAGTTGGAAGAGAGCTAAGCTGAGGGAGGTTGAGGGTCAGGGAAAAGTTAGGGGTGAATTATTATCATATTTAATAGTATGCATGAAACTCTCAATAATAAAGAAAAACAATATGTTATAAAACTTACATAGTCAAGATCCCTGGCTTGCCCTGCTAGGCACTGATGTATCTGCTCACTGTTGGCTATCAAGTCTTCCTTACACTTGAAGGGGATCCCTGGGAGGAAGAAAAATCAACCACAGCAAACAGTGAGGTGTGACTACAAGGAAAAGCCAATTCTATGTCCTTTGGTCATAACATCCAGCCTCAGCCATAACACACAGCAGTGACTAGGACTAGACTGCAGCTACACAGCAGATTAAGAATCTCTGAGGGCGTGGCACAGGTTTAAAGGGAGCAAGTCAGTATGCAGAGTACGATGCCCAGTGCCGCAGTGACCATTCTGTGTCAACTATCATCTCAACAGAATCCAGGATCACCTGGGAGATAGGTCTCTGGGAATGTCTGTAGCAGATCATCTTAATTAGGCTAATTGGTGTGGGAAGACACATCATAATTGTGAACAGGACCATTCCCTGTACAGGAGAGTCTGAACTGCACAGAATGGGGAAAATCAAGCAACAGCAGCATGCATAGCTCTCTGTAGATGTGATGTAACCAACTGCCTCAGTTTCCCCACCATAATGGATTACACCTTGAACCAAGAGCAGAATAAACCCTCCCTTGGGTTGGTTTTGTCAAGTTATTTTTCACAGTGACAAGAAATTAAGATATCATTGTTACAAAACTCTAAGACAAGCTGGTGCATGCCTGAAGGCAGAATGTTTTTCTTTCAAGAAGAATATTACCAGGAAGAGATAGCAGCCTAGCTGTCCATCAACAGATGAGTATATAATTGTGGTAGATATATACAGTGGAATATTATTCAGCCATATGAAATTTCTAAGAAAGTGAATGGAACTGGAAAATGTAATATTGTGGTAACAGAGACTAAGAAAGACAAATACTATGTACCATCACTCATGCACAGATCCTGATTCCCACAGGTTAAATATGTTCAAGTGGATGTAAGTGTGGGGAGGAAACAGGAAATTTGAAGGGTCTTTAAAGAGTAGGTTGTAAAGGGTAACAAAACACATGAGATCTGAGAGAGATGGAAAGAGGGAGAAGAAAAAGTGAGGAAGGAGAGGAGAAGAAGAAAACAGTGGAGAAGAGGGAAGAAGGGAAGGGGAGGAGGAAGAGGAGGAAGATGAAATGGGAGAAGGGAGGAAGAGAAGGAGGGGAGAGAGGAAGGGTTTGCATCTGAATGATGCTCTTCTCACTATTTCCTCAGAACTAACATAGTTTTTATATTGTGTTAGGCACCATAAATAAAAAAAATTAACAGCAAGAATGAAGAGGTATAATAAACATATATTTCCAGATGGTTCTTTGTGAGGAGGACAGAGAAAAAAATGAAATAAGGAAGGAACATTTGGGAGACAGAATGGCACTGGTGACATCCTCACCCATGTGGTGGGAAAGATAAATTCATGTTGTGCTTCGTTGAAGCTTCTGAAGCTACATATATTCTGTTTATTTGTGTGTGTGTGTGTGTGTGTGTGTGTGTGTGTGTGTGTGTGGTGTACACGTGTGTGAACATTTTCATGAATGTATATATGTGTGTGCATATGGAAGTCAGAGGTGGCACTGGGTCCTCAGTCACTCTCTGCCGTCATGGACTCTAATACTCTGGAACCATAATCCAAAGAAAATCTTTCCTGTAAAAGTTGCCTTTGTCATGGTGTTTCATCATGGCAACAGGAAAGTGACCAATACACAGGGCCACACCCTTAAAAAAACTGACCCTCCCTGAGCAGCTAGCAACCACCCCTAGCTCATGAGCTAGGCTCCATTCATGCTCAGTCCTGTAACTCAGCCAAAGACCTTTTAATATCTATTACTTGAAATGTTTAACCTTTTGTTGTTCTTGAGAGAAAAAAAAACTAAATGCTTTCACAAGACACCAAAGCACCAAAAAGACCCAACTCTGCCCATGGTTTCAGGTTACATCTAAAGCTACTCACTCTGTGTGAACCTCTATGTGCACATACTATAACCTGGGACAATGTGACCTCAACTCTTTCAAGTTTATATTTCAAACTGCATGTGGTCCTGCACACCTATGGTCCAAGCAGTTGGTAGATGGAGGGATGAGAAATGGGGTTCAAGCCCAGCAATAAGTTTGAAGCTAACCTGAACTATGAGAGACTCTGTCTCAAAAAAAATAGTTGATACAAATTCCGTTCAGTAACTTGTTATTGAGTGTACCAATGAATCCTTAGAGGAGTGAATAGGTAGGAAAATACTGCATGGGTGAAATGAAAGTAAGCAGAAAACCCAGTTATTGGAAGAGAAAAAAGGTTTTACGAGCAAAGCCAAGACACAGCTCCCCTTGCCAATGCAACAAAACATTACTTTTGCAGCTAAAGTTGCCATGTGCCTGGGATCCTTCTGGATCCGGTCGAAAGCTGGGAAGGCAAGTGCAGATGTAGGAGCCTGGAACATTTGTGCAGACAGAATTTTGTCCACATGGTGATGGATCTTGGATGCATTCATCAATATCTGCAATAAAATTCAAAGTATATAAAGAAATTTAGAAAAACAGGGGGCAGTGTATGTCCCAGGCCTTCTGGGAAATCCTCTACTCACCTTTACATGCCACTTCTGGGTCTGTGAAATTCACTTGCCCATTGCTCGGTGCAAAGCCAGGATGGCAAGTGCAGAAGTAGCTCCCAGGAGTGTTAGTACATGATGAGTTGGAAGGGCACACAGCATCACACTCATCGATATCTGCACAGTGGAGAATGAGTATGGGGGAACAATGACTCAGTGGGCAAAGAGCTTGCAGTACAAGTATAAAGATCTTAGACAGACCCCCAGCAGCCGGTTCCCCCCGGTTTCACTTCTGTTGCCATGATAGAATACCCTGGCAGAAAGCAGATTAGGGAAGAAAGGATTTACTTTAGCTCACAAACTCCAGCTGGCAGCCATTACTGGGGGGAAGTCAAGGAATGAACTTGAAGCAGCTGGTCATATCCATGGTCAAAAGCAGAGAATGAATGTATGTCCCTATCTTTTACTACACGCAGTTCAGAACCCCTAGCCTGGGGAATGCTGCCACCCATAATGGGCTAAGCCTTTCCACATTAATTAATATGTAATCCAGACAATCCCCCATAGACATGCCCATGGGCCAACAGATCTAGACAATCCTTCATTGAGGCTCTCTTCCCAGATGATTCTAGCTTGTGTCAAGTTGACAACTAAAGCTGATCATCTCACATATAATAGTAGGGAGCTCAAGGCTGGGTGGATGGACCCTGAAGAATGGCACCTGACATTCACCTCTTGCCCACTTATGTATATACGCATGTACTACATGGACACACATTTGTACAAACACACACATGAACACACACATAGAGATGCATACACCAAAAAAAGAAACAAGAAAAAGGAAACGAAAATGAAACTGAGTTGGCCAATGAGCTAGATACTTATTATCATTAGCTAAAAAACCTTCTTCCCAAAGCTATTTTTCTCAGACATTTGTCACACTGACAGAAATGGTCTTATCTGCTCACATTTCCTTTTGGTCTTGATAGGGTTCATAGGAACCAACAAAGCCAAATTAAATTAACTCTAAGGTCTCTTTTTTACTTTTATTGTGTTTCTTATAACAATACCATCATCAACTATCAACAAGTCATGAGAAATAGAATATTTTAAGTCAATATAAACAAGCGTTTCCCTCACAGAGACTGGAAAATGTATACTGGGCTCCACTGTATAGTAGATATATCAAAGATGGCTACTGTCTACCCTTCCACTTCTTAAACACACATGGCTCCCCATCCTAGTGTTTTTTTCCAGTTACTTTAATAAAGTATCCTGGAAAAATGACATATATGGGAGAAAGTATTATTAGATATATCATTTCATCATTGCAGAAAAATCAAGGCAGGAACTTGAAATAGTCAGTCACATCCACAGTCAAGAGCGAAGAGAGCCAAAGGCATGAATGCTCAGCCTTCAGCTCACTTTCTCCACTCTCAAGTAATCCAGGACCTAGACTAGAGAATGGCATCATCCATGACAGGAAGATCACCTCACATCAATTAACATGGTCATGACAACCTGTGGGGCATTTACCCACCACCCCCACAGCTCCCCAGAGTTTTCTTGAGTGCGAGCAGCAGGAAATATTAGATAGAAGGATTTATAGCAGAGAATCTTGCGGAGATAAACAGATAGAAAATAAAGGATAGCCTCAAGAGGGCCTGGAATCTATTCCAACGGGCCCTGACTGTCTCTGCCCCGGGGTTTTTATATAGAGATGCCAAGGGGTGGAGCAAAAGACCTCCTCCCCCAGCACAGCCAAGTGCAGACCATCTCAGACACCTGCACTCAGGCCCGTGGTCCTAATCATCCTCTATGCGGACCTGCTGGGTAAAGCCATGAGGAACCCGAGAACGGGCTCCCACAACAACCCTCCACAGACATGCTATTCTAGTTAGCATTAACCACTAACTTGACACAGCTTAGAAACACCTAAAAGGAAATCTTCATTAACTGTATTCATCAGATTGGTCATCAGATTGTCTGTGAGGAATTGCCTTCATTGTCTTAATTGATGGAACCAAGTCCACTGTGAGTGGCACCATTCCCTGGGTAGGGGGTATAACAAAGCTAAGCATGAGCTGTGAGCAATCCTTAAAGTGACTCAGCAAGTAGTATTCTTCCATGGTTCCTGTAGTTGCTGCCCTGACTTTCCTCAGTGATAAATTGTGACCTGGAAGTCTAAGTCAAATAAACCCTTTCCTCCCCAAACTGCTTTTGGTTGTGGTGTTTGTCACAGCAACAGAATGAAACTAGAACACATACCCACAGATCAGCCTGACTTGGAAGATTCCTCATCAAGACTCTCTTGCAAAACAGTTCTAGATTGCCAAGCTGACAAAATTAATCAAATGACATATAGAGTTTTTCCCCTTGGGAATCTAGTTTGGTTCTTGACTGTAACCAACAAGATGAGGTGTTAGTGGTGTTCTGAGATCCACAAGCCCAGGCTCTCAAATACCTGGCATATTCTGCATTCTTCCTCTTGGAAACACACATTTTCTGAAGACAGGAGCTATGCTATGAGGAAGCCCAAAGTGTCACAGTGGAAACTGGATGCCTCAGTAGAGTGCCCAGTCAGAGACTACCTGTTAAGACCTACCAGCCACTGTAGGCACAGGCCCTAAGGACACTAAATGAAACAGAAAAACTAGCCCACTGTTAGCAAGAACAGATGTTCATTGCTATAAGCCACTATGCTCGAGATTCATTTAATACCCATTGACAAGTCCTCCACATGGCTGAGGAGATTACCTATACAGTTACTCTCTACTGGATGACCAGGGATCTGGGAAACTGACAAGGAGAATCCAGATGGGCAGGAGCAGTTGTAGGAACCCAGGGTGTTGACGCAAATCAAGGTGAGGCCACAAAGAGTTGAGTTCCTGGAGCACTCATCCACATCTAAATAGAAAGTGAAAGTTAGGAGAAATTTGAACCAGGAAATTGTTAGCATGTAAACCTCTGGCTGGGACTAAATGCACTTTGCATTATGATATGGCCACAAGCCTGTGGTGACCAGGGGGTAGAATGGGATGGCTTGGATATGAATGACCCCATAGGCTCTGGCATCTGGACATTTAGTCCCCAGTTGATGGTGCTGTTTAGAGAGGTTCAGGAGCTGAAGCCTTGCTGGAGGAAGTGTGTCACTGGGGGGGGGGTGAGAGTACATAACTTCACCCTATTTCCAGTTTGCTCTCTCTGCTTGATGCTTGTGGGTGAGACATGATCTCTCAGCTTCCTGCTTCTGCTGCCATGCCCCCCACCCCTGGACATGCTTCCCACCCCTGGACATGCCTCCCACCCCTGCACATGCCTCCTACCCCTGGACATGCCTCCCACCCCTGGACATGCCTCTCACCCTTTGCCATACCTTCCCACCATGATGAACTCATCCCTCTGGACACATAAGCTCAAATTAACTCTTTCTTCCTTAAGGAGTCTTTGGTCAGGGTGTATTTTTTTCCAGGAACAAAAAAGTAACTAATGCACCATGGGACTGTAAGGACCTGAAGCCATGTACAGATAGATGTGGCAGTACATGTTTAACCCCAACACTCATGCATCGAGGTGAAAGGCAGAGAATCCTCAGAAACCCATGGGCCAGGTAGCACTGGTGCATTCTGCAGTGAACAGCCAAGAGACCCTGTCTCCAGCAAGGTGGGAGGCAAAGACTGACACCAGAAGTTATCCTGACTTCCACACACATGTCAGGGCATGCGCACACTTATGCTCATACACATGGGTGTGTGTTGCATCCAGCACTGGCAGGTCCTGGAAATCTGGCTGAGGCGGTGAGGGAATGAAGAAAGACAGGACATATGTACAGAAAAGTCGAGGTCAGGTGGGCTGTCCTCCCTCTGACGAAATCCAGAAGCTCAGTGAGTTAATTGCATAGAGCACAGGGGAAGGAGTTGGCTGATCTCGGTAGGTATGCAGTGCAGCAGCAGAAACAAGAGACACCCTGTCTCCATACGGTGGAAGTCAAGAGCTGACTCCCAAAAATTGTTCTCTGACCTCCGCACAAGCACTGTGATGTACACATGCCCATACTCAAAAAAGGAAGGAAGGAAGGAAGGAAGGAAGGAAGGAAGGAAGGAAGGAAGGAAGGAAGGAAGGAAGAAGAGAGGGGAGGGGAAAGGAGGGAGGAGGAGGAGGAGAAGGAAGAAATCTTGGCTTTAGCTTTTGAAATGAAAGTCTTGAACTCATCCTAAGCCCAAACCTCTTATCACTGTCTTTTCAAGTAGGTTTTACTTGAGTTCCTGGTCAACACTTTCACCTACCTTCACAGGATTCTTCCAGGCCCTGGAATGTTGACCCTCCACTACTAAATTCAAATCCTGAGTCACATGTACAGCGATAACTTCCAAGAATGTTGTGGCACGTTGCATGTTCTGGGCAAGCATTGTGTTCTGAACATTCATCCTTATCTGATGAGTTGGGGATAAAATGCAGGAGAATTTAAAAGGGGATTAAGAAGTGAGGACTACACACTAGAGATGCGATGTGTGCTAACTGGTAGCAGACAAAATGAAGACTCTCCAACACAAGTGGGCTCTCTTTCTTCCTGGTCACTCAGAGGTGTGTTTCTCAGCCTCCCTTGCAGCTACACATACACATAAGAATAAATCCTGGCAAATAGAATGTAAGCAGAAATGTTGCACAGTTTAAAAGCATAATTATCAACATTCACAAAAATAGCCATAATCCTTTGTGCCTCCTGTAACCACATCTCAGGGTGTGGATAACATGCCACGTGGTCTCTCCACTATCCCATGGGGAAATGACACTTGGTTCCCCACCTTCTTGAATCCATCTTGTGCTATTACTTGTATTGGCCAAGAGAAGGTACAAGTGATGAGGGTCAGCTCCAAACTTCGGGCCACAGGAAGCCTGATTGCCTCTGTTCTTCTCTGGGACTGACTGCATTTCCACATGGATGAGGCCCAGGTTAATGTAAAGAATGGCAGTGTGCATGGAGAATGGACAGAAGGAATGTTAGAGCCAGAGGATGGGGAGGGGTGCTGTGAGATACCACACCTTCTGCACATGTACATGAGCTCACAGCAGCTGTGGCTACTCCTGAGGGCCCACCCCTCTCTGAGCAGCTGTTGTTACTGGGGATGGTAGGAAGGGAGATTTCCTTGGTGGTACAGACACTGTTAAGTTTTCCTTGGTCACATCAAACACATTCAAGCACAACAGAGCCACAACAAAGGCAGGAAAGGAGGGGAGAGATCTGTTGGAAAGAAGAAGGGGGTGGCAGAAGGATTTATGAATGGTTAAATTTTAAAAGAACAGGAGTGTAGATGGGTGACCCAGCCTGGCAGGTGCAAAGCCTTGGGTTCTGTCCTCAGCACAAACAAAACCACATGAGAAATGACAAGGACCAGGTGCCACAAACCTTCACAAGCAAGGCCATTCCAAGTGAAACCAGGTTGGCAGGTGCAGCTGTAGCTTCCCACAGAGTTAGAACAGTTGGAATAATCAGGGCAGATCCTGGCCGTCAGACACTCATCAACATCTGCAGGGCAGAGGAAGAGAGTGAGTGAAGACAATCCTGTGCTGACCACCAAAGACCCACAGAGAGCCTGAAAAATGTTACCTTTGCAGAGATGACTTGAATTTCCCAGGATCCAGCTCTTCCCAGTGGGAGGAGAGAAGCCGCTAAGACAGCTGCACCGGGCCCGCCCTGGCATATTGATGCAGATCGAGTGAGGACCGCAAGGCGAGTCGCTTTGAAGACATTCGTTAACATCTGAGCGAACAAAAAGGTTGGAGTGACAAACTGCTCTCACCCTACAGACAATGGCTGGACCTCCATCTACGTGTTCATCATCTGGTGTGACCTTGGTGAGGTCTAGGATCTCTCTCTTTAAACCTGAGCAGTCTTCTAGTTGGGTTCTCAGCTCATAAAAGTGGGTTGCTAAGTCAAACACCCCACCTTGTCCTCTCGAGATACTCAGACTTGGAGCACAGCCACCTGTGAACTTTTGCAGGGAACAAGAGTCAGGGGGAAAGTGCATGGGGAGGAGGAGAGGGGGGGTGTGGAGGTAAGTATCCCTGTGTGCAAACAGATGGGTGGACAGGTGAGTAGAAACAGAAGGGAGAGAGAGTGAATCAAGGAGGAAGTTGAATGTAGACAGCTTTCCTATGTATGGCCAGATGGATGAACTGAGGGGCATAATGGATGGGCATATAGATAGACAAATGGATGCGTGGATGTAGCACAAATCTTAAATGGTCTTATTAATAAAAACAAACCTGGAGCCAGGTATTGGGGTGAACACTGAGAGATCAGAGAGACAGAACAAGCCACAGCTAGCCTCACCTTGCCAATTCCTCAGCTGATCTTGTTTCCTCAGACTGGAAGTCTCTGAGTCCTCATCCAAATGAGATTCTCAGCTGAACTGCTGCTAAAAGCCTAAAAGCTTAACAAGACTCTAGTTCCTGGTCCTCATGCCTTATATACCTTTCTGCTTCCTGTCATCGTTTCCTGGGATTAAAGGTGTGTGTCATCATGCCTGGTAGTTTCCAGTGTGGCTTTGAACTCACAGAGATCCAGATAGATTTCTACCTCCTGAATGCTAGGATTAAAGGTATGTGCTACCACTGCCTGACCTCTATGTTTAATATAGTGGCTATTCTGTTCTCTGACCCCCAGATAAGTTTATTGGGGTGCATTATATTAACCACAGGTGGATGGATAGGCAAATTCATGAATGAGTGTATAGATGAAAACGGGAAAGAAGGGAGAATGTAAGGGAGAGAAAAGGGAAAGTTTGTGCACATTTAGATATGTATTTGTACTAAAGGATAGATATAAAGGAAGGGTGCTGGGAAAGGAGGAGTTTGGGAGGATGTGACAGGAATTGGGAATAACTACACCCAATACCCAGCCAGCATGAGCCTGACCTACCAAACCCTGGAAGGCTTTGATGGCATGTGAACGCTTGAGGAGTGATTTCTTCTGAACTGAAGCACTCCCTCCCCAGGGAGGAGGGGGTTCCCATGACTCAGGAAGTCAAGACACCTTCCACATCAAAATCACAAGGCCCCTCCCCATGGTTATATGAGCAATAAACAATTGGGCTGCCTGAGCCTGGGATGGGGTGGGGATCATTTCTCTGGCCTGTGACCAGTGCCCTACATGAGGTGAGAGCAGATTCTCATTCATGCCTCCCCAGAAAGTCACACAGCAGAAACTCACCTTGACACTCCACTCCTGGGCCCCTGAAGTTGCGTTGTCCATTGCTGGACAGGAAGCCTCGTTTACAGGTGCAGTAATAACTGTCCTTGGTGTCCGTGCAGGTGGCGTAAGCTGGGCATGTGGTAGTGTCTTCACACTCGTTCACACCTAGGTAGCATGGAAAGAAGAGTGTGGATGTGTGTAAAGCACTAGAGTGGGGCTTACAAGGAGTCGCATAAAAGAATGAAGAAGCCACGCCCTAGAGTCTACTGCCTATCAGGGTGATCTTCTCCAGAAAGTGGTCTTGTGGATATGAGAGATGAAGGTAAATGGATGGAGTAACTGGTCTTTATAAGAACGGCCTAGAGACCAGCACATTTGTCCCTGGGTTGAGTCCTCCAGTGTAGGTGTCTCAAAGAGCAGAAGAGATGTCCAAACCAGCACAAGAGTGAATGACAGCGGAAACCCGGGAATGAAGAAGCCAGGTGATGTAATTCCTCCAAAGACCATGACTGCTGGGCTACTCAGTCCATCAAGGCCAACATGAGTCAAAGGCTGAGTGAAGATCTTGAAACTATGCTAACAGAATGATCCATGACCTCAAAGGTCATGCCAGCAAGCAGAGGAGTGAAATGAGGAGATTGACCCTGAGTGGAAAGAGGAGAGACTCAACATAGAAGACAAAGGTGACTCAGGAGATGGGATTCTGAAACACAGTCCAGTGAGCAAAGCTGGAGTTCCTGGGGTGGGTTGGTGGGGAGGAGGGATGGGGGGGGAGAAGGCTGTAAGAAAAAAATAGACATTTTGAGAGGAAAGCAACTGAAAGCCATGACTCAGATTTTTAAACCACAGTGGGAACCATGAACAGACACTACCAAGCAGAAAAGTAATGTCAGGATGGAGGACAAAATTAGAGAACCCTGTCTGCTGTCTGCAACTGCCATCAAGGGAAGGTGTTGCCACTGCCCAAAGATGGCACTCCAACTTTAAGGGCCCAAGAGTGGAATGTCAAGGTGAGTTTCTGCCGTGTGACTTCCTGAGGAGAAACAAATAAACCTCTACTCTGACCCCAGATAGGGCACTGGTCACAAGCCAAAGAAATTATCCCCAAACCACATTCAGGCAGCTCAACTGATGACCACTCACATAACCATGTGAATCTGATGTGGAAGGTGTTTTGACCTCCTGAGTCTGTGGTAGATGCTCACATCACTTATTCTCAGGACTTTGGCTAGTGGTGAGTGTCTGCAAGACCCATGAGCCCCTGACCAAGGCTGAGACCACAAACCTACAGACATAAATGTAAATTGACAATGTGACCATTTATCAAAACAACACCAGTTGGTTCCCACTTAGGTCCCTCAGTCTTTTGACTCAGTTTACAGTATCATGCATGGAATCCCTGCCATGGAGCAGGGCTCACAGCCCATCAGAAAGTGGTTTGTTTCACCCATAACCACCATGCCAAGAAATTGGGGGATGAGGTGCACTGAATAGAGCTGGGCCCTATACATACAACAGTAGGTTCTCAGCGGGGAATGAATGGAGAGAGGCTTAGCAAAGGGTGTAGAGAACTAAATAATTAAACTTTATACCATGTCAGATGGTGAGCAAAGATCATATTAAAAATGAAGAGAACTAGGGAGGAGAGAATTGAAAGGTGGGAGGAGGCATAACTTTTTAGAAGGACTCCCATACAGGGCTTCCTTCCAAGTGTGACATTTAGCAAAATCCTCAAAGGAATGAACAAAAGACTTATGGAGCCCGGGCCAACAAGAGGGCCCAGTTGGTAAAGGTGCTTGGGCTAGTCCTGATGACTTAAGTTCAATCCCCAAGATCCACATGATAGAAGGAGAGACAGACTCCCTTCACATTGTCTTCTGAGCTGCCCATGTGTACATGCAAATAAAGATGTTGGATGGATTAGATAGATAGATAGATAGATAGATAGATAGATAGATAGATAGATAGATGGATGATTGATAGATAGATGGATGATTGATAGGGAGAGATGATAGATGGATGGATTGATAGATAGATAGATAGATAGATAGATAGATAGATAGATAGATACATAGATACATAGATACATAGATACATAGATACATAGATACATAGATACACAGATAAATATAGGTAGGTAGATAGACAGATGATAGGTAGATAGATAGATACATAGATATATAGATACATCGATAGATAGATACATAGATAACACAGTAATAATACTTCTTTTAAAGATGAGTTATGGAGACATATAAGTAAATATAATAAATGTAAAGGTGCGGCAGCAAAACCATTCCTGATCCTACAGGTAGCAAGGAGGTCAGCATAAATTTGAGGCCAGAATTAGTGAAGAAAAGAGGAAAGAGCAGAGAAGACCCACAGTCCGATCACACAGGGCCTCCTAGGTTGTTGTATGATTCTGATGTTTTTATGTATAAATGAGTGTGGTGATTCGTCTTCATTGTCAGTTTGACTGAATTCAGAGTCACCTGGGAGACATCTCTGCATGAGTCTGTGATATACTTCCAGGAAGAAACACCTCCTGAAGTGGGTTGGCACCTTATCAACTGGGGACAGAGACAGAGCAAAGGCACAGGGTCATTCTGCTTCCTTACCACAGATGTGGTGTGAACAGCTGCCACCACACCTTTCCCTGCATTAACAGACTGTATCTCTTCAAGCCAGGAGCCAAAATCAATTCTTCCTCCCTCAGGCTGCTTCTTGCTGCGTGTGAGGTCACAGCAATGGGAGAAGCAGCTAGTGGGATGAGCGATGGGGACCGCAGCAGGGGTTTGGGTACAGGAAGCATGGTGATGATTTTAACAGCCCTTCCAGCAACTGCTGGGACCATTAGCTTTGGAGATCCAGAAACAGGATGGTCAGGGGTGGAGCGATTGCCCTGTGCCTGTGAGTGGAATGTTCAGTACAATCCAGGCGGGAACAGGAAGAGCCTGGGATTTGAGTGTGCTTTGAACGGGATGCTGATATGAGTGGTAGATGGAATGGATTCAGATATTGGCAAGAACCAGCTCTTGTGCCAGAACCATGCTGTTTATCTAGCTGCAGCTCTGTGGGAGAACGTGAAATCAGGAAAGGGACACCTCCAATGCTGTCCGTAGTCTGAACTGCCTTTGGCTCTCCAGGCCTGTTGTACAGAGTTTAAGATTTCTGTGAGGAATAGTGCTGGTGTTTTCATGGGGATTGCATTGGCTGTGTGGGTTGCATTTAGCAGGATGGCCACTCTGTTCACTCTTCCCACCGTGAACACAAGAGCCCCTTCCAGGAGTGGACCACACTTCCCACTGTGGGGTGACGGCCTCAGTTTCCTGCTTTGGTGTTTTATAACTGTCAGGGTAGACTCTGTTCCCTTGTTGGTTAGATTTAACCCCAGGTGGGGTGGATTTGTGTGAGTCTGTGTGTGTGTATGTGTGTGTGTGTCTGTCTGTCTGTCTATGTACGTGTACATGTGTCTGTGTGTGTATCTGTGTGTGTGACTATGTGTGCCTGTGTCTGTATGTTTGTGCATATGTGTGTGTGCATTCCTGTTTGTATGTATCTATGTGTATGTATATATGTGTGTCCATATTTGTCTGTGTGTGTATGTGTGCATCTGTTTATATGTTTCTGTGTGCATGCATGTGTGTGTGCATATGTGCATATGTTTGTATGTGTGGTGCATATGTGTATATATATATGTCTGTGTGTCTGTGTGCATATGTGTGATGTGTGTGTGTGCATGTGTATGTGTATGTGTGGGCATATGTGTATGTGTTTGTGCACGTGTGCATGTCCTGTTTGATTTGGTTTGGTTTGGAGCTATTGTGAGTGGATTTTGTTCCTTGATTTCTTTCTCAGCATCATTTGTGTAGGAATTCTATTTATATTTTTAGTTGGGAAGAGAGAGATCTGTGGAAGTAGGGGATGGGGCACAAGACAAGGCATTTGGGGAGAATATACATGTAAGAAAATGTCATAGCAAAACCTATTACTACATATGACTCTGTGTGCTAACAGAGAAGCATTGAAAAGCAGTGAGAAGCATTGAAGCAGAGAAGCATTGAAAAGCAAGACAAGGCATTTGGGGAGAATATACATGTAAGAAAATGTCATAGCAAAACCTATTACTACATATGACTCTGTGTGCTAACAGAGAAGCATTGAAAAGCAGTGATGGTGTAGACATCAAATGGGAGGGTGGAAACCATGGGAAGCGCCCTACACCCCAAAGACAGATTACCACTGCCCTATCCTCCAAACACAGATTACCACTGCCCTACACCCCAAAGACAGATTACCACTGCCCTACATGTCTCCCTTGCGTTCCTGTAACACTGGCTCAGAGTCACTTCCTGGCCCTGCAGTCTACCCAGTGTTTCCCACCCACACATGGGGCCTCAGATCTCTCTCCAGCTTCCTCTTTCTCTGCAGTGGCCACATTGCACACTTCTAGGACCTTCTAATTTTTTTTTCTTTTGGGGCACTCTATCCTAAACCTCTCAAACTTCAAGTCCTCCCCAAAACCAGAATAAGAACCCTGTCCTGGGAGCCTGGGCATCTGACAACCTCCCCAGCTCACAGCCTGTCTTGACCTGAAAGCCAAAGTCTCCGCAGCCCTGGGTCCTCTGTACATGCTGTCCTGATACCACGCTAGCCTCCTGTCTCCACAGTTTGATCTGGGCAGCTTGAATACTCCCATCTTCAACAGATCCTCTTTTTAAAGTCCTACAAGAAGAGGTGATGCCTTCTTTTTAATGACATAATTCTCAGAGGAAAATAAATGAGAGGAGGGTGTGATGGCTCACTCTGTCTTTCCAGGACCTGTGAGGTCAAGAAAGGAGCATTCAAAATATAAATTCAAAACAATGGCTACATAGTGAGCTCACGGCCTGATTGAACTACCCAAGACCTTCACTGTATGCAGTGGGTCATTTTTTTAAAATTGAGAGCAACTGAAGTTAGGAGGGTGTGTTAAGGGGAAGTGGGTGGAAATGGTATTTCATTGTTTGGACATGAGAAGTTCTCAAAGAATTAAATCATAAATAAATAAATGTCTCAGTAGGTGAATGTGCTTCCCCCAAACCTTATTACCCAGATTCAGTCCCAGGACCCAGGTGGTGGTGACAGAGACTCCCCCCTCCTGGGCTGCCCTCTGACCTTCGCACGCGTGCTACATGTGTGCATGTGCATACGCAGACACGAGTAAATAAAAAGCTAGTAAATTTTTAAGTTTTGATAAGCTGAAAGTGTACCACAGTAGAAGCAATAGCTACTTGATCAAATTCAAGTCTTGGAAGGCAGACATGGTACAAATCAGGGGATGTGAAAGATTGTAATATTTCAACTCTTCCCTGAGCCTTTGTTTCTGGTCCCTATACTTCCTGTTAGTACCCACAGCCAATAGAGCACATGGATCTTTAGTGTTAAAAGATGAACTAACACCAGTTGTGAAAGTGTACGCCTACAATCCAAGACACTTGGAATATGAGACAAGAGTTCACAAGTTCAAGGCCCATCTGGACTATATAGTGAGACACAAACACACAGACACACACAAACACACATACACACATACATACATACATACATACACACACACTCACACCACACACATACACACACACACACCACACACACACACATGCACACACACACCACACACACATACATACACACATACATACTCACACCACACTCACATACACACTCACACACACTCACACACACCACACACACATACATACACACACACCACACACACACATACATACACACACATACACACTCACACCACACACACATACACACTCACACCATACACACACTCACACACACACTCACACCATACACACAGTCACACCATACACACACTCACATACAACACACACAACACACACACATACACACACATACATACACACACACACACACACACACATACACAGAACAATTTTAAAAACCTTGACTCTCCTCTCCCCCCAGCAATGGTCCTACACATGTGCACATGCAGGCATGTTCTCTCCCATCCTCAGTTCCTAGCTCCATGTCCTCAGATTGAGTACAGATCCTGGAGTAACTGCAGAAACCAGGAAGGTAAAAATGGGCCACAGGGGCAGGTACCCTACAGAGGAAAAATGTCGGGATTCAGATGTTTTCATTGGGAAGACTGGGTAGAAAGGAGGGATAAGTAACACTCAGGATTCTTGGAAAAGCCATAAAGAATCATTATTTTATATTTACCTAAAATTATATATAATACATATATGTGTGTATGTGTGTATGCACCTATAAAATAAAGTTGCACCACCTGAGCAGACAATGCTTCCCAATGGTAAGATGTCCCTAAAGGTGCATCAGTGGCACTCCTATCTCAGACGTAACCAATGGCTGTCTGATTGGACGTAGGGCCCACTACACAGAAGGGAAAGCATGCCTGGGAAGCCAGCCAACTACCCAGGGCTTATGAAGTCATGGATCCTAAAAGAGAGCCCATTACTGCCACTTTACCAGACCAGTATAACCTCCAAGTGCATTCTAAAAACGCGTTCACATTCCCACAGATCTCACCCTCATCAAGAAGAGTCTCTTTGAAGCAGAGGAGGACTGTCACGGAAAACCACAGCACAGCAGGCCAAGGTGCAGACATAGCTAACTGATCGTGGGAGGCCCAGCCCCTGAGGATACGTCTACATCGCAACCCCTGCACCTAAGGCTTCTTCGGGGACACCGAAGAAGACAGGGTGGGTGGTTTGCAAGAGCCAGGGGGTGAGGAAGTCTGATGAGAGATCCCGTCTCCAAGAAGTGACAGAGACCCTTCGCCCGTGACACCTCAGCAAGACAGCTGCCTAAGCATGGCTGAACAAGGAGGACACCAAAGACATGCTAACGTGGGATTCAGGACCTCACAGGCTCCCACCCCTAAAGATGTAGACAACCAAGGAATGTGGAGAGAGGGAGAGTCACTCTTCCCGAGGAAAAGCCCCCAATTGATTACCCCATGCCAAGTGGTCAGTCCTGAGATCATATTCATACAAGTAGAACTAACTGGACTGAGCAGGCTGCATGCATGTGTGTATATATGGGTATGTGTGGGTGTGGGATGGTGTCTATGTGTGTGTATGTATGTATGTATGTATATAGGTATATTGTGTTGGTATTTGGGGTGTACTTGTGTGTATGTATATGTATGTGTGAGTATATGTGTGTGTGGAGGGGTATGTGTGTGTGTGTGTGTGTTGCGTACATATATATGTATGGTATGTTGGAGTTGTTTGTATGTGGGTGTGTATATGTGTATGTGTGTTGGTATGTTGGGGGAGGGTGTGTGAGTGTGTGTACACATATGTATGTGTGTTGGTATGTTGAGGGAGGGTGTGAGTGTGTGTGTGTGAGTGTGTGTATAATGTGAGTGCCAATAACACAAGAACAATTAAAGGAAAAGGCCAGGAATGTGAAGAGTGGCAGGGGAGTGACATGGGAGACCTTGGAGGATGGAAAGAGAGGGCCAAAATGATGTAATTATATTTAATTTTTAAATTATTTTCACATAAAAATAAAAGGAAAAATAGAAGATGAAGTTAGGAGGGAAAATGGTGGCGAATACAGAGGAGGAGCTGGAGGGAAGGGAATTCAGGTGTTAATATTAAATAAAATACAAAAATGTAAACAACTTCTAAAAGAGAGCACAGAACTGGGAGGCAAGTGTGGGGGTGGTTCTGGGAGGAGGCAGAGGGGAGATGGGAGGTGAATGTGACCAAAACGCACGGTGTCCTTGTATGAGACTCTCAGAGAAGCAATACAGACACCATATTTCAGCTAAGTTTCAGATCCCTGCCTTTGTTAGCTGCTTTTCTCGATGCTGTGACAAAGTGACAAAATGCCTCTTCAGGAGGAAACCCGGCGAGAAGACCAAGTGGTCCCCTGCACCTGCAGTCCAGAAGTACAGCGATAATGATGCTCCACTCACTTTGAGGCTAGCCAGCCACAGATGGAGATCCCTATCAATATAAGCCAAAATAAACCTCTTCTCTTTATGAATTGACTCCGATATTTATTCTTGTCAAGACCCAAAACAAGTTCACACCCAATGACCAGGTTTGATTATGGCATTCCAGAGTAACAAAACAGGAAAAGACTTACTAATTCCTTATTACTATCTCAAAAACAAGGATTAGAAGACTAGAAAAGAGAATTTGAATTAATACCTCAGAATATGGGGGGCCTTATACCAGAAGAGAGGAGTCACAGCACCCCTGTGACATATGCACATCAATTTCTAAAGCCCACACTTGAGGATAGTGAAGATCAGAGAGGTTATGTATCTTGCCTGAGGTTACACAACTATTTCAGAGCACAAAGGAAATATCCTGGAGCGGACGTAGATACCGTGGCTCTGCCTGTAACTCAGTCCCACGAAGTGTGAGACTCGGCTGCTGGGACATGAGAGCTCTCCAAAACACATCCCACTCAGACCAGTCCTTTGTTCCCCATGGCTAACTTACCCTGCAGACTTTGTCCCAGTGTGATCATCCCGCATCTGTGCACACCACTGCAGCCTGTGAAGAGAGGGAGGAAAAGGCATGAACTGCTGACGTGGTTTGTGCTCAACCAGCAAAATTACCGGCAGCCTGACCCCATGTAAGTCGGCTTGGCAAAGCTGGACGGAACCCGCAGAGGGAGCTTGGCAAAGCTGGACGGAACCGCCGAGGGAGCTGTGCCACTTTGCACAGTCTTCACAGAGTGCTCCTGATGTCTATGCGCTTTGTTTTCTCCAGGTTTTTCTTTTTTAAGAGGTGCAGTGTCACAGAGGCTGGAAGGAGCCCCTGAAACTGGAGTCACAGGAGCTTGTGAACTGCCATGAGGGTGCTGGGAAACGAACCCATATTTTAATGTCTTCTCAAGGACCAACTTAAAATACCATTACATTCATTTATTTAATTATATTTTAATTTATTCTTTGAGGATTTCATACATATATGCAATAATTTTGATCATATGCACCCCATACTACTTTAAAACTCTCAGACCTCTCCTTGCTCTCTGTGACCACTCTCTAGTTAAAAAGTAATCCACTGGATCTAACAAGTGCTTTCTAGTTGCATGTGGGCACAGGGCCATCCACTAGAGCACAGGCAGCCTTCCGGGGCATCCCCGAAGCAAGCGGACTCTTCTCCTGGCAGCCATCAACTCTCGGTAGATCCTTAGCTGGGGATGGAGCCAGACTAGGGTGCTGACTGACTTGACCCTGTGCAGGTCTCGTACAGGTGGCCGCAGCTGCTGTAAATCCTGAAGAGCAATCAGAAGATACAGCTTCACTCCAGCCCTCCCCAACACCCAACTCTAGCTCAGGAACTAATGCAGAAGATGGGGCACAGAACCAACTTCTATGTCTCATAGGATCAGACTGATCACTGTGGGATTGAAATTTCACGGGAGAGCAGTGTGGTTAATTTTAAGAGTATGTATTTTCTTAGTTAAGGTTACTATTTCTGTGATGAAACACCATGACCAAAAGGCAAGTTGGGAAGGAAAAGATTCCTTTGGCTTACACTTCCATATCACTGTTCATCATTGAAGCAAGTCAGGAACTCACACAGGGCAGGAACCTAGAGGCAGGAGCTGTCATGGAGGGTGCTGCTCACTGGCTTTCTCCCCATGGCCTGCTCAGCCTGCTGTTTTTTTAAATAAAACCCAGGACCACTAGTCCAGGGATGGCACCACCCACAGTGGGCTGGATGCTCCTGCATCGATCACTAGTTAGGAAAGTGCCCTACGGGCTGGCCTGCAGCCCAATCTTACAGAGGTATTTTCTCACTTGATGAGAGGAGAAGCAGAAGAGGAAGAAGAGGATGAGGATGAGAAGGAGTGAGGAGGAGCGGGAGAGAAGGAGGAGGACAAGGGAGGAAGGAGAGAGAAAAAGGATAGGAGAAGGGCTGTGCCTGTAACTCTGGGTCTAGGGGAACCCGTGACACCTCTAGCCCCCATGGGCACCTGCACTGATGTGCACACACACACACACACACACACACACGCACGCACGCACGCACACACACACACACACGCGCGCGCGCGCGCTTGTGTATGTGTCCCTGGCTATTCTTATGTCAACTCGACTCAAGCTAGAGTCATCTGAGAAGAGGGAGCCTCAACTGTTCTTTTGTATATAAGACGCATGTTCACGTACTATATATAAACATGAAGGCTACCATTTGCTGTGCCTCTAGGTGACATTTAACCTACAAAACCGTGTTTAACCACTTGGTCACCAGATGGTGGAGCTTTTGGGGAGGTTTAGAGGTGAGGCCTTGTAAAGTGGCTGAAGATTTGTGTTCCAGTCCCACTTCCTAACTCTCTGCTTCATAGTCTATCAAGAAGAAAGCAGCTCAGCCCCACAATCCAGCCATGAACTCTGCCAAGCCTTCCCCAACAGGGCAGACCCCACCATCACAGACTGTGAGACAAAATCTTCCTTTAAGTTGTCTCACAGTTTGTGTGGTCATCATCACCATCACTGATATGTGTGTGGTCACCACCACCATCACCACCTGTCAAGTCACCAACATTACCATCACTATCTGTGCAGTCATCATCATCACCACCACCACCACCACCACCATCACCACCATCACCACATCACCACCACCACCATCACCATCACCACCACCACCACCATCATCACCACCACCACCACCACCATCACCACCACCACCACCACCATCACCACCATCACCACATCATCACCACCACCACCATCACCATCACCACCACCACCACCACCATCACCACCATCACCACATCATCACCACCACCACCATCACCATCACCACCACCACCATCACCACATCACCACCACCACCACCACCACCACCACCATCACCACCATCACCACATCATCACCACCACCATCATCACCACCACCACCACCATCACCATCACCACTACCACCATCACCACCACCATCATCACCCCACCACCATCACCATCACCACCATCACCACCACCATCACCACATCACCACCACCATCATCACCCCACCACCATCATCACCATCACCATTATCACCACCACCACCATCACCACCACCATCACCATCATCATCACCACAACCATCATCACCACCACCACCATCATCACCGCCACCATCATCACCACCACCACCACCATCACCATCACCACCACCATCACCATCACCATCATCACCATCACCATCATCACCACCACCATCACCACCACCATCATCATCACCACCATCACCACCACCACTATCACCATCACCATCATCATCACCATCATCATCACCACCACCATCATCATCACCATCATCATCACCATCATCATCACCACCATCATCACCATCACCTGTGTGGTCACCATCATCACCTGTGTGGTCACCATCATCACCTGTGTGGTCACCATCATCACCTATGTGGTCACCATCATCACCACCTGTGTGGTCATCACCACCTGTGTGGTCATCATCATCACCACCTGTGTGGTCATCATCATCACCACCTGTGTGGTCATCATCATCACCACCTGTGTGGTCATCACCACCTGTGTGGTCATCATCATCACCACCTGTGTGGTCATCATCATCACCACCTGTGTGGTCACCATCATCACCTGTGTGGTCACCATCATCACCACCTATGTGGTTACCATCATCACCTGTGTGGTCACCATCATCACCACCTGTGTGGTCATCATCATCACCACCTGTGTGGTCATCACCACCTGTGTGGTCACCATCATCACCACCTGTGTGGTCATCATCATCACCACCTGTGTGGTCACCATCACCACCTGTGTGGTCACCATCATCACCACCTGTGTGGTCACCATCATCACCACCTGTGTGGTCACCATCATCACCACCTGTGTGGTCATCATCATCACCACCTGTGTGGTCACCATCACCACCACCTGTGTGGTCACCATCATCACCATCTGTGCAATTACTGTGATCATCTCCATGCCTCATCACTATCTTTATCAACGCCATCAGAGTAATCATTGTCATAGGTCTTTTTTTCTTGGCTGGTCTCAAACTCACTGTGTAGCTGAAGATTACCTTCAGCCTTTCATCCTCCTCCCTCTGCCTCCCTGGATGGGCGTCTGTCTAGCCTAATGTCTCTCTAACACCTCTCTATATTTAGTATCTACCTGTCTGAGACTGAAAGTGTGTACCAACACAGCTCATGCAGTGCTGAGGAAGAAGCCCGCGGCTTTATGAATGCTATGAAAATAGATATATGATAAATATATAGAGAGAGATAGGTAGGTGAGAGAGAGAGATTGATAGATGGTAGATTAGATAGGTAGATGATGGATGGATAGATAGACAGACAGAATCAATACAGAGAGCTGTGAAAGAGACATTCAACTAAACAGATGCCCACCCAGACAGTGGGTAGAACACTGACCATGCACAAGGAGCTGATTTCAGATTTTCAGAAAGCAGGTAAATTTACTCCTCCTGCATGTCTATAATAGCAGCATGCCTACAGCAAAATTCAAGGCAGAAACCACACAATCCACAGAGGCCCAAGAGCCTTCTAGACTGGGCTATAGAGGAGACTCTTTCTTGGCAGGTAAAAGGCATGAACCAACACCTGAAGTTGTCTTCTGACCTCTAGGGTCATGTGTGGGCACACACATGTGCACATGCACATACACATACACACAATTTCCTAATATGTTGGGTGGTTTTTAATTATGTCTTCACCAATAACACTTTATGCACTGAGAAAAGTTATTTCAACTCTCCATGACTCAGTTTCTCTCATCTCTAAAACAGGAAATCTCTATCTCCCATCTTTAAATTTAAAACAAAAAAAAAATCTTGCAAACATGCAAGAAAACCAGGGAAGTGGAAGATCACGCAGTGAGACACCCTGGTGCCTGAAACAAAAGCAGCAGGAGCCAGTAAGGGATGCTGCAGCCCCCCACACCATCCTGGTCTGGTCCCAGTACAGGACGTGTCTTCCCTGACTCCCCACTGCACAACCTCAGCCACAGCCCAGTTTCTCAAAGAATTCGCACTCGCCTGGAATTCTTTTACCCGTCTTGAACAAGACCAGAGCTGGACCGATTTTACATTCTAGTTCCGCCCCTCATTAGCTAAGTCTTGTCCAAAGTATTTCTTTTTGTATTTGTGAGTGTGTATATGTGTTGTGTGTGTGCATTGCATGTGGTGTGTGTGTGTGTGTGTGTGTGTGTGTGTGTGTGTGTGTGTGTGTGTGTATGACCTCACACATCTTTTCTCAGGTGCCATCCACCTTAATTGTTTAGAGACAGATTCTCTCACTGGCCTGGAGTCCACCAAGTAGGCTAGGCTGGCTAACCATCAAGAACCAGGTCTCTACTTCCCCAGCAGTGGTGGCTCACGCCTTTAATCAGGAGGCAAACAGGTGGATCTCTGTGAGTTCAAGGCCAGTCCGGTCTCCAGAGCGAGTTCCAGGACAGGCACCAAAACGACACAGAGAACCCTGTCTCGAAACAACAACTCAGATCTTCAATCTGCACAGAAGGCACTTTACACACTGGGCTATTGCTCAAGCCCAGCAAGTCACCTCCTTCACCGCCCTGGTTCTGCTCTGCAAGATAAGGCTGATAAGGGCTTTTCGAAGATGAAGTGCTGTGCAATGGTAAAGGAATGGTTGCCATTGCTGTGTGGGTTTCTGTTGCCCTTGCACCGTCCTGGGGGACCTGGATGCACACACAGGAACCCCAGGTGTTTACTCGGTGCTGCATTCTGGCTAGAACTGAGATGGCTCACAAACACACACATACCAAATGAACAGCCCCAGGAAGATCTACCCTGGTGGATGGGCTTCCCTGAGTCGAGGAATCTTGTCAAAGGTCTCCCAAGGTAGGGCTTTGCTGCGTACAACAGACCTGAGACAGCAGCCTATGGGCCAGACCCTTCCAAGGCTGAGCCTTCTCCCTGGCATCCATTTCCAGCCCTCACCAATCCCTCCCCGGCCCCATTCAACTTGACACTCACCCCAGAAGAGGAGCAGCCAGAAGCCCCACATCGTACTGTGGCAGTCATTCAATGAAGAGAGCCTTCCCTTTAAAAGCTTGCTTTGTGAAGAAGGGAAGGGGTGGAGCCAGGGTTGCTCAACGCAGCCAGACGGAGCCCCAGCAACTTTCTGCTGAGTTACCACCATCAGAGTGGACAGCCCGGCAATCCCCTAATTTCTCCCTTACATCTGCCTGGTGCACACATTTCTCCCTCTCCTCCTCCCTGACCTCCTGTTGTCCTCCTCTCCCTCCTCTCCCTCCTCTGCCATCTCTCACCATCTCCCTCCTCCCCTTCTTTTTTTCAGCACCACCATTTATCTCCCATCCCTTGTCCCCTCCTTCCATTGCATCAACCGAGTGAGACCACATGTGCTGCCCACAGAGAAGCACATCTCAGCTTTCAGGAGCTCAAAGCCACCCTCACAGCCTCAGGCACCGTGGTCCATGGGCTTGCTGCCGAGAAAATTCTGTTCTGTCATTATGTCAACCTCATAGAATACACACACCACACATCACACCACACATCACACTACACACACACACAGACCGTACACCTCACCACACCACACCACACACATACCACACCACACTCTACATCACACCACACAAACCACATACCACACCATACATCACCCCACACACCACACATACCACACACCCTACACCACACACACACACACACACACATATGTATCACACACAGTGAGACCATATACCTCACCACACCATCCCACATACATACCACACCACACCATACATCACACCACACACACACACCACCACCACCACACACAGCACACCACACACACACAGAGACCATATACCTCACCACACCACACACATACCACACCACACACACCACAACACACACACCACAACACACACACATATCACACCATAGTACACACACAACACAACACACACATACACACCACACTACACACACAGCACACCACACACACGCAAACACACTACCATACTCTGATTGCCCCCCCCATAGCAACCACTCCAGTCCAACCCCAGCCCCCAACATGTGTGCAAACACCCCCTCAGAAATGCAGAAGCCAAGTCATGTGATGGATGGAGTCCCCTAGTTGTAGGCTCTAACACAAAGATCCTGGTCAAAGTAGCTTGTCAGAAAGATGACCCAACAATAGACCAATTCGGGGTCAGTGAGAAAAGGAAAGTAAAGAGCCAAGAATGAGTGTTCTCTGCGAGGCAGAGCTTATGAAAGCATCCATCTTACTCAGGGTCATCACTGCTGCAAGGAAACACCATGACCAAAGCAAGCTGGGGGGGAAACAGTTTATTTGGCTTACACTTGCACATCACTGTTCACCATCACAGGAAGTCAGGACAGGAACTCAAGCAGGGCAGGGACCTGGAGGCAGGAGCTGAGGCAGAGGCCATGGAGGGTGCTGCTTACCAGCCTGCTCCTCATGGCTTGCTCAGGCTGCTTTCTTATAAAATCCAGGATCACCAGCCCAGGGATGGCACCACCCACAGTGAGCTGGGCCCTCCTCATCAATTACTATATAAGAAAATGCCCTACAGCCAGATCTTATTAAGGCATTTTCTCAGTTGAGGGTCCCTCCCCTCAGATGACTTTAGTTTGTCCAGGACATCAGAGAGCACACTCCCCAGAGTGCTCCTGAGGGATGTCAATGTTTCCACTGCTGTTAGTCATCCAGTGCAGTTTGCTATTGGGGGTTCCAGCATGACAACACTCTGAGCCTGGGCCCCACAAGCAGGTGGTTGGTTCCAGTTGACACAGTTCCATCACAAATAAAACAGCCTGTGGGACATCAGGCTAGTGTGTACTGGTCAGTTAAGGATCACAGGTATGATCAAACAAGAGCAGCGTTAGATACAAACTACCAAAGAAATGCAAGTTCAGGGTCTAGCTCTTGGAGTGAACACTCAATTTATGGAGGCTTTTTGGTTGGTTGGTTGGTTGGTTGGTTGGTTGGTTGGTTGGTTGGTTGGTTAGTTGTTTGGTTGTTTGGTTGGTTGGTTGGTTAGTTGTTTGATTGGTTGGTTGGTTGGTTATTTGGTTGGTTGGTTGGATGGTTATTTGGTTGGTTGGTTAGTTGGTTGGTTGGATGGCTGGATGGTTAGTTGGTTGGCTTGGGGGTTTTTGTTGGGGTTTTTTTGTATTGTTGTTGTTGTTTGTATACTTCCCTTGCTCTGTGAACTGCAAAATCTCTCCTTTTGCTCTGGGTCAGAACTCTGACATCCCGAGGAGTTTTTTTTTTTTTTTTCATTAGGCAATGTAGATGCTCATAACAGATCACAGGGAGTAACTGACTATCAGATGCTCACTCAGCCCTAAAGAGGACATCAGCATCACACCCCCAAGGTTCAGGGAGTGTCATGGAAGAAGGAGTGGAAAGAAAGTGGGAGTTTCAGGATGGGGTGGAGTGCTGTGCAGCGCTATATTTCAGGCATGGTGTGGCAATAACATTTACAAACTCACAGAAGCTGTGGTCACATGGGCAAGAACTGTGCGGAACTGAACCCATCAATATGGGCTGGGGGGAGAGCTCTCAAGGCTCAACCACCCCTTCCTGAGAATCTAGATGCACTCAGTTAGTGGTAGCTTCGGGGAGTGCTCAGAACGCCCCTCTCAGAGGTTATATTGGCAATTAATGGTTGGTGGAAGAAAGAGAGACATTCTTGTTAAGTTGTGTGGCCACCGGTAAGGTGTCCAATCCCATACCCACTCAAATGCCAGCAACCCCAATGAAATTCACTAGGTCACCAAAGAAGGCATGAAAATAGAAGGGGGACTTGGTGGGAAGAGGAGGAGGACTCACAGGAAGAGGAGGGGATTAGCTGGAATAAGCAGGAGAGATGTGTTCGAAACAAGGGGTGTGAATATGCTCAAACTACATCATAATGAGACTCATCATTAATCACAGTATCTCCTAAGAAACATGTTTTAATCTGATGTGATCATTACTTGAAAGTTTCAGTAATATCAACCTGCTTGTGTGGTAGGGAGTTCTCACTGGTGACACCATCATGACTGGCAGCTCTCAGGCCTCATCAGAGAAGTGCATTTGTATAGTACACAGCGGTTAACACAGCAGTCAAAGTGCAGAGAAAGTGTCAGCAGAGTGATCAGCCACAAGTGTGAGCTATACTGTTATTGGGTATTTGCCAGAGAAGACTGCTCAGACATGGGTTTAAACCAACAGAAAGTGTAGCATGAATCTTAAATAGTCTTATTAATAAAATCAAACCCAGTGCCAGTTATTGGGGTGAACACTGGAAGATCAGAGAGACAGAACAAGCCACAGCCACCTCACCTCACCAATTCCTCAGCTGATTCTGTTTCTTCAGACTGGAAGACTCTGAGTCCTCATCCAGAATGAATCTCAGCTGAACTGCTGCTAAAAGCCCAAAAGCTTAACCAGCTCTAGTTCCTGGTTTTCATGCCTTATATACCTTTCTGCTTTCTGACACCACTTCCTGGGATTAAAGGCTCTTGTTACCACATCTAGCTATTTCCAGTGTGGCTTTAAACTCACAGAGATCCGGATGGATCTCTGCCTCCCAAGTGATAGGATTGAAGTTGTGTGTGCCACCATTTTCTGGCCTCTGTATCTAGTGGCTGTTCTGTTCTCTGACCCTAGATAAGTTTATTAGGGTGCACAATATTTTGGGGAACACAATATCAGCACAAGAAAGTTTATTAACTGGCTGGCAACTACACTGGGTGTTCAATGTCCCAGGGTAGCCCCAAGCCTTTTTCATGGATTGGTTGACATACTTCTGTTAACAAGAGCAGTTAGCCAGAAGCAGAACTACAGAAGGCAAAAAGCAAGGTTAGTCATTTAGAGACTTTCCCAGAACTATATGAACTTTGAAGGATTTGGCCTTTGTTTTTATTTTTTAGCATGTGGAGCTGTCTATGTTTACGGCCTGATTGGCACTTCCATCATGGAGTCAGTGCTAAGGTCTGAACCTGTTACATTCCCCACTGGTCTTACTTAATGAATCAAATTGTGGACTCATCCTGCTCTAAAGAGGTGTAGTTGGTCCTAAGGACCATTTATTTTGCTAATTAGGGTTTTGTTAGAGTTCCTTTTAATGTCCTGTTTATTCTTTTTACCTGCCCAGAACACTGAGGTCTATGAGCACAGTGAAGTTTTCAATCCATGTGTAAATATTTACCAATTAAGCCAGGCAGTGGTGGTGCACACCTTTAATCCCAGCACTCGGGAGGCAGAGCCAGGCAGATCTCTATGAGTTCAAGGCCAGCTGGTCTACAGAACAAGATCCAGGACAGGCTCCAAAGCTACACAGAGAAACCCTGTCACACACAAAAAAAAAATTTAGCAATTATTTGAATTAAATGGCTCCAAAATCCAGACCATTGTTGGACCCCCTTGCTAGGGGGAGGCCAAATCAGGGGACCAGTTCCCAGAGGAGCTTTTATTCTGGGTGGGGAAACACTTTTACTTGCCTGGAAAAGGTATCTATGAAAACTAGCAATCCTCCCTGGGCAGGGTGGATCTTGGTGAAGTCATTTTCCAAGAGTTCTTGGGGGTCTTGCTCTCTCATTTGGATGAATTTCTGGGTAAGAGCTCTCTGTTTTGGATTTATTTGAGCACAAACCTGGCATCTGACTGAGACATCCATTGTTAGGCTGTGCAGTCTAGGTATAACATACCTTTTTCTTAGAAATTCAGAAAGTTTTGTGAACCTCAGATGAGTAGCCTGGTGAAGGTTAGTTACCAACAGTCCTGCCAATTGTTTCTGAGAGAATGACCTATGACCTTCCCTCTATGTCCTCCAGAAACCTGTGCGATTGAGCTGTGCCTTTCTTCTTTACCATGGAGTCTCAGGCAATCATGGGTCATGGTATGTCATAGGAATATCAATAGGCCCCATGGGTCTTAGGGTCTTTTGTTGGGCAGCCAACTCAGAACCCAGCAGTGGAGGACAGCAACTTATAGGGGAAGCCAAAGAGCTTCTAGAAGAGCCAAGATTTTTCAGTGTCCTTTTTCCCAGTGAGAAGCCTCTTTCTCAGTAGATCATACTGTGGACATGCCTGACAGTATAAACATAGTGACTGTCCATGTGTGCGGTGGAGGACTTTCCTTTTCCCCACCTGAGACCCTAGGTCAGATCTATCAGTTCTGCTCTCTGGGCTGAGGTACCTGGCATGGGCCCCAATCACTTACGTTAAAGTAACTATTGTGACTCCTACATACCTGGTTCCATCTTTCAAATCATGACAGATCATCACTGGGCAAGAAGGTGGCAGGATTGGTGGTGCTGAGTTTCCCAAAATGGACTGGAGGGTGGTCCCAGGGTAGAGTCCGATACTGGGTCACAGGTGTTAGACCGCCAGTGTTGTGGTGCTCGGAGGAGGAGGAGGACCTCAACTGCATCATGGGTCGCTATGACTATAAGATCCTGACCCAGAGCTAACTTGTTTGTTTGTTTGTTTGTTTGTTTGTTTGTTTGTTTGTTTTCATTAGACTGGCAGCAGCCACCACAGCTCTTGGACAGGGCATTTCCAAGGCCCCAAAGTTTGCGTTAAAACCTCTTTTGTCTTTCATTTTATGGGCAAACAGAAGAAAAGGTTTGGGCACATCTGGGCTGGAGCAGAAGGCACAGGTGTCTTTCTTTAGTCTCAGTCCACATTAGGGGCTCAGGGCCCCCTTTGTGTTGATGTACAGAGGCCTTGCCATTTCCAGAAACACTGGTACCCAGAGGCATCAATATCCAGCTGCACCCAGGAACTCTTGAACCTGTCTCTTAGTCTTTGAGTTGAGATCTGAAGGATGGCAGCATTGCTATTCTGAGACAGGCTCCTTTTGCCTCCCCTCAGCTGGCAGGCAGCATAGGTAGCCTCTGGTGTACAAGTTGAGTTTTCTTGGCTCACATTCTATAGGCCAAGGTTTGTAACTCTTGCAGCAGTCCATCGGTGGCCCTTTTATAATCTACTTTCCTGGGAAACCTCTCATGGAAGGTCAGGAGATCATCATTTAGTGTCTCATCAGACAGGGTTGGAGAATTTTTTTAATCTTTGGGGTAACCTGGTCCAGATATGTTTCCTACTATAACCTCCATTTGGATCTGTCCATTTAAGATCAAAGATGGGTTCACTCACCTCTGCCAATGGGAGGCTGAAGAATGCACGTTTTAGGTCCAAGACAGTGCACACCTGTTTCTCTGAAAGAATTGGACTCATGAAAAATCAGGGCCCAGGTTTCTTCACGGGCAGGAGAGGTATACTCTGAGTGATTGACAAGGCACCAGGATGCCTATCTCTTCAAACCAGGCAATTTCCCTTTTTACTCCAGGGACACTGTGTATTGTTAAATCTGGGTGAGGGTAGCTGAACTAGTTGGTTGAACAATTACAGGAACTTGGTGTTTGACCCGTCCTGGGAGGCAGGTTTCTTCCCATCCCCCTGGGAATCTTTAATGCCAATCTGAGAGATAATCCACTGTATCCTTTGATTGGAGACAGAACTTTCATCTAGGAGACGTCTGTAAATCTAACTGCATCTCAGCATCAGAGAAGGTGATGGTGGCTTTCAGTTTATGCAAAGGATCTTGTCCCAATTAGTTCTCTGTTGTTGTACACCTTTTGAGCTATCTCCAGCATCTGTGGCCTACTTATACCTTTAAATTTTTCTGATTTTTATAACTTTTTTCTAATATCTGGTGCTGACTTGGTGCAAAGGAAATCTTTTTAGCAGCTCTCCTTAATCCTTTTAAAAAGGACCTAGCAATAATTGTTTCAAGTCTCCTTGGTCAGTGTTGGACAGAAAGGAAAACCCGTTTTGTCCAAGATACATTGTCTGGCAGTGATCCCCTGCCCAGCCCAGGGCATTTTTGTTCTTGTTGGTGGGCTGTTTTGTTTTGTTTTGTTTCTCTTTTTTTTTTTCCAGAGAATGGTAGGTTTTGAGTGTTCCAATTATCCAGATCATTGACTGAAAAGAAGACATAAATCATGAGAGAGAAAGGAAGGGAACTTTCTCTTTTCCTTCAGGCTCAGCCCAGGGGAACTTTTCCTCTTCCAGAGGGCTGCTTAGAGCAGGCTCAGAGCAGAGGAAAGAAGGTTCACCTGGGGGGACTATTTCCTCCTCCCTGTGCACATTCTGCTGAGAGGGCAGGGGGTTGCGGCCTAAACTAGGGCTCTGGCCCCTCCCCACCCCCACACAGGGACCAACCTTGACCGTGAGCAGGAGTCAAGCAATAAAACAAGCAAGTGTTACTGCCCCAGAGAGGATGGTTTTGGGGCTTCTCTGGGTGACCTAGCAAAGCCAAAAGGATTTTGCAACAGGAGAAGGCATAGGTCTTAGGCAGGGTAAGGGAGAGGTCTCACACAAGAGAAAGACACTGGTCAATACCAGGAAACAAAAGTGACAGAAACACATAGAAAGACACACAAGGACACACATGCACACACACAAACACAGTAAAAACAACTAGGGGTGGTCATCACACGCGCGCGCGCGCGCGCGCACACACACACACACACACACACACACACACACACACACACGAACAGAGGGGTTCAGTGATGTGTCACATGGTCCTTGGACACTGGCTCAGCATCCATGTCTGACTTCTCCTATGTGTCCAAACAGAAGGCACCTCTGGAGGTGACAGACCAGGCAACTTTCTAATTTGTTTCCTTTTGGGGGTAGAGGTGTCAGACCCCTCTGAAGTGTCGGGCAGCGATCGGTCAAAGGCAGCCCTGGGGACCTGGGGCATCTCAAGTTGGGAACCGCTGAGAGTCCTCTGACTGTTGCACCCTGTCTCACTCCAAGGGGCTATGAGACCCCTGGCACCTCAAGGTCTGGCCTCTGGGATCTTCATGGGACCCCCAGAAATGCTGTGGGTATTCACCAGTAAAGACTGCTGGGACATGGGTTTAAACCAATAGAATGTCTTTATTAGCCAGCCTGGGACTACACCGAGTGTTCGGGATCCCAGTGTAACCCCAAGCCTTTCTCAGGATGAGTTTTTAAGTACAAAAACCATGTTCTGGGCTGAGATAATTCTGTTAACAAGAACCGTTAACCAGAAGCAGAACTACGAACTAAAAAGCACGGTCAGTACATTTAGAGACTTCCAATAAATATGGACTTGGAAGGATTAGGCCTTTGTTTTTATTTTTGGACAGTGGTGTTGTCTACTGCTGAGGTTTACAGCCTGAATGGCACTTCCATCATGGAATCAGTTGGGCTAAGGTCTCAGGACCTAGTAAGGTCTGGTGCCGTTACGATATCAGGTCACCTCCTCAAGACTCAAAGACCATCTCAGAAAAGGGGCCCCAAAGACTGTGAGAGCCAGAAGTTGGAAGGACTGGAGCAGAGAGCGTCCTTCCAGACATGACAGGATCCCATTACTCCTGAGCCCACAGCAGCTGTGGTTACCTGCACCAGATCAAGCCAGCACGAGGAGGGAGGGGTTCACAAGCTCCACTCCTGATTGATAGCAGTTGGTGGCTTCTGCAGAAATGAGAGTCTGTGTTCTCTAGGGGGCTCACAGGCTGACCCCACACCCAGGAGTACACGGACAACGCTATAAGACTTGGTAGACATGAAGCTGGGAAGGAGTCGATCTGGGAGGGTTTAGAGAGTAGAATGATGTGCATCACCAAAGTAGATTGTGACGAATCCTCAAAGAACTACTAAAATGTCATATTAAAAAGCTACTGTGATCATATTGCTTATTCCACCTGGGAGGGAGGCAAAGGGAGCGGCCGGGCAGACTTCTTTGTTGTGTATGAGGCACATGCACCCTGGCCTCCTCCACAGGTCAGGAGGCAGCTTGCAGGAGTCTGTTCTCTCCTACTGTGTGAGTCCTGGAGACAGAGCTCAGACCATCAGTCTTGGTAACAAGTGCCTTTACCCATGAAACATCTCACCAGCTCATGAATTTGTTCCTTAGATGCCCTGAGAGATGAACACAACCCCAGACAGCTGGAGAGTCAAATCATATCCCAGCACTCACATGTGGAAACTGGGTTATTTAATGGTAGGACACCAGAGCAATAGTTGTGATTCTGGGCTAGAGGCCCTGGACAGCTGCCCAAGGGCTGAGCTTTGATTCTCCAGCACAGAGAGATACAATAAGCTTGACCTCCTCCTGGTGCTTACATGCCTGGAACATAGCCTGGCATAAGAAATGCTCCAGGCACTCTGGCCAATAAGATATGGCACCAAGAAGTGTCATCAAATCTCAATTCTTGACAGTCCCAAGGTGTCCACAGGTGACGACTCACCTTTCTGAACTTCACCTTTTCCACATTTTTATTGATTAATTCTGTTATTTGATGATTTAATATGCATGAAAATTGCATTCTGATTAGTACTCTCTTTTCCCTCCTATTCCTTTCCATTCATGATTCCACCTCACCCCTACCTGTCCCTTTCCCAGACTCCCAATTTTTAGGTTTGTTTTATGAAAGCTTAGCTTGACCAGGGCCCCTCTGGATTGGGGCTATGTGTTGGAGCTTGTTGGGGCCATCAGTGGGTATACAACAAAAGACAACGACTCCTTCCTTTCCAAATCTGTCAACAAATAGTTCAGCAGTGAGGGATGAGATCCTGAGCCCCTCCCCCATCTGGCCTGTTCTTGTGCAGACCCACTGTGTGCACCTACAGCTGCTGTGGGTTCATGGTTGAAGTGACTGTCTCTTCCCCTTGAAGGTGACACTTCTCGGCCTTTCTCCCTAATGTACAGCTCTTACATTCTCCGGCCCCCCTCTTAACAGTGTTCCTTGACCCTTAGAAGGGTCACACAGAGGTGAGCACTCATCTGTCACTTATTCTCAGCACCCTGTGAAACCATGAGTCTCTACGTTTGCCACCATTCGCAAGAGACTTTTCAGGTCAAATCCCAGAGTAGCATTTGTCTGAAGTCATAAATGTAAATATTTAGAAGGTAGCTTGATGCTGGGTCAAGTTAACCATGGCCTGTGACTTCCCCCACCTTGGATTTCTGATGAGTTTACAGTACCAGGTATAGGTTTCCCCCTGTGGAGTGGACCTGAGAACCAACCAGCGAGCATTTGGTTACCCTATAACAATATAACCACTACTGTGTAAGTGGGGACGTCTTGCTGGTAAGGTCAGTCTTGCATATAGGATTCACAGCTGGGTAGGACCACTGACATCACTCAGCAGCCAGCACAGCACCTTTCAGGACTATGAGAGCTACTTCTGGGTCACCATTGGGCATTGATCCACATAGACCTGATAAAGCTTAAAAAGGATTCTTAACGCACAGAAACGGAGCCACGCTTGGCTTCCTGGTCTCAAAGTCTCATGCCAGTAGCAGCACAGAGACACATCTCCCAACAGTTGCCTACAAAATGGAGCTGGCCCCCAGCCACCATGAGCTAAGGGGCATGGTGAACTCCTGAAGTCTCTCCCACAGGCTGCAGTACAGAGAGGCTTCTCCCAACCCCTGCCAATGCCTGTAGGTTTGAGAGCACAGCCTCGGGCTTAAAAACACAGCTGTACACTACTTAATACTGCTTCCCAGAACTGGAGAGGTAAGTGTGACTCATGACTGGTTGGTGCCTGCACCATGTTGAAAAGCTGAGTGGGGCAGAGCCAGCCACCAAAGTCACACGTTGGTCCTAGCCAATGCAGCTTAGCAGTTTAAAAACTCTCCTGGTCAGAAAAGGATTACAGATACACAATAAAATGGATTAAAATGGGAAAAAAACTCTAAACAGCTTACAGTGTGTTTAAAAATATACAAAGACTTGAGAGAGAAAAGAAAAAAGATAAAGTCCTTAAAAAAGAAATAGAGTAAAAAAAAGCCACATAAGAATGGAAAATGCGGCCGGGCGTTGGTGGCGCACGCCTTTAATCCCAGCACTCGGGAGGCAGAGCCAGGCGGATCGCTGTGAGTTCGAGGCCAGCCTGGGCTACCAAGTGAGCTCCAGGAAAGGCACAAAGCTACACAGAGAAACCCTGTCTCGAAAAACCAAAAAAAAAAAAAAAAAAAAAAAAAAAAAAAAGAATGGAAAATGCACAGAGAGTCTGGAAACTGTATATCATTGTGTTGTCTTTGGGATTTTTAACTGCAGAGAGACATTTGATTGTGGGAGCTGCTAAGTTAAACCAACATATATATTTTAAAGGTATCTTGACTTAAAATTTTGAGTCTAAGGATGTGTTGCTTTGGGAAAAGGGTTCTGCTTTTGTTTCCACAGAAGATGAGAACCTTTGGATTGCTTCCAGGCTAATATGGTTTGATTAACCAAGACCCTTTGGAAGGTCTCTGATGACAGTCATGGCCCAGATGATCCAACATCCAAAACAGCTGCAAGGCAACTGTGATGATACACCCTCACAGACTACTACAGCCAAGATTTAACTATAATTCTAAATTATCTCAGGATTCCTGTAAAATTGCCAGTGCCCCCAATCAGCAGGAAGCAGCCTAAAATACTATGCCCATATTCCCAAAAACTGGATTACAGATATCTGTTTTTGTTTAGGGGGTTTGGTTACAAATTGTTATTGGTCATAGTCAATCTCCTTCTAAAAGAAGAAAGGGGGATATGATACAAAAATGATGGGAAAAATCTACTTTTATCCAAAAAAAAACTGTTAATCTTACATATTTTACATCAGTATGGATTTTAGTTTATTGATACAAATTTAAAGTTAATTTTGTTATACTGTATGTATATTTATACTCTTGTTTAGGGTATTATGTTTATGCAGCTCATTTTAAAATGTAATATATAATTAAGAAATACAGATTAATAGTCATCTATATTAGCAAGCTTATGGTCATGTTAGGTATGTTTTCAAGGTCATACAGAGATATATTTCAGATAGATAGGCACTCTTCAAACACTTCAAAGACCTACAAAATATGGCATTTAAAATGCTTTAAGAACTTAGACTTTTCTTGGACAGTGAGTCACGTCTGCTCCTGGCAGCACTGAGAGGATGTTGGGCATCAAAGAAACTCCATATGGAGTTTGTCTTCTTCTTGGCAAAATAAATAATAAATAAATGAATAAATAAATAAATAATAGATAGATAGATGAATAAATAAATGAATAAATAAACAAATAAACAATGTCCTGTTGGACAAAGAACTGCCCTTGCCTTGGCTGCTGACAGTAAGCATGCTGTCCATTCTGGACAAGCAGGACACAAGGAAAAGCGACTGCTGAACCTTACCAAGTTGGAAATGAACTTGTGACTGACCTCGATTTCCTGAAGACCACCTTAACCCCTGGTACGGTTTCCATCTTGAACATCAATAGGCAACTGCAGCATATTTTCCAGGCTTCATTGGCAATGGCTGAAAAGATAGAAGATTAAAAAAAGAGAAATGCATGGTTTTCTCGGTGTATTGTAATCTACCTGAACAATCTACCTGAACCCCAAGAAAATACAGTTTCTTCCTTGTTCAATCGCAGAAGCTTTGTGGAAACCTAAATGAAGACAATGGAGGAAACCCACTCCCAGGAACTTTCCCAGCTAATAAACAGCTGGACAGAGAGACTCTGTGCTTTAGAGAAGAAGTGTGACAACATCCAGAAACCACTGAACAGGATTCAAGGAAATCTGTAGACAGAGAAGAAGTCTACAGATACAACAAAACAATAGTTCACAGTGAAAGGATTATTGCTGTTTCTGATGGATTATTACAAGAACTCTGACACTTTATCCAAGAAGGCACATAGTTGGTTAAAGAATCTGTAAGCAGTGTGATTCATTCAACAGCAACCTGGAAACTGTATCTCAGAAGACCAAATAGAGGTGTGAAGCTTTGAACACAAGCACAGTTCATTTTTCTGAACAGGGGTCACAGTGCTTAAGCAAGAGGAAGGAGGAACTTCAGAACTTAATGGAGATAATGTCTGGTGAAAAAAATTAAAAGCAGGAAGTCTAGAGCTCGATGAAACTATAAAAAACTGGTTTGACAACATATAATTGCTTTCTGCAATAGGATCTGAAACTAGATATCCCAACAGGTATGACACCAGAGAGGAAAAATTATTTATATCCATCAGCACTGGTGAGGACTGAACCATAGGAATAGCTCCTTGATCAGATGCAAAAGAAACAGCCTCAGCTGTTAATGATGCTGAACTGCTCAGAAATGATGGAGACCAGTCAGGATATAGATGAAGAAAAGGAGGTTCTGGAACAATGTACTGAAGAACTTTTAAGTCAAGTGATATTTGTATATACCAGTGTGGAATGCTCAAGTGGTGGTGTTCCATTTTTCTAGCATAAAAAGTCACATGGAAAGGACAAAGAAAACAGGCATTAACCCAGTGGAGCAGTCTAAAGTGGAAGAGAGCTGAGAGCACTCTGTCACAAAGAGCAGATTGCCACCTCGAGCCTCAATAAGTTTCTAGTTAATCTGAGGGTTAAGGTTATCTTTTTAAAAAAAATTAAAACCCAGAACTCAGCAATTTGAACTTGTGTACAGATTACAATGGAATGGACTATGTCAAGATATCACTGTAAATGTAGTTGAATTGAAAGTCCTTTTTATCATCCTTGTAGCTCAAGTATGTAGTGTAACAAGTAAAAAAAAATAATTTTTAAAAAGGGAGGGACCGGGCAGGACTGAGAAACTTCAGTTTACGCTGAGCCTCACTTTTTTTTACATCATTGCATGAACTTCTCCTGAAAGTCATAAACAAACATCTACTCACCCCAGATAGGGCACCAACGACAGATCAAAACAATTCCACCCACACCCAGCTTGCTGAGCCAACGAGTTTATTGGGCTTAGTTACAGGCCAATGAGTGAAGGTGACTTTCAGGGGTGCAGGTGACCCCAAAGCATCCTCACCAGCAACACATCTCACCCTTGAATGGATGACAGCTTCCCCATAGTGACAAAATTAACCTCTATATGCTCTAGCACCTTCAGGAGCACATGTGGCTGGGGCACAGCTGTCAGGAAGGCTCCAGAGGGAGGGACTGAGCCGAGGCAATGGTCTGATGACCTGGAGTCGGGCTCACCCTCCATGCCATCTGCACATCTCCGCAGGTCTCCTTAGCATCCTCCCCAGTGGGACAAGTTCCTGAGAGTTTTCACCACAGCACCAGCAGTGACAATCCCTTGTTGAGCAAACACAAGATACAGCTGAAGGTCCTCTGTGGTAACAAAGTATAATTCTTTTTTTTTTTTTTTTTTTTTTTTTTTTGGTTTTTTCGAGACAGGGTTTCTCTGTGTAGCTTTGCGCCTTTCCTGGAGCTCACTTGGTAGCCCAGGCTGGCCTCAAACTCAGAGAGATCCGCCTGGCTCTGCCTCCCGAGTGCTGGGATTAAAGGCGTGTGCCACCACCTCCCGGCCCAAAGTATAATTCTAAATGTCTTGTTAGCATATATCAGCTATGCATAATAATGGGTTTGATGATGACATCTTCATACCTATCTTAAGGTACTCTGATCACAATCACCCCCTGCTGTGAGGGAATGCCAGTCGGCCCCATCTCCAAGGTCTCTCTCATGCAGCCATCAAGGCTGTTTCTAGCGATGATGCACTCAGAGGACAGCCTGGCTCCACGACTGACATGGTGGCAGGGCCGCTTGGCCAGCGCTCCACCGCTGAGCACAGCTGCAACCCTCGGCTCTTTTGAAAGTGGGTTTCACCAAGTAGCCCAGGCTGGCCTGGAACTCACTTCACAACTGAGACTGGCCTCAAAGTCATCATCCTCTTGCCTCAGTCTCCTGAGTTCTACCACACTTGGCTAAGCATCAGTTTCTTCTCTGGAGAATGGGGGCAATGATCAGCTCTACCGCTAAGGACATGATATTGATTGTCAGCTTGACAGAATCTAGAATCACCTGGGAGATGAGCCTCCTTGCACACCTGTGAGGGATGACCTAGGTTGGGTTAGCCTCTGGATGATTAGGTTCATTAAAGTGGCAAGAACCATGCTAACTATGAGTGGCACCATTCCCTGGCCTGAGGGACCTGGACTGAGTAAAATGTAGAAGGTGAGCTGAGCGTAGGCATCCATTGCTGTCTTCTTTGACACCCCCGTCGTAATGGACTGCACCCTAGAACTGTGAGCCAGTAAAACCCTTCTTTAAGTTGCTCTGTCGGGTATTTTTAATTGCGCTTTTCACGGGAGCAGAGAACACGGGTACCGTCGCGCACTGTTGCCCGCTGTGGAGAGTGGAGGAAACCGGGCTGGTGCAGGTTCTCTGCTCCCACTGTGGGCTCCAGGGGTCAAAGCCGGGTTGTCAAGCTTGGTGGCAAGTGCGTTTACCTGCTGAGCCGTCTCTCCAGCCCGTCAGAGCATTTTCTTACAGCAATGAGTCCAGGAACTGGTAAGTCCCCCAGCAAACGGTGTCTGGGGCTATGTGCTCCGTGAGCAGCACTGGCCTTGGTCATCGCATATGAATGATGCTGAAACTCCTGGCACCTAGGGGTGAGCGATAATTTGTCCCCTCGCTGTTGAATACAGACAGCCAGAGCCAGGGGACACACACCAAAGCCAGAATTGTGACGCAGGCTGGGATGGAGATAATGGCCTTCCGGAGGAGCATAAGAGGAAACCTGGAAAATCTCCAGCCCAGAAGCCCCGCCTGGTGCACCCACATTCAGGGTGGGTCTCCCCACCTCAGTGAGCCTAACACTGCCCCTCACAAGCATGACCACAGGCTAACCTAATCAAGGCATCACAGGCAAGCACAGAATCCGTACCCTGGGTCACTCTGGCTCCTGTCAATCAAGCTTAGCAGAAAGAGGGTGCTGGATAGGGCAAGGCTCCCACGTATGCCACAAACTTCAAGGAGAGCCGGATTCTGCAGGACCTTTCCACAGTCCTCCAGCTCTAGGATTCCGTCCATGTTTAGAGTGCATGCGTGCATGCATATGTGTACATGTATGTGCGTATGTATGTGTGGGGGCCTATGCAGGAGTGTGTGGTGTGTGTGGGCATGTATATATGTGCATGTGTCTGCAAATGTTTGGTGTGTACATGTCTGAGCACTCCTGTGTGTGTTAGTGTGTGTGCATATGTTCCTGTTTGTGTGTGGATGTGTGCAAGCACGTTGTGTGTGCACATGTTTATGTGTGAATGTGTGTGTCTTTGTATGTGCGTGAGTGTGTGTGTGTGTGTGTGTGTGTGTGTGTGTGTGTGTGCGCATGTGTGTGCTACCTTTGAGTATGGGGGTCAGAAAACAGCCTCAGGCATGGGTTGAGGCAGGTCTGTCTTGTTCCTGCTGCTCCATACTCCAGGCCAGCTGGCCCACGAGCTCCGGGATGATTCTCCCGTCTCCGTCTCCTATCTTGTTATAAGCATGCTAAAGAAGCTGGGACCCCTCTGTGAGTCTGAGGCCAGCCTGGGCTACTTAGTGAGGACACAGTGAGACCCTGCAGAGGGTGGTGGAAGCTGGGGTCACCGGCACAAGCCACAGCATCAGGATTCCATGGCAAGGCTTTTTCACCCACTTAGTCACCTCTCAGCCCGCGCCACGTTTCCCCTAAGCAGCCCCGCTCAGATGTGGAGGCTGCTCAACCTAGATCAACTGTGACTTCCCAGCCCCTTGCTGGGACGGCATCTCTTCTCAGCTACAGCGGCCACATGGTACAGCGGCTCTCTTGGGTTTGTCCCTTTCATTTTGCTGAAATTTTCACCGGAGCATCTTCTCAATGTCCCTCCCTTATGTCTTTCTTTCTTTGCTGGTGACTTTGTAGCCCAGGCTGTCCTGGAACTCACTATGTAGACCAGCCTGGCCTGGAACTCACAGAGATTCACCTGCCTCTGTCCCGCTAAACCCAAGGGCTGGGATTAGAGGCATGGTCACCATGCCCAGCTCCTCCAGGACTTTGTAAGATACTTCTGAACATGCAAAGCTGGGTACGGGGAAGGTCCCAGAAGCCCAAATAGCCACAAAGAGGATTTCCCCAGGCACACATCAGTAATGTGCAAACCACAACCAATCACCCGAGGCCACTGCCAAGCGCTGTGTTCTTCTCTAACTCTCTTTTTAAAGTAAATTTTCTTTATCCATGAGAAGTTTATACATGCAATGAAATACGATTATACCCGCCCCCATTCCCACCTCCAGCACCCTCATGTCCCCCACAAACACACCCCTTCTCAACTTCATGTCTACATTTTTAATAACCCACTAAGTCCAGTTAGTGTTGCCCGTCAGTGTGGGTGGGGAGCACACAGAGAAGCACAGACACCCAGCCAGGGGCTGCGCCCTCAACAATGGTGGTTTCTTCCTCCCCAGCACCAAGCACCCGCCAGTAACTCTTCAGTAAGGGGTGGGGCCTAAAGAGCACCCCTCACCTATGCCAGAAGTTTGCCATGCTCAATCTTAATGCCGGTCTCATTTGGGTAACCACAGCTCCAGTGAGTCCCAGGGACCCCCTGTCTCTCTGCATCCCCAGGGCTGGAACTGTAAGCACACATCACCATGGCCTTGCGTCCTCCTGCCTACCATCTGCCCCATAACGACAACTTCATTTCAATATGTCATGCACTTTGTCTGCATGTCCACAGATTCTCTGATACGTCCTCCTTCACACAATTGGGCTCATTCCCTCCCTCCTTTCGTCCAGGCTGAACTCAGTGGTTTGATTCTAATAGTCATAAAAGAGAGAATGTGGCCGTGTCTGACCACTGAGACGAGGCTATGGTGGCATGTGGCTTCTTCCTCCTCGCTATGACAGTTGTTCACTAACATTGTGAGGATGTTTGAGAACAGTTATGGAGGAGTCTGTGTGTCTTAGCCCATTTTGTGTTGCTATAGCAAAATATGACTGAAGACATTGCAAAGACAAAAGGTCTGCCTAGCTCACAGCTCTGAAGATAAAACATGATTCTGGCATGTGCCCAGCTTGTCTGAGGACCTTTGGACAGAGAGCATCCGAGTACAAAAGAGATCACATAACAAGACAGGAGGCAAGAAGCTGAGAGGGAGACAGGGCCACTCCCACAGGAACCAACCCAGTCCCAGAGCGCTGCGTTAATCCTTCCCAGACAGCACCCACCGAGACTCAGCCGCCTCCCACAGGCCTCTGTGCTGAGCACTTCTCCTGAAAAGATGTGAGCAAATGTCTGTTCATCCCAGATTTCTCTTAAGTTCTTTTTTTATTTCTTTAATAAAAATCACTTTATTGTGAAGAGCTTGCAATTAAAAAGCATCCAAAAAGTAAAGACACCATAAAGTGAGATCAGCCAGACCCAAGGCTGCACGCCTCAGTGAACATGGGCACACACCTTAGAACAGCCGTTCTGAAGCTGGGGAGTCTCCACTTTGGATTTTACACTTTCACTACCAATACATTCTTATGCACTCCCTCACCACAAAAACAAATCCACGACAGAGTTAAAACTGAAACAATCAGCTTCCTGCCTCCGTTCACGACTCATGTGTACTTCACAAAACTTTACCTTAACTTGATGTCTTCTCTACACATTGTACTGGCTTCCCATCGAGAGATAAATGGATAATGAAACCAGGTATGGCCGGGCAGTGGTAGGTAGCACATGCCTTTAATCCCAGCACTCAGAAGGCAGAGCCAGAAGGATCTCTGTGAGTTCGAGACCAGCCTGGTCTACAAAGCGAGTTCCAGAAAAGGCACAAAGCTACACAGAGAAACCCTGTCTTGAAAAACAAAAAACAAAAAACAAAAAAAAAAAGAAAGAAAACCAGGTATGTACAGAAAAGGAAATTTCATCTCAAAGAAAACTGAACTCACAAAATTAACGAGAAACTGGATGGACTTGAAATGTATAATATTAAGCAAGATTACACAACCTAGTCATTTTTAATAATTTCTCAATTTAGATTAATTTATTAAAATAGATTTCTTCTATTCTCATGCAAACAAGAAATAAAAATAAATATATTTTAGAAAAAAATAAGCTATGAAATTTGGGAGTAAGATGTGTTCAGGGTGCCCAGAGGCTTAGAGAGGGGCATGGGATGGATATACGTATGAAATTTTCAAAGAATAAATAAAAAATATTATTTAAATTTTCAAAAGGAAGTTATTTTTTCTGAGATGGGCATGACGGTAAACCTTTGTGATCCCAGCATTCAAGATGAGGGCTGGAGACCAGCCTGGCCCTCACAGTGAGACCCCATCTCAGGAGAAACTGTGTCTGGTGCTAGAGATGTGGCTCAGTGGTTAAGATCTCTGACTGCTCCACCAGATGGGCCTGCGCTCCAGTCCAGCGCCCGTCCGGCTGCTCACACCATCTCGGACTCCATCTCCCGGGCTCTGACCTTCCGGACAGTGTGGGTCAGATGTGAGGTCACTGGCGCCGTGTAAGGTGTGCCCTGGCCGGGGTGGAGTTCAGATGTGTAAAAGGAGCAAGTGGGGGCCATAAAGCAAGAGCATGTGGGGTACATCTGGCTACGGACAGGAAGATGAGTCCGAGAGAGAAGCTGAAATCCAAGGCTAGACTACGAGGTTGGGAGCTTCTCTACTCTCGGGGCTAAAGTCGGGGTGCTGGCGGTGCCCTTTGGAGGCTGCGGGGAAGAATCTGGCTCCCGTCTCCATCGCCTTGTGGTTCTCCTTTAGCCTCCAGAGAGAGCATTGTGGGGGGTGAGGAGGCTCAGCGTAAAGGCGATTGCAGCCAAGTCTGACTGTCTGAGTTCGATCCCCAGGTCCCACTCTGGAGGGAGAGAACTGATTCCAGAGATGCCACGGTGGTATCTCTCCCTTTCTCTCTGTCTCTGTATCTCCCATCCCTGTCTCTCCAATCAGCCTCTCTCTCTCTCTGCTCCCTTTCTCTCCCCTCCCTTCTCTTTCCTTTCTTTCTCACATATCTCTCCTCTGTGTGTCTCTCTCTGTCTCTCTATCTCTCTGTATCTCTGTCTCTGTCTCTGTTGTCTCTCATTCTTGATCATATAAGGACCCTGTGATAACATTGGGCCAAAAAGTCCTTAACACACCCATCTTTTTCCATGGAAGAGAAAATACTCGGCCTTGACAAGGACATAGGAATTGGGGAAGTCGGGAGTCACACCTTACTCTACCTGCCCCAGGCAGGCCCTAGATGGTGAGAATCATTGAAGACAGAAGACTCCACACACGTGTTAACCTAAAGGATGCCTGGGGCTGTCCAGCCTCCACTGCAGAGATCCTGGGGGTGGGGGGAGGGGGAGGAAGGGGAAGGATGCAGCAGAGGAAGTGAGTGATTGTAGCCAAGCAGTTTCCACAAGCCAAAGCCTTTTATAACTTTCCCAGCAGTGGAGAAAGCACCAGACAGTCACCGCTAGAGAAGTCTGCTGAGCAGAGTCCCCAGGCCACTCGCTGTCACCCTGAGGAGAGGAAGGGAACCGGGAGGAGGACCCCAGAGGAGATCTCCAGGGAAGCCCCCTCTGAACTGACCATGCCCCTCTAGCACTCTAAGCCTATCCATGGCTCCCCACTGCCCTGGAGAGGACATCTGAGTCCACAAGGTCCTAAGGCCTGTGTATGGGCATAGTGTAGTCTAATGTCTTATTCAAGATCTCTGTTGCTGGGATAAACATCATTGGGACCAAAAGCGGCACAGGCAGGAAAGGGTTTATTTTATCTTAACAATTCCCAGGTTGCACTCCATCACTGAGGGAAGGGAGTCAGGGCAGGAACTCAAGCAGGGCAGGAACCTGGAGGCAGGAGCTGAAGCAGAGGCCCTGGAGGAACACTGATGACCAGCTTGCTCAGCCAGCCTTCCCTGCAACACAGAACCACCTGCCCAGATGTTACACAGCCCTCAGTGGGCATGGCCCTCCCACCTCAAACATCAATCAAGAAAATGCCCCCACAGGCTTGCCCACAGGTAATCCCATGGAGGCATTTTCTCAACTGTTCTCTTCCCAGACAACTCTAGTCTGTGTCAAGTTGACAAAAAAAAAAAAAAAAAAAAAAAAAATCCAGGATGTCTATATCTTGAGTCATTGCCCCATACATCTGCCAAAACTTGAGGGCCTCTGCAGCGGATTCTGGGAGTCCTTGACCAGGCACCATGCACTGACTGCTGCACCCATCCCCCCAGCCGCTCACAGCTTCCCCCTTCGCCCTTCGCTGACCAGCTGCAGAAAACCACAGACCTGAATTACAGCCCCTCTCCGAAGATCACAGAAGCACAGAAATCCACAGGCCCTGAGGGGCGACAAGCTTCCCTGGGGCTCTCCAGGTCCCAGGTTCCCTGCGGAGCCAAGCTGAGGCTTAGCTGAGACCACATCTTAGCTGCCACGGCAGCTTCATGGCCAACCTGCCAGAGTCAGCTGGGAGACCCGGAGACTCAGCTGGTGCTGAGGTTGCCTGTAAGGTGTTTCTGGAGAGGCCTGAGGGGGAAGACCCACCATGAATGTAGCTGGTGCCATTTCACAGGCTGGGGCCCCAGGCTGAACAAAAAGGAGAAAATGCACATCCAAAAAGAAGATGTGAAAGTCAGATGGGGTCTTGTTAGGAAGGGAGTTTCAGCAGGAGAGGAACAAAGTTTGAAGTCCCTTGTATACGCGTATGAACTGTCAAATTTCAAAAAATTGTTTAATGGGTGGGAACAGAGAGAGGGGGCTGAGCACCTGCATTCCTCCCCCTCCCCCTCCCCCCCCTCCCCCTCTCTCTCCCTCTCCCCCTCCCCCTCCCCCTCCCTCTCTGTGTTCCTCTCCCTCTCTGTGTTCCTTTCCCTCTCCCTCTCCCTCTCCCCCTCCCCTCCCCTCCCTCTCCCTCTCCCTCTCCCTCTCTCTCTCTCTCTCCTCTCCCTCTCCTTCCTGACTGTGAGCACAACGTCACCAGCTGCCTCACACTCCCACAAGGTGGGCTGGACTCCTCAAACCTCCTGACTTAAGTGGCTTTTGTGACACTTAATCATAGCAAAGAGAAAAGTCACTACAACACTGGCTGAGAGGTCCCCCCAGCTCCTCTTCTGCTAAGAGTGCAGCCTCGGGGACGCCTTGCATAAATCCCTAAAATGGACCGTTTCACAATCTGCTTTACATTGTGTCATTCTGGATTCAGTAAAGTACTCGTATACACACACAGGAAATTGTGAATTGAACACTCCAAGTCAGAACTTGCCAACACAACAGGTATGTTCACTGTATATTCATATGACATTTTCTCATTTAACAAATGTTTCAGAATGCAGAAATATACTTCGTTTTCATTACATATTAAAATTTCATAGATAAAAGTTATAATCTTTCAGGGATCGCCCACTGACGGAGAAATGGCTGAGATCTGCATGAACAGCCTGGACATGAGTGGGAGTAATGAAGGGCAAGGGTTGAGGAAAAGAGAGTCTGTGGGAGCGGGAGATCCCAGAGGGATCAATAACAGAGAGGGAGAACAAGGAATAGGAGACCATGGTAAATGAAGACCATATGAGAAAAGGAAGAAACAAAGTGCTAGAGAGGCCCACAGAAATCCACAAAGATACCCCCACAATAGACTGCTGGCAATGGTCGAGAGACAGCCGGAACTGACCTACTCTGGTGATGGGATGACCAAACACTCTAATAGTCATGCTGGAGACCCCATCCAACGACTGAGGGATCTGGATGCAGAAATCCACAGCTAGGCCCCGGGTGGAGCTCTGGGAGTCTAATTAGCGAGAAAGAGGAGGGTTTATATGAGCGAGAATTGTTAAGACCAAGGTTGGATAAAGCACAGGGACAAAAAGCCAAACGAATGGAAACACATGAACTATGAACCAGTGGCTGAGGGGCCCCCAACTGGATCAGGCCCTCTGAATAGGTGAGACAGTTGATTGGCTTCATCTGTTTGGGAGGCATCCAGGCAGTGGGACCAGGTCCTGTGCTCAGTGCATGAGCTGGCTGTTTGGAACCTGGGACTTATGCAGGGACGCTTGGCTCAGACTGGGAGGAGGGGACTGGACCTTCCTGGACTGAGTCTACCAAGTTGATCTCAGTCCTCGGGGGAGACTTTGCCCTGGAGGAGGTGGGAATGGGGGGTGGGCTGGGGGGAAGGGGAGGGGGCAGGAGGGGGGGAGAACAAGGGAATCCATGGTTGATATGTAGAACTGAATGGTATTGTAAAATAAAATAAAAGGGAAAAAAATAAAATAAAACACATTTAAGAAATCTAACCTGTCAAAAAAAAAGTTATAAGCCGGACAGTGGTGGCACACGCCTTTAATCCCAGCACTCGGGAGGCAGAGGTAGGCGAATCTTTGTGAGTTCAAGGCCAGCCTGGTCTACAAAGCGAGTTCCAGGAAAGGCGCAAAACTATACAGAGAAACCCTGTCTTGGAAAAGCAAAAAAAAAAAAAAAAAAAAAGTTATAATCTTTGTCTTCAAAATTTCATAAATAAAAGTTGTAGTTTTGCCTTCAGTTAACGTCTTAATGCCACATCTGAAACAAGCTTACCTTCAGGCCTGTATCCTGTCCAGCATAAAGACCTCTTCCTCCAGGAAGCCTTCCTAGACTATACCTGGTATCAATTTCCTGGGAATTGATACATCCTATCCTAGGGATGCTCCTTGAGTCTCAGAGAGGAAGCTAATAGTCAACAACTCACAAGGTTCAGGAAGGCCCTAAACTTACAGGACTGAGAAGGACCCTTACCAAGTTATATAAGCAAGACAATTGCTGAGGAGGGACACTTTTCAACCTGGGGAGCTGCCTGCAAGTCTCACAGAGAACTCCAGGCTGCCCATAAATGAATCATCACTTATGCTTGGTGGCTTTTATGTGACGTAACTACTGTTGAGTCCTACATGTAAAAATCGTTTCACTAAGCTAGACAGCATGGAGTCATTTCTTTGATCCATTATTGGTGCCTGGAATAAATAGACATTTACTCATGGCTGTCTCCAGGAAAGTCACACAACAAATCATAAATCAACAAGAACAAAGGGTTCATGGGCTGAGGCCCACAGGATGCCATGTAAATATCCAAGAATGATTGCTCTGTGGAGTCCTACAGAGCTCAGCTGACTCCTCCATCAACTTGTGACAACATTATGGAAGGTCATCTATCAGGGATGACCATTAAAGACTCAGAAGCAAGATCATGTAGTCACAAATAGTGTGGTCACCATGAGTCATTCTTCTGGCTGCTAAGAATGACACAGACTAGCCCCAAACCCAAATTCCCAGGAGCCAGCCTCGTTAAGTCTTTCTACATGGGTGGCTTCCAGAACCTCAGATACCTACTGTCCTACCTTGCTCCTCTGCTGCCATGATAAAACACTGACCAAAAGTAACTTTGGGAAGGACAGAGTGGATTTGGCTCGTACCCTCAAATAACAGTTCGTCACTGAGGGAAGTTGGGCAGGAAGTCAGGATGGAAATCAGGAGGCAGGAACTGAATCAGAAGCCGTGGAGGAACAGTGCTTGCTAGCTCACTCCTCATGGCCTGTTCATCCCCTTCCCCATTCCCAGGGGTGTCAGGGCCCTCCCACCGCAATCATCAATCAATGAAACACCCCAGAGTTGCCTGCAGGCCAATCTGAGGAAGCAGCTCCTCCACTGAGACTCCCTCCTCCGGGTGACTGTCATTTGTGTCCAGCATGCCTGATCAAGGTGCTGCACAGACTAACAGAGCAGCCCCTGGCTGCATGCCTAAGGGCCACTCCTGGCCTGAGGTCCTGATCCAAGAGTAGCTGGATCATAGGATACACCAGCTACAGTGAGGCTTAGCACTGATCGACAGCTTGGCAGGACCTAAACTCACCTAGGCTGAGATGGGAAGACAAACCTTTACCGTGAGCTGAGCACTAATGCCATGGCTCTCTGCTTCCTGAGTGCTGGCACAATCTGACAGCTGTCCCCAAGCTCCTATGACAGTCCCTTTCCCACCAGGACGTACAGTGGCTCCTCGAACTGTGATCCAACAAACCCTTAAGCTGCATTTGGCTCAAAATGTCTCAGAAGCCAGAGAGAGAGGGGAGATGGGGGAGTAGGAATCTTCTTCTTTTTGCTTCTTGGATCCTAGCCATGTCTTTTGACCTGGGATAGTGTGTGTGTGTGTGTGTGTGTGTGTGTGTGTGTGTGTGTGTGCGTGCGCACACGAGGTGGGGGGGAGACTCCACCCAGCTCACCACAGCAGCCTGTTTGCAGTGAGCACTACTGTGTACACTCTGCTCTCCCTCCTCGCATTTCTGCAAAAGCTGCAGGCTGTGCAGCCAGCTAGCTCCCCGGAATGCTTTGCCTTATCTTTCCACCTCACCAGATGCAGAAGCAGCAGCTGGAGAAGCCGGTGCACCCCACCCCCCACCCCCACCCTGCCTCTCACATCAACAGAAGCGGAGTCAAAAGAGGATGTGGAGTTACAGAGGCCACGGAAGATAAGAATCCAGCAGCAGCAGCTTCGCACCCACAGAATGGGGCCCCAGAGCCCGAGGAGGAAGGAGTCCAAGTGTGTGGGAAGTCGTCGGTCTCAAAGAATCTAGGCTTGGTCCCTCAGTGTGTGAGTGGGAAGGTTGTAAATGAATTCAACTCTCACCTTTCAGATCCAGCTTCAACCAACCAGCCCTTGACATGTGAGCTGGCTTCTCTGACCCTTAGTGTTCCTTTTTCTTCTTCTTTTTTAAGATTTTTTTTGAGATGATGTCTCACTATATAGCCCTGCCTGGCCTAGAACTTGCTACATGTTGAAGGACTTAGACTTGAGTCTCTGAGTTGGAGAGGTTTCCAGGGACAGGGGTCCTTTTAAAAGATGCATCCTGGAGTGCAGCAGCAGCACACATACCTTAGTGGGAACCAACAGCTCTCTAACTGGACTTAAGGCCAGCTCAACAAGAGGGAAACCGTGTCTGGTACTGGAAACCTGGCCAACTACCCAGTGAAGTCGTGGATCTGAAAAGAGAACCTACCGCTTTACTAAACCAGCATAAACCCTAATGACATTCCTGACATTGTCCTTCTATCCACAGATAAGGGTGGTCCTCACCCCCATCAAGGAAACTTCTCTCTGCAATGAGGGACAGAGACCACCACAGAAAATAACAACCAATCAAAATGCAGAGTTGTGGAGCCCGGTCCCAGTGGATACATCTACAAAACATCCTGCACCTAAGGCTCGGGAACGTTGAAGGAGAGGGAGTGGGAAAGCTGCAAGAGCCAGAGCGACAGGGGGTTTGTTGTAAGAGTGTGTGATGTCAGAAGCTGTACCACAGAGTCTTCCCAACAGGACTGTCTAGACATAAGCCGAACAAGGGCAACTGACGTGCCAAGTGGGCAGGGGAAGGACCATGGGGCCTCGACCCCACACAAAGAGCTCCAGGCAACTAAGGAACCCTGAGAGCAGGAGAAACAGTCTTCTCCAGGGAAGAGCCCACCGACTGGTGGTCACGTGGTCAGCCCTGAACCATACACACAAACAACATTATACAGACTGAGCAGGTTATGTTTAGGAGTGTGTGTGTGTGTGTGTGTGTCTGTCTGTCTGTCTGTCTGTCTGTGTTTATGTCTGTGTACACATGTGCATACATATACCTGCATGCATGTAGTAACAGCTAATGAAAAGAGAGCCCATGGATCTGTAGAAAAGCAGGAAGGGGTATATGGGAGGGTTTGAAGGGAGGAAAGGAAAGGGGAACTGGTGTGATTATATCATAATCTCAAAAATATAAAAAACAAAATGCAACCCAAGCACTAAATGAAAAAAAAATAGGAGACGGAGAGAGAGGGAGGAGGGGAAGTACGGGGAGATCTGGGGGGACTTGGAGGGGAAATGGGAGTAGAGATCATCATATTTTATTGTGTACATCTCCAAAATTCTCAAAGAACTTTTTCAAAGGCTCAGCTTAAATAAAAGGCACAGCTGCCCATGACAGTTCATGCACCCAGGAGGCTGAGGCAGGAGGATTGCTGAGTTCAGCTCCAACCGAAGCCAGACAGGGTTACAGAGCAGGACCCAATCTCAAAAACAACAAACCAAACAAAGGGCAATATTTTTGTGGGTTTGCAGGGCTAGGTTTTCAGACAGACTTCATTACACTGCGGAGTCTGCTCCCATGGCTATAACGAAACTCCGCAGAAATCATTAGTCCCATAGATATAAAGGCCAGAAACGTAGTAGTGGCAAGTCTGTTACGGGAAGAACCAACCACTTCTTGTTAGATTTGAGACTCACAGCGTGAGGGGGTTTCATGTCTGACACTGTTAATCCAGTCCAAAGCCCATGCTGGGGGCACTGGGTCTTCGAGCAGAGGTTGCTGCTGCTGTCTTGCTGAGTGGACATGATGTGTCCATCACACCGCCTCCTGGGCAGCTATTTTTTGTGCCCATAGATCGGTGTTGCTTTCAGCTCAGCTAAGAGAAGCCTCCGTGCCACAGGAGGGGTGACAGCAGAGACTCGTGGCCAGAGTACTGACGTCAAGACCATTGAGTGCTCAGTCATAAATGGGACCCTTATATCCCCCCTCCCAAGACTCGGAGAACACTGTGAGAGGATCGGAAGAAAGAATGTGAGTCAGAGGAGCAAGAGCTGCAGGACCCTGGCTCCTGGGTGTGCTGTGAGTGCTGCACTCTTGAACTCACAGCAGCTTTAGTTACTGTCATAAGATCTGGACAAGACAGTGCCCTTCAACATCCCATCCCAGAGGGCAGAGGGGCTCACCGGGCCCTGCCCCAGGGGGTATGGTAGGCAGTTAGTGGTTGCTGGAGGGAGAGATTTTCTTCAGTGATGTAGTCATTGGTGAGGGGGCCACACTCCTAAATGACCCCAGTTAAACTCATCGGTCACTGAAAACTAAGGACATGAGAGCAGAAAGGGGGCTGGTTGAGAAGAGGAGGCGAGCTGTGGGGGGGGATGGGGGTGAATACGATCAAAATGCATTGTATGTGTGTATGAACATGACATAAACCCAGTATTATGATGAATATAGTAAATAAATGCTAATAAATAAATACTCCAGAATCTGGAGAGAGAGAGAGAGAGAGAGAGAGAGAGAGAGAGAGAGAGAGAGAGAGAGAGAAGAAGAAGAAGAAGAAGGAGGAGGAGGAGGAGGAGGAGGAGGAGGAAGAGGAGGAGGAGAAAAGAAGAAGAAGAGAAGAAGAGGAGGAGGAGGAGGAGGAGGAGGAGGAGGAGGAGGAGGAGGAGGAGGAGAAGAAGAAGAAGAAGAAGAAGAAGAAGAAGAAGAAGAAGAAGAAGAAGAAGAAGAAGAAGAAGAAGCTGCCTAAAGATGCAGGATTACAGAGAGGTCACCCGATGAGCTGAAAATGACTGGATGGGGTATGGTGAAACATTACTCAAGGAGATGATGGTGATCAGGAACGGGCCAGGACACACAGGGGGACACCCCAGAAGAGAGTTAGCGAGGCCACAGGCTGACTGGGAACAGGGGACAAGAGGACAGTGAGAGCCCGAGGTCAGGCAGGACCAGAGCAAACCAGTGACTTCTGGACAGGACAGGACCCAGCACTCAGGACCACACAGCAGCTGTGGTGGCCTCACGGATCAGGACAGACAGCCTCGCACGGAGGGGGAGGGGCTCATGGCCACACCCCTGACTGAGGAGCTATGGACAGTTGATGGCACCGGGGAGCGAGAGGCAGCTTTCCTAAGGGATGTGATTTGTGATAGGTCAACCACCCAGGAGTAAATGGATGGATCAAGTTGGAGTCAACGAGATACATGGGGGTGGGGATGGGGTGGGAGGGCGTAAGGGGTCTGACAGAAGTAATAGGGATGAGTGAGGGTGAATGTGATTGAGAAGTACATAGCAAGAGGGGCTGGGGAGATGGCTCAGAGGGTAAGAGCACTCATTGTTCTTCCAGACGATGTGGGTTCAATTCCCAGCACCCACATGGCAGCTCACAACCATCCATAACTCCAGTTCCAGGATATCTGATGCCTTCTTCTGACCTCCGTAGGCACCAAGGATACATATGGTGCACATACAATCATGTAAGCAAAACACCATAAAATAAAAATTAAAAAAAAAACTAAATGTCTTAATTTCTAACAAAAAAAAGGGTACTTTGAAAAATACATAAATGGAATTCTTGAAGAATCAATTAAAAAGTAATTATATTTTTGAAAAATGAAAAAGAACCAACCAAGGAAAGAGGGGCCGTCCTGAATTCTGGGGAAGAGCTGTCCCTTTAGTTGGAACCACAATTGCCATGGTTACCGGAAACTCAGAAAGAAGAAGTCTGCAAGTCCTGTTTACTGTTTTTCATCTTTGTCAGAGTGAGGCGGGAGGCCATGACCCACGATGAGGCAAGGCTTCTAAGAATCAGAAAGGACTTGGGAAAATGAAAAAGAGCCCATCCTTTCCAGGGTGTGTGGGCGGGCTGGGTGTGCACCCCAACAGGCGTGGGCATGCGCAGGCCAAAAGTCTACTTCAACGTCCTCCATCAGGCACTGTCCACTTTGGCTATCTCGTCGTAATTTTTTAATTTATTGATTCTTTTGTTTTCAATACATCCAGCCAGAGGTTCCCCTCCCTCCACTCCTCCCAGCCCTCCCACACCTTCCCCCTCCCCGACCCTCACATCAAGGCTGGACGAGGTGACCCAGTAGGAGGAAAGGGTCCAGAGAGCAGGTCCAAAGAGTCAGAGACACCCCTACCCACACTCTTAGGAGTCCCACGGAATACCATGCGAGCAACCGTAACATAGGCAGAGGACCCAGCGCAGAGCCGTGCAGGCTCCATGATTGCCGTTTCAGGCCCTGTGAGCCCCTATGAGCCGCGCTCAGTTGGTTCTGTGGGCCGTGTTATTGTGTTTTTACTAGTTCTTGAGAATTTCCTGCATGCATACAATGACTTCTGACCACGTGCGTCACCACCGCCTGCTCGCCCCTAACTCCCCTCATCCACCCACCCTTACCAGCTCGGTGGCCTCCTTATTGGTTGTCCTCTTCCGTCCAAATCAAATAGGCACTGCTCATGTACCAATGGGTGTGCTTCCCTAAGACGGGGTCTGTCGCCAGCCTAGAACTCAACAAGTAGAAATGTGGGTCCTCATGCTCGGGAGGCAAGTGCTGGCCGGGCTGGCCAACTCTCCAGCCCCCACCTTGCCCTTTTATCCAACAACCCTCGGGAAAAGCACACCATCCAGAGAGACACTGGCTCCTAACTAGGACTTCAGAAAGATCCAAGATCCCACCTCCCTCCCCTCCTTGGAATGCTACTCCAACCACACAGGCTGTGTGACTATTCTTTTTTTTTTCCATTGTATGATGCATACCATAATAATGTGGGACACATGTTCAGTGTGAAATGATAGAAACTTGAGGCAGTTAGCATCCCCAATCCCTTCAACGCGTTTTTTTTTTTTTTTTTTTTTTTCATTTATTTATTTGAATGTGCCACTGTGTGCCTGTGGGGGTCAGAGGACAACTTGCAAGAGTTGATTCTCGCCTTCCACCTCGTGAGTCGCTGAGATCGAACTCGGGTCGTCAGAACTGGCAGCCACACCTTTACCGTAGAGCCCTCTCCCCGCCCGCCCACACCTCTTGGTTTGGGTTTTGGTTTTTGAGACAGGGTCCGCTCCGTCTTGGAACTCACTCTATAGCCCAGGCTGGCCTCGAACTCACTGAGATCCGCCTGCCTAAGGCGTGTGCCACCACGGCCGGCTCAGCACACTATTTCAATGACGTTTTTGTGTGTGCATCACCATGCCCAGCCCACGTTTGTATTAACACATATAACGCTCCCATTAGCCCACCCTCGTGGTACAGGTCTGTAATCCCAGGTACTCACGAGGCTGAGGCAGGAGGATATAGGAGTGCAAAGCCAGCGTTGGTTGGCTACATAATGAGACCCAGGCTCACGAGTGTGCTCTGCAGACCCGCATTTAAAAGCCCAGGTCTGGAAATGCGTCTTTGTAATCCATCCCCGGGGAGGGGTGTGTGGAGAGTGATGGATCCTGGAGGCCCAGGCATGGGGTTGCGACTCTGTAATCCAGCCCTGGGGATGGGGAGGGGGTGAAGACCGAAGGATCCCACTGGCCAGCCAGCCTACATATTGAACGCCGGACCCATGGAAGAACCTGTCTCAAAAAATAAAGTGGAACCCTCTCCCCGAGGCTCGGGAGACAGGAGGACAGTGAGAGCCCGAGGTCAGGCAGGACCAGAGCAAACCAGCGTCTTCTGGGCAGGACAGGATCCCAGCACTCAGGACCACACAGCCGCTGTGGTTGCTGCACTGGATCAACAGTCAGCCTTGCAGCACGGAGCGGGGGCTCATGACCACACCCTGACTGAGGAGCTATGGACAATGGGTGGTCACTCTCAGGGAGCGAGAGGCAGCTTTCCTAAGGGTATCCCCACAGACCCTCATTTAAAAGCCCTGGTCTGGAAATGCGACTTTGTAATCCATCCCCATACTCCCACGGGAGTATGGTCAACCCCTCTAGGTTGACCATTCTCCGGTGGATTGTCACTCACCAAGGACTACGTGGACGCCCCAATTGGAATGGACAGATTATTTTAAATTAAAAAAAAAAAAAAAAAAAAAAGAGGGCACTGTGTTGGGAGAAGGAGGTTGGGATGAGTGGATCTGGGAGCCAAGGGCATACAAACATAAAGTGATATACCTCCATGGACGCTAGATGGCAGCACACGGCTGCAAGTGAGCATTGTGGGTTCGCCATCTCCGTGTTCCAGGAGAGAAACCAGGGCTTCCCAGCACCAGAGAGGGAGAAAACAGGCCTGCCGAAGTCCTGGGGACAAGCCAGCCCGGTGCCTGACTCAGTCGCATGGGACTCCACCATCAGATGGGTCTTTCCTTTGATAAATGCATTTCTCTTTAAAAAAATAAAATAAAATTGTCCAGGGCACCAATTCAACAATTGAAGCTCAGATCCGCCTAGAAATCATTAGAGATAAAAATAAGTTTTAAATGTTTTTTTAAAGAAAAATATGTAATGTTAAAATATTTGGAAGGCGGTGGGATGGCCCAGCGAGTAAGGAAGCTCGCCACCAAACCTAATGACCTGAGTCCAACCTCGGTGGTGGAAAGAGAGAACTGACCCCCACGAGTTGTCCTCTGGCCTCCACGCGCTCCTGTGACACTCGCGTGCCCACCAATTAAATAACTTTTACTAAGAAACCTAAAAAAATTAGCAGAAGACACCGCTCCACCCCTCTAGAAGGATACATGGAGGCACCAGAAGTACCAGGGTCCCTTTCTGGGCCTCCCTGGGCTCATATACACAGACTTGTGAGCAAGCACAGGTGTGCACACCCACAGACACGCGCAATCTCTCTCCGCTTTGTGAGCAACCGCCCAGCCGCTGACGCGGTAGTTACGGCGCATGTCCATCAGGGGGCGATCGTGCCTTTAATTTCCTGCCGTCTGCCTTGGACCCGTCCTGCCTCTCTCTGCATTTGAAGACGGTATCTGGATTTCCCACGTCTTCATCCGTATTTTTAAATCCCTAGAGCAGCTACGGGGGAGTATGCGGGTTGGCCTGGTTTCTGTTGCTGCGATAAAATGTCCTGACAGAAAAAGAAGGAGTTTTGGAGAGAAAGGGGTTGTTTGATTTTACAATTCCAGATTACAGCTGGGTCGCTGCGGGGTAGTCAAGACAGTCACATGACAACCACGGTCAAGAGAAATGGAGGCCTGCTTGCTCACTCCTCCACAGTTCAGGACCCCTGCCTAGGGAATGGCGCCACCCAGTGTGGGCGGGGCCTTCCCACATCAACACAATTAAGACAATTCCGTATAGACACGCCCACAGACCAAGCCGGTGTAGACAGTCCCTCACTGAGACTCTCTTCCCAGATGATTCTAGATTGGGTCCAGTTGGTGATTAAAACTGAGCATCACAAAGTAGTCTGTGTATGCCTGTGTCTGGGAACATGCCAGACCTGCAGGTGGCAATGTTTTGTGGTTATCGTGTGTGAATAGGTTCCCAGCTACCTTTGGTTGTCAGCCCGATGCAGCCTAGAGTCATAGGAAGCCTGGACTAAGGAACTGCCGGATCAGATCGGCCTGTGAGCATGAATGCGAGAGGTTGTTTGGGTTGGTGATTAAGGCAGAAGGCCCCGCCCCCTGTGGGCAGCGCCACCCCTAGGCAGGTGGGCCTGGGATGTAATGAAGCTCCCCTGGTGTGATCAGGAGTGGGCAAGCCAGAAAGCAGCCTTCCTCCATGGTTCCTGCCCCAACTTCCCTCAGCGAGGGACTATGATATCACAGCCACAGAATGAAGACCGCATCTGGATTTCCCACGTCGGCATCCATGTTTTTAAATGCCTACGATGAGTAGATGTGTGTCTTTGTGTCTGTGTTCGCCAGCTATGCACACATGCATGTGTGTGCATTGGGGGCAGGGGGCGTGTGTGCATGCTCACATGTGTGTATAATGCCATTCCTCAGGCTCCTTCCTCTTGTTTCTGTGAAGCAGGGTCTCACTGACTCGGGAGCTCACTGAGGCCACCAGGCTGGGAGGCCAGCCTAGTGAACTAACTCCGGAACAGGGGCCCCATCACCTAAAGGTTCCCCAACCTTCTCAATCAGCTGGAGCCCATGCAGTGAAACTCTGAGAAAACTAATACGAACTTCTGCCTGCCTGAGCCTTTTTTTTTTTTCTTCTTTTTACTAAGAAACTTTATTATTCACTTTACATACCAATCACATTTTACATACATATCAATTTACTCTCTTCCCTCCCCTTCTCCCTCCTCTAGCCTTTCCCCGCCCACTCACCACCCATTCTCTCCTACAAGAAAGTAAGGCCTCCCATGGGGAGTCAGCAGAGCCTGGAACATTCAGCTGAGGCAGGTTCAAGACCCTCCTCCTGCCTCAAGGCTGTGTGAGGTGTCCCACCATAGACAGTGGGCTCCAAAAAAACAGCTCATGCACCAGGGATGGATCCTGATCCTAGCGACTGCGGGGGGGGGGGGGGGGCAGATCAAACTACCTAACTGTCTTGATATGCAGAGGACCTAGTCCAGTCCTGTGGAGGCTCCAATGGTGTTGATGGTGTTGGTCTAAGTATCATGAGTTCCCACTAGTTTGGTTTGGTTGTCTCTGTAGGTTTCCCCATCATGATCTTGAGGCCCCTTGCTCAAGGTGGAGTAAACACCCCAAGTTACTCCAAGAACAAATCCATGACCTCTGACTCCTCAACATCACATGGTCCAGCCTTTCCTTCCCACGGAAGAACCCTGGAAAAGGGCAGCATTCATTGCCCTGATCCTTGCAATGATTAACTTTGGCATCAACTTGACTGGAACTGGAATCAACTGAGAGACATGCTTCTGGGGGAGTCTCCAGGGACATTCAGGATTACCTTGGGGGTGGGGTCTCCTGGCAGTGACTGGCAGCTCCAGAGAGGGAAATGCTACTGATTTTTGCCTGTTTGTTTTTCCCCTTGCTGGCTAGTGCATCTACTCTGTTGCTACCTCTGTGTTGCTCCTACCATCCTCTTCGGATGTGGATTGAAGACTTGGCCCTGTTCCAGAATCCTCCAGCCCTTCAGATCTGGACGCCGAGACACCCACCTCATAGACTGAACTGCTACCAGGTTCTCAGTCTCTGTAGCACGCAGGCAGCCACTGTGGACAACCCGGGTAGTACTGTGTAAACCAGACTGATGAATCCTCCGATGTTCTGTATTCATTCCATCAGTCATGTTCCTCCAGTGAACTCTAGTACAGCCCTCGGTGTTTGTGAATCCACTGCCTCCCCCAACAGGACCTTCCCAGGCCCCTCAGATATGGTAAGCACTTCACACCAGACTCCTGAGCCAAAGCCTGTCCTGGGCCAGGTGTGTGCATGAGGCCTTGGCCTTCCTGAGAGAGAACCAGGCAGTGCTGTGGCCTCTGGCAGCCACTGGAGCAGTGGTTCTCAGCCTCCCTAGTACTGTGACCCTTTAACACAGTTCCTCAGGTTGTGGGGACCCCCAACCATACAGTTATTTTGCTGCTACTTCATAACTGTAATTTTGCTACTGTTATGAATCATAATGTAAATATCTGATATGCAGGATATCTGATATTTGACCCCTGTGGTGGTCATTTGACCCTCAAAGGGGCCATGACCCACAGGTTGAGAACCACTGCACTGGAGTGCTGAAAGAGTAATTTAGCACTGAGACTTGGCTTTGTGTGTGTGTGTGTGTGTGTGTGTGTGTGTGTGTGTGTGCGTGTGTGTGCGTGCATGTGTGTGCATGTGTGTGCGTGCGCGTGTGTGCGTGTGTACGTGCATGTGTGTGTGTGTGTGTGTGTGTGTGTGTGTGTGTGTGATATTCACACCTATGTATGTAGGTGCCCACACCCTCACAGGTGTGCAGGCCACAGGAGGCTAGCATTCCCAGTGTATTCCCCTGGCACATGGTCTCTTGCTGAACCCAGACTCAGCTGACAGTCAGCGAGCCCCAGCGAGCCCCAGCGAGCCCCAGCGAGCCCCTGCCTCCACCCCTCCGAGGGCTGGTGCTGTGGGCGCATAGGACCAAGCCCGGCTTTTTACTTGTGTGTCAGGGATTCTAACTCAGGTCATTGTGTTTGTACAGCAAGAGCTCTCAACCTCTGAGCCTCTCCCTGGCCACATCATGATGCTGTGTCTTCAAAAAAAGTATGTCTCTGTCTCCCTGGAACAGAAAGGCACAGTCAGGCCCCCTAACGTGCAGTTAATTTCCCAGGGGGTGAGATGATCTCCGAGTCTCCATTTCGTCTCAGCCACCATTCTCCACGGCCCACAAAGCTGGATCTGACATTGGGCCACAGGGACGCTCAATACAGTGGCGCCTTCCTGCCTAATGTGCACTCTGGGGTCCTGTCCTATCCCTGACCACCCACACTAGCCCTTCTGTCATTTGTGCGTGGTAAGGGGGATCCCCGCCGATGGAAAGAAATCCACACAAAAAGCCAACTTCTGGCTCTTGACTTAGCCTTAAAGTACTGTGGATAAAATCTAACCAGATAGGAACTGCCAAGACCTGGGGGCAGAGGGCAGAGGGTTATGTAGCACAAATGATGAGAAAGTTCTGGAAGGTGGGCGTTGGTGCTGGAGGCACGACTATACTTAGCAATGGTTAAAACGCTCAGAATGGCAGGGATAGTCAAGTGCATGCTCTGTTTAACCACAATCTTAAAAATAAAGTCTATTCAATAGGAAAGCGTCGCCAGGGCATGAATAATATATGTTGAAGAGAAGCGGTCTGATGCCCAGGCCTTTTCTGAAATAGGACCAACAGGGCACAGCGGGAGGGGCTCGTGAGGACCCGCCCCTTGCTGATGCTGACGGAGTTATCAGTTTGGAGGGGAGGGGCTTGTGAAGCCCCGCCCCTTCCCGGGGTTGATAGACAGTTGGTCTCCAGGAGAAGGATAGACATTTCTTCAGTGGTGTAGCCACAGCTCAGTGGCCCACACTCCTGTAAACAGTTTCTCATTTCAACCCTGATGGAATTCAGTGTTCCATCAATAAACAGACCTGAAGGTAGAAGGCGGACTGGGTGGGAAGAGGAGGGGATAGCAGGAGTGGGCGGGGCAAGGAGGATGATGGAGGATACAATCAAAATACATCATACACGTAGGGAAATGTCATAACAAGACCCGTTGTTTGGTATAAGTAATAGCCCTAATAAGAACATGTAAAAATAAACAGGAACCTGAAGCCAAGGGAACAGACAGACGACAGACAGGAGAAAACGAGCTACAGTATGTGGTGGTAAAGAGAGGGAACCCTGTCCCCACAAGTCCACCCGCAACCCAAAAAGGACGCCATGAGAAAAGACATTCCTCTGGGATGGGTGAGGCTGCGGCTCAGTGAGTAGCGCTCTCCCCAAGATGCAGGCGACCCCTGTTTCAATCCCCAGCACACGATAAACCAGGCGTGGTGACATAGGCCTGCCATCCCAGGAGTTCAAGGTCATCCCCAGCTACATAGTGAGTCCACAGCCAGTGTGAGACTCACGAGACCCTGTCCCCAAAACAACTGATAACAAAATAAATAAAAGAAAGTTAAGTTCCCTTCCACGGGAACAATTTCCTGTCTGCAACTGTGACCCGGGTCAAAAGCTCTCCGCTGGGAGGTTATGGCCGAGGAAGGGATGGGAGGTCATGTGGAGTCATAGCCCTCCAGCTGGGAGGTCATGATCCAAGGCTGGGAGGTCATGGCCCTGGAGCATCCCCGGGCTGCTGTTGTTTTCCTGAACGGTCGGTCCTGTGACCAAAGCACCTTCTAAATATTTGCGTGCGCACCCACAGACTGGGGCAGCCTCAGCCTGGGTCGCGGAGCCCGGTCCCGGCAGAGATGGTCAGTCCCTTGTCAGTACAGAGATGCATTATTGGTCAAAGTGCTGAGAGCACAAGATGGAGCTCATCCCTAAATGGAACAGCCATATGAGCCCCGCCCCGCCACCGAGGCTCGGTGAACGCCACAGCAGAGCGAGCAGGAAGAATGGCGGAGCAGCGGGGTGGGGAAGAGCGCCCTGAGATGCTGTCTTCGGGACATGGCATGCCGATGACACACAGGAACTCACAGCAGCGGTGGGCACCCGCGCAAGACCTAGCCAGACACAGTCCCAGCACGGACTCAGGGTTCTCCCGGCCCCACCCCTCGCCGAGGGGCTCTTGGCAGTGGAGCTGCTGGGGGAGGGGGAGTCGTTCTTTGCTGAGGGTGTGGCCACCCGTAGGTGTTCTACTCGGCCCTGCACATACGGGCAGCAGTAACTGGACTTGGTAATGGATTGTTTGTTTGTTTGTTTGTTTGTTTTGAGACATAAAGTTAAGAGGGGAAATGAATGTGGAGTGAAGTATGGATGAAGTTGGAGGGGAGACGTGGCAGGGTAGCCATGGTCATATCTTATTGTATGCATATATGAAATCCTCAAGAATAAAGAAATGTTTTTAAGGCTGGGCAGTAGTGGCGCATGCCTTTAATCCCAGGAAGAGGCCAGGGGAATCTCTGTGAGTTTGAGGCCAGCCTGGTCTACAGAGCAAGTTCCAGGGCAGCCTGGAGCACCCTGTCTCAAAAGAAAAAGAAAGAAAACATTTTTGAAGGTTGTTTTATGGGTGTGGTGGGTTTTTTGCCAGTCTGCCTGTGCACCGTGTGTTGTACCCGCAGAGGCCAGCAGAGGGCATCAGAGCCCGGGAACTGAAGTTACAGGTGGTTGTGACTTGCCGTATGGGTGTGGGGAATTAAACCGGGGTCTTTTGCAAGCGCAGCCAATGCTCTTAACCGCTGAGCCAGCTCTCCAGCCCTAGAATAAAGAACTTTTTTTGTTGTTTTGGGACAGTGTTTCTCTGTGTAGCTCTGGCTGTTCAGGATCTCCCTCTGCAGTGCTGGGATTAAAGGCGTGTGCCACCACAGTCCAGCTAAGAACTTTTTAATTTTTTGGAGGAACTTTGCCATCCCTCATCCTCCCTGAACCAAGAGAAAGCACCAGGGCTGCAGCCCTCCCACCCACGGCGTCCTCCCGCCCACGGCATCCTCCCGCCCACGGCGTCCTCCTGCCTGGCAGCCTCCTGACAGCATTCCAGACAAGTGAGAGACCCTACCTCAAAGAGACAATGGATGACACACGAGGAAACAATATTCGAGGCTGTCCCCTGGCCTCCACACAGCCACGCACACACCTGCAAGCACAGATACACTCATGTGTGCCCAGGTACACATACGAACACACACATATGCACACGTGTGCACACACAGACAAAAAGAAAAGGAGGTAGAGTTCATACAGCACCCCCAACTCTATTCTGGAGACACTGTGAAACCTCCCAGAGAAACCTTGTAACCCCAAGTCCTTATCTTGGGGTCTGGCTGCAGATGAGACAGTCTAGGACAGCAAACCCATGACGGTGACACTGTGGACTTGCCAGGCTCTAGCGTTCTCTGGTCATGCCTGTGAGGGATTGTCTACGTTAGGTTAACTGGTGTGGAAAGACTCACCCTGAATACAGATGACCCCATCCCAAGGGTTGGGGTGCTAGACTGAGTACCAGCACTCATCTCTCTGCTTCCTGGCTGTGAATGCCCTGTGACCTGGCGCCTCACACGCTGGCCACCATGCCTTCCCTGCCGTGAAGGACTGTGCCCGGCAACCATGAACCACAACAAACCTCCCTGCCCTAAGCTGCTTTGGGCAGAGTGTTGATCCCACCAATGAGAAGAGTACGTGCCACACAAATGTGGCACTCTGGAGAGTGAGACAGGGTCCTAGTGAGCTTAGTGGTCCACTGACCACAGCTACTCTCGGGGAGTCTAGATTGAAGGGCTAACCAGATCAGACTGACCCGCGGCTGTGTCTGAGAGACGTCGTCGTGATTGGTGGTGTCTGCTATGGGCGGCACCATGCCTAGACAGGAGGTCCCGGGCTGTAAGAAAGCCAGCTGAGCCATAAGAGCATCCTCCACGGCCTCTGCTTCAGTTCCTACCTCACCTCCTGCCCTGATTTCATCACTGATGGACTGTGACCTGGAAGTATAGCCAAACACAGATCCTTCCCTCCTCAAGTAGCTTTTGGTGAGGTTGTTTGCCGCAGCAACAAACATCAGGCCAGGACACAGGTCATGGCTAATAACCACACCAGGGCAACAGGAAAACGACGCTGGGTAAACCAGGGTGCAGCTGTTCTATGCAGCAGGCAAAGAAAACTCAGGGTCTGGCATGTGCCAAGGGCTCCAGTGCTACCAGTGGTGTCTCTGCAGGAAGCAGGGTGACAGAAGAAAGCCAGCTGTCGCCCTGGCACACCGCGGCCAAGGTTTGTAGGATTCAAGCTGGATTTTTGGAGAGTATATATCGAGATTGCTTCCCTTGCTCAGTGTAATGTGCAAGGAGGGAACTCAAATCATTAACTTCTATTACAAGAAAAGCAAATGATGGTGGAGGCCTGTCATTTAGGCCATTCAAAAGGCTGAGGCAGGAGAATGACCAGTTGAAGGCCAGCCTGGGCTAGAATGAGCTCAAGGCCAGTCTGGGCTATAGAGTAAGACCCTGATTTTAAAGTACCTGGAGTTGTGGCACAGCAGTGGAAGCCCTGCCTGGAATCCCCCAGTGAGGGGCTGGGGGCGTGGTCAGGGTGGAGCCCCGCCTGGAATCCCCCAGTGAGGGGCTGGGGGTGTGGTCAGGGTGGAGCCCCGCCTATAATACCCCAGTGAGGGGCTGGGGGAGTGGTCAGGGTGGAGCCCCGCCTATAATACCCCAGTGAGGGGCTGGGGGCGTGGTCAGGGTGGAGTCCCGCCTAGAATCCCCCAGAGAGGTCTAGGGCGTGGTCAGGGTGGAGCCCCGCCTAGAATCCCCCAGTGAGGGGCTGGGGGAGTGGTCAGGGTGGAGCCCCGCCCAGAATCCCCCAGTGAGGGGCTGGGGGCGTGGTCAGGGTGGAGCCCCGCCTAGAATCCCCCAGTGAGGGGATGGGAGCGTGGTCAGGGTGGAGCCCCGCCTAGAATCCCCCAGTGAGGGGCTGGGGGCGTGGTCAGGGTGGAGCCCCACCTATAATACCCCAGTGAGGGGCTCAGCAGTAGTGTGTCTGCCCACAATACTGCCCACCCTCCATAAGGTTCATCTATACACAAAGGACAGAAAAGAAGAGAGGGAGAGGTGTAGACTTGATCTCTAATCCCGGCCCTATAAGCACAGCACTTTCTCCTGCTAGATCGGAATCCCAGGTCTCCTTCAAGCTGCACCTCAAAAGGCAGAGAAAGGTGACCTCGTTGTGAGGGGGCAGTGCTGAATGAACTTTTGTCGGTGTGCAGCACCCTTCCTGTGGCTCCCCTTACAGACGGTCTGGAGCACACCAATTCCTGCTCTCCTCATTTTATTAGAAGCAGTTGCCTCAAACCCCTTCTTCCTTGGGGGACTCGAGACAATCAATGTGTTATAAATTAACCATCTGGACTTCATCCTGGGAACCCTGCCACATGGCTACCGGCTGTCTGCTTTCCATCCAGACATTCTGCCATCGAGGACCGCTCATGGCCCCTCAATCCTGCTGGCGTCCTGGGCTCAGCATGCATCTGCCTCTCTCTCTGTGTGTCTCTCCTGCAGGGCACCAGGCTCAGCAGTATTCGGAATAGTCTTCTTCCACATAGTTGGAAGGGAACCAGCCAATCTGGAGACAGAAGAAAACCCCATGAGAAAAATCTGTCATCTTCGCCCCTCACCACAGCAGGCTGGACCCCTCCTGCCATGGGGCCTTCACACCTGTTGTTACTCCACTGTGCATGCCCAAGGATGGCCCTCTGCTCAAGTGTCACCTTGTCAGTATAGTCTTCTAGTCACCCTGCTTAGCATAGTAAGCCCCACCCACTCCACACACATCTAGCTTTGTCCTGATCGTCTTCCACAGAGCTCATCGTCATCATGATATAATAACAAATTATTATGTAGTCTGCTGATTGACAGAATTAACTACTAAGCCAACTCCCCTCCCCCATCACAACATGAGGTTGACAAGGGCGGAGAGTTTTATCTCCTACTCAGCAGACTCCCAAGAGCCTAGAACAGGTCCCAGTGCTCAGTAAACACTTTATTAATATTTTTTGGAATGTTGAGTAGACAGATGGATAGATGGGTGGGTGGGTGAATGATAGATGGATAGATGGATGGATGGATGGATGGATGGATGGATGGATAAATGACTAGATGGGTACATGGATAGATGGATGGTCATAGATACATTGGATGGGATGGATGAGTAATGAATGGATGGATGGGTGGATGGATGCATGGATGGATGGATGGATGGATGGATGGACAGATGGATGAACTGGTGGATAAGTGGATGGGTAGGTGAATGGCTAGTGCATAAATACATGAGTGGATGGGATAGATAGGTGGGTAGGTGGGTGGGTAAGTGGATGGATGATGAGTGAATGGGTGGGGTGATAGATGAATAAATATATAGATGATTGATAGATAAGTGAACATATGGATGGCGGGTGGATGATAGCTTGATGAATACATGGGTGGAAGGATGGGTGGATAGAGAGACAGACACATAAACAGAGAGAATGGTTGCACAGAGATGGATGACTTGCAAATGAATGCTTGGATAAACCTTGTCTGCCCCAGACCTGCTTAAACCGTCTAAGTGACTCTCAAGCCCTCGCTGTGCACCATAACTCACTGAATGTGACAGCAAATGTGTTTATCATCTAAGCATTTCTCTAAACCATGGGGGCTTTGTGACATGTTTCCCCCAATAGAACAGAGGTTCTAACCAGTGTCCTTATCTTCATTCAAAAAACACTGAGAAAACTTTCGAGCAAAGAAGAATGCTAGATGCTCAAATTCATCAGGGATGACATGGAGAAGAGCCTCCATCCATACAGTACAAACTAGGAACTTAGCCAAAGCAAGCTGGCCTGAAGCACCTTCAGGAACATCTTTCTCCTTCTAACTAGAACCAGAGTGGACAAAGACACTGTAGTCACCCCAAGTCTGCCTCTCCGTGCATTCAATAGTTACTGAGCACCTACCATGTGCCAAGCCATGTGACACAGCAGTGAGAGGGACAGATTCCTCCTCTGCATCTCCCATATTTGTCAATCACCCTCTCACTCCAGGGCCTTTGCATACATGGGGGAATTTGTCTGATGAATGACTGAACTGGTGGATGGGTAGGTTCTGTGGAATGAATGAACTGATGGATGAGTGGGTTCTGTGGAATGGATGAACTGATGGATGGGTGGGTTCTGAAGAATGGATGAACTGATGGATGGGTGGGTTCTGTGGAATGGATGAACTGGTGGATGGGTGGGTTCTGATGAATGGATGAACTGATGGATGGGTGGGTTCTGATGAATGGATGAACTGATGGATGGGTGGGTTCTGAAGAATGGATGAACTGATGGATGGGTGGGTTCTGTGGAATGGATGAACTGATGGATGGGTGGGTTCTGTGGAATGGATGAACTGGTGGATGGGTGAGTTCTGTGGAATGGATGAACTGATGGATGGGTGGGTTCTGATGAATGGATGAACTGATGGATGGGTGGGTTCTGAGGAATGGATGAACTGATTGATGGGTGGGTTCTGAAGAATGGATGAATTGATGGATGGGTGGGTTCTGTGGAATGGATGAACTGATGGATGGGTGGGTTCTGAGGAATGGATGAACTGATGGATGGGTGGGTTCTGAAGAATGGATGAACTGATGGATGGGTGGGTTCTGAAGAATGGATGAACTGATGGATGGGTGGGTTCTGAGGAATGGATGAACTGATTGATGGGTGGGTTCTGAAGAATGGATGAACTGATGGATGGGTGGGTTCTGAGGAATGGATGAACTGATGGATGGGTGGGTTCTGAGGAATGGATGAACTGATGGATGGGTGGGTTCGGGAGACTGAACTCGGTCTTCAAGTTTGTAATGCAAGCACTGTACCAGCTTAGAACCTTTCCAGCCCACTGGCAGCCATTTCATCCCTTTAACCTTTTTTATTCCTTATCCTCCTAGCCTCTCATCACCCTAACCTCTGGAAGGGTGGGTGAGGAGCTCCCGTGCTTGGGGTCCTCTTTCCCATCACCATCCTGACCTCTCCCTGGCGTGACTGCCTGGTTAGAGGTCACATGGTCTCACTGTTTCACAAAGATTGGAAAATGCTCCCTTTGCACTCAGAAAAATCTCCAGCTCATAGTATGCTCTCAATAAATAGAAGTGGGTGGGAAAATGTGTTAAATCTCAGTGTCCTTTTGCCCCTCAGACTAAGGGTGACCTGCATGGGAGCCACACTCCATCCCACCCCACCCAGTCAGCCCTCCCCCTCCTGACTCACCCGACCATAGATCTCCCCACGCCACCAGCCCTGCTGCCCCTTCTTGTTGAGGATCTTGATGATGTCACCCTCCTTAAGGGACAGTTCCGATCGGTCCCGGGCACAGAAGTCGTAGCGGGCTTTGGCAGTGCCAAAATACTTGGTGCTTCCAGCTGTGAAGAGAAAATGAGATGCCTGAGTGTCTGAGATAAATATCAGCCATCATCCAGGGACAGTGTAGAGAGGAGCACGCTCTCGGGACGGGACCACCTAGCTGAAGGGTCTCTTTGACGATTAGCTTCAACTGTCAACTTGACCCAACCTAGAATAACCTGGGGAGAGAGTCTCAGAGAGGGATGTCTGCATTGTGTGGGCCTGTGGAGCTGTCTTAATGAAGTGAATTGATGTGGGAGATCCAGCCCACCATGAGTGGCACCATTCCCTAGGCAGCTGGGGGGTCTTGGGCTGACTAAGAGTGGACAAAGTTAGCCGAGCACAAGAGAGCAAGCACACATTCATCTCTCTCTGCTCCTGACTACTGATGGGATGTGGCCAGCTGCCTCAGGCCCCTGCCTCTGTGACTTCCTTGCAGGGATGGACAGTAATCTGGAACTGCAGACTAAAGTAAGTCCTTTCTCCCATGTATTGCTTTCCATCATGACATTTTTATCACAGCAATAAATATGAAACCAGAGCGTCCACTGGGCGACCTCTAGGCTGAAGGGACACAACTCTACTCCCAACATTGTCCTCCCAGGCCAAACTTAGAAAATTTAAATATCTTAAGTAAGGTTTCATGATGTAGCCCAGTGTGGTTCCAACTCACTATGTAGCCCACGCTGAGCCCAAATTTGTCATCATCCTGCCTCGGCCTCCTGAGTGCTGGGATTATAAGAATGCACGTCACACCTGGTGAGACCAGGTTCTCAATAATTTTAATGGTGTTTCATATATAGTCAATTTCTGTACATCTGGGTGTCCTTAACCTTCATATTAAACTCAGATACACAGAGAGGGTAGACTATATTTTAAAAAGTCATTAAGGGTGGCTGGAGAGGTAGCTCAGGGCTTCAGTTCCCAGCACCCACATGGAGGCTCCAAATCTCCTATAACTGCAGTTCCTGGAAATCTAACACTCTCCTCTAGATTCTGTGGACACTGCACTCAAGCACACAGAGCCATACACAGACATACATGTATACACATGACTAAAAATTAAAAATAGGGGCTGGAAAGATGGTTCAGTGATTAAGAACACTTGCTGCTCTTCCAGAGGACCTGAGTTCAGTTCCCAGCACCCACATTGGGCAGCTCACAACCACCTGAACCTCCAGCTCCAGGGGATGTAGCACCCTTTTCTGGCCTCTGCAGACACCACAGAAGATCTATAATGAAAAATAGCAAGCTGAGCAAATAAAAACACAAAATGTACATCTTGAGAAAAGGGGCACCAGGAATTGGAATGGAGCTAGGTTCTGTGTTCAATAAGATAAATGGGTGAAGAAATTGATTAAAGGGAATGGTGACCTCAGAGCAAGATCCCACCCAGATAAGTTTCCAACTTGTGAAAAGGAACTAAAGAAAAGCTTAGAGCTGGGTGTGGTGGTGCACGCCTTTAATTCCAGCACTCAGAAGGCAGAGGCAGGTGGATCTCTAAGTTTGAGGCCAGCCTAGTCTAGCGAGAGAGTTCCAAGACAGCCAAGCTTAGGTAATATAAGACAGAAAGCTGGTGAAGATGTAGTTGAATAAGAAGGCCATGAACAAGAAAGCCCTGCTGGGGGGTGTCTTTCCATACGCTGTGAACATATGTTGTTCCCATTGGTTAATAAATAAGCTGCTTTGGCCTATGTCAAGGCAGCTTAGAGACAGGTGGGAAATCAAAGGAAAGAGACAGGAAAGAGAAAAGAGGGGTCTGGAGAGAGACACCAGCACCACCAGGAGAAGTAAGATGTAAAAGTACTAGTAAGCCACAACCACGTGGCAACTTATAGATAAATAGAAATGGGTTAAGTTATAAGAGCTAGCTAGCAAGAAGCCTGCCACAGGCCATGCAGTTTGTAAATAATATAAGCCTCTATGTGTTTACTTGGGTCCAAGCAGCCACAGGACCATGGCTGGGCAGGACCAAAGAAAACTTATGGCTACACAGCCCCAGTAAGCAACAGAACTTGGCAGCTTCTGTCACATGATTCCAGCTTCAGAGTTAAGGATGGAAGAAATGGGTTACAGAATTTGCCTCTATGCCTAAAGAAAGCTAAGGCCAGGCATGTGTCAAGGATGTCCCCGAATGAAGGCCTACTAGAGAGGCCTGCATGTAAAGCTGCAAAGTTGAAGCCTGGATTGCCTTGGAGAACCCAAGATGTTGGAGATGCCAGAGTCATGGGACAGCTGTCCAGGAGAGCTGCTGACAAGGAGTGGAACCAGCCCAAGAGAGAGAAGTGTGTTGCAGTCAACAAAGCTGAATGGAGTTGGAGGTCTGAAGAGTGCTTTGACATTAGTCATGGAGATGCAGAGTTTGGAGTTTGCCCAGCTGGTTTTTGGTCTTGCTTTGGTCCAGTATTTTCTCACTGTGCTCCCTTTCCTGTGTTTTGAAATGTTAACATATATCCTGTGCCATTATATGTTTAAGTTTATGATCTGGGTTTTTTTTTAAGTTTTATTTTACAGGGGGTTACAATTAAGAGAGTGTATGAATCTCAGAAAAGACTTTGAACTTTTGACTTTTAAACATTGCTGAGACTGTGAAAGACTATGGGGACTTTTGAAGTTGGACTACATGCATTTTGTATTATGATATTGTTACAAGCTTATGGGAACCAGGGAGTGGAATGTGGCAGTTTGAATGTAATTGGCCCCCATAAGCTCATAGGGAGTGGCACTATTAGGAGATGTGGCCTTGTTGGAGGAAGTACATCACTGTAGGGTGGGCTTTGAGGTCTCATACATGCCCAAGCCATGCCCAATGCCTCAGTCTACTTCCTGTTGCCTCCTCATCAAGATGTAGCCAGCACCATGTCTGCCTGCAGGCCACCATGCTCTTCTCCGTGATGATAATGGACTGAACCTCTGAAACTATAAGCAACCCTCCTCAATTAAATGTTTTCCTTATCAGAGTTGCTGTGGTCATGGTGTCTCTTCACAGAAACCCTAACTAAGGCAGTACTCAGCTGGCACACACACACACACACACACACACACACACACACACACACACACACAAATCAATCTTTAACAAATAAAAGGAGAAATCTCCAACATCACACAATGGCTCATAAATAAGCATTTTAAAAATCAGTTACCAAAACCAAAAGTAGGGGCAGGCGGGCAGGCCCTGGGACCCCTGGCCCTCCCTCCACGGAGAGAGGTGTCTGGGGTGTCCTCCTACCTGGCGGCTTGCTAATGGCCCTCCGCTCAGGCTCCTTGTAAGGGAACTGCAAGGTGGTGTCCAGCGACTTGAAGCAATCTTTGAGAGAATTCTGCTGATAAAACTCCACCAACTCCTGGAAAAATAACCACAGAACGGTTGTTATCCCAGGTGGCCAGCCCACGGCGGAGCCAAGCCTACCCCGTCTGCGCTCCAAACAGCGCCCTGGCGGCTTGACGGGGAACTCCTTCCTCTATTGGAACAGCAAGGACCACCGTGGAAGGGACCCTGCCATGGGCATTATTGACCGTCACCTTGAAAGACCTAGACTCACCCTGAGACAAACCTCTGGGCATGGCTGCACTCAGATGAGGTGGGAAATGCCACCTGAATGTGAGCGGCACCATCCAAGGCTTCCGTCCCAGGGAGAATAAAAAGATGAAAGCAGGCCGGGCAATGGTGGTGCACGCCTTTAATCCCAGCACTCGGGAGGCAGAGGCAGGCAGATTTCTGTGAGTTCGAGGCCAGCCTGGTCTACAAATTGAGTTCCAAGACAGGCACCAAAACTACACAGAGAAACCCTGTCTCAGAAAAAAAAAAAAAAAAAAAGATGAAAGGCAGCTGGGCACCAAACTGCATCGCTCTCTGCTGTCTGACTATGGATGCCTCGTGCTCCTGCCCCACACCTCCCTCCAGGACAGTCCCCAGCCTCCAGCTGTGAGCTGGAAGAACCTGCTTTGCCGTGTGTTCGGTCACAGCAATGAACAAACTCAACAATAGACTACCACAGGCTGAGGCCGGTTCTCCAAGCAGCCAATTCATTTCACTTTCTGCCCAGGTTACCAAAGAGGCTCACCAAACCCAAGGCCTCCCATGGTGCCCATGCCTTTATAATTAATAATCATGTTATTAATTATCATGTTATTAATTATAAAGGCACACCACACATGACCAAAGCCTCCAGGGAACCCCGAGTGTTGAGGATGTTCACAACTCTCCTATCTTATATTTATTTATTTATTAGGGGTGGAGGGTGCTACAGAGCACATGTGAAGGTCAGAGGTCAACTTGCAGGACCCAGTTCTCGCCTTCCACCATGTGTGTTCCGGGGGTCACACTCAGGTTCTCAGGGTTGGTGGTAATCACCTTTACCCACTGAGCCATCCTGCCCACCCTCTCTCATTTTATAGAGACACTAAGTTCTCCGCCCAGGTCCCACAGCGGGGACAAGACGATCATGGGTGGCAGCTGAGATCGGTAGCTCAGATCTGGCCTCTGTGAAAGACTTTAGATTTGATTTCAACTTCCCAGTTTGTTGGATTTACGGGTATTTCTCCCACAAATGGCTCATGCTGACGACAAAGTTGGGCCCAGATTCAAGAGTGTTCCACAAACAAAGTGCCCCATTCAAGAACTCCAGGCTAAAAAATGCTATTATCATGAAAAAAATTGGGGGTGGGGCAGGTAGGATGGTTCAGTGGGTCACGTTCTGTCCCCAGGCCCCCAAACAGTGGAAGGACCTAACTCAACAATTATTAAGTTATGAATTTGTCAGTGTCCTCAGTTTCCTCAAAGATCTACTGGTCGTGGGTAAGGCCCATGTGACTTAGGCACACAAACTAGTTTTAAATGCCTAGAGGAAGATAAAAAGTACACCAAACACTAGCTAAGCGCTCATATATTCTCAACGAGACGGGCAGTCGCTCAGGTCATGCGGAGCCAGTTTGGAGACCTGTAACCATCTGGGCTCTGGTAGCCTGTGAGAGGGCTGACTCGAGTCAGGGGGGAGGGGGCGGTGGTGAGTGTGCACACATCTGTGTGTGGGTGTGCACATGCCTGTGGGGACCAGAGGGTGACTTCAGATGTCCCCTCTATCACACTCCACCTTATATTTAGAGGCAGGGCCTCTCACCGGGCCTGGGGCCCCCTGGTTGCCTAGTCAGGGATCTGCTTGTCTCCAGTTCCCCAGGTCTGGGGTTACAGGCATTCACCACCACACCTGGCTTTTCCGTGGGCTCTGGGGATCACACTGAGGCCCTCAGGCACTTCATCTATGAGCCTTCTCCCCAGCTCAGCCTGTTTGACATTTACAGACGCCCCTGTGAGTGCCCAGCACTATTATGTCATAACTGTCTTTTCCACGCCGTTGGTCCTTAGGGAGATGAGTTCATGGTCAGTGTCTCCCTGGGAAGGGCTTCTCTAAGTATAAAGTGGGGACCCTACGACATGGGTGCAGACATGTGCTGCACAGGCTCTGGGCAGCTTCTGTGGGGACGGGGGCAGTGGCCCTTACCGGAAGGCCTCGGAAAGCCTTCTTCTCCGTGATCCGGTACAGCCCCTCTGATGTCATGATTTTAATATGTTTGACCTCGACGTTATACCTGAAGCGAGGGAGAGAGAGAATCAGACGGTTGAGTCCCGAGTCTGGGGAGCTCTACCACGCCTCCACCCAGGCTGCAGCCCCAAGGATGGGAGAATCAAGCTGGACTCCTTCGGGGGTGGGGAGCCCAACGCGTCCTCCTGGGGTCTCCGCCACTCTGAGCCTCCCGTTCTTCATCTCATACAGAAGTTTTCTTTCTCCCTGAGGGAGCTCATCCTGGGTGTCAACCTGACAGGATTTAGTGACCTCTGGGCCCGTCTGTGAGGGGGTTAACCGACAGAGCAAGTCCCTCCTGGATGTGGGTGGAAACATCCCCGGGACTGGAGTTCTGAACTGAGGAAGGAAGGAGAAAGCGATCCGGACACCCATCGTTCATCTCTGTTTTATGTCAACTTGACACAGAATCATTTTGGAAGAGGGGACCTCATTGCAAAATGCCTCAGTAAGATCTGACTGTAGGGCATTTTCTTAGCAATCAATGGGGAAGGCCCAGCCCACTGTGGGTGGTGCCATCCCTGGGCTGGTGGTCCTGGGTTCTATAAGAAAGCAGGCTGACCCAGCCATGGAGAACGAGCCAGTAAGCAGCTCCCTCCATGGCCTCTGCCTCAGCTCCTGCCTCCAGGTTCCTGCCCTGACTTCCTTCAGTGATGTGGAAGTGTAAACTGAATTAACCCTTTCCTCCCCAAGTTGGTCATGGTGCTTCATCACAGCCGCAGAAACCCTAAGGCTTTCTGCCCTCTCAGTGTGGATGCGATGTGACCAGCTGCCCCATGCTCCTGCCGCCGCACCTTCCCCATGGTTCTCTCCGATCGTGAGGTGGACAAACCCTTTCTCCATTCAGTGGCTGCTGTCAGGATTTTGTAAATCCCACTCCCTCAGGGCTGTGTTGAGAAGCCAGGAAGAGCCTGCGAGAAGACAATAGTGTCCTCGAATAGAGAGGGAAGAGTCCGCCATGCAGCAGAAAGATGGTGGGATAGGAAGGATGGGAAGAAAAAGGGCTTCGTTAGCCAGGTGAGTCACAGAACAACAGAAATGGAAGGAGACGCTGGGCATGGCGGTGGCGCTCGCCTTTGATCCCAGCACTCCGGAGGCAGAGGCGGGTGGATCTAGGGGAAAGACGGGCATTTCTGCCAACAGGAGAAGCTAAGTAACACAAAAACCCCTAGAAATGCTTTTGTTTGTTTGTTTGTTTGTTTAATCGTTGAGGGGGTCACTGAGATGGCTCAGCTGGTAAAGGAGCTTGCCACGAAGCCTGACAGTTTGAGTTCAACCCCCGGGCAGGCCCCTCATGTTGGAATGGAAGAATAGACTTTCCCAAGCTGTCCTCCGGCCTTCACAGTGCACCATGGTACACGCACACACTGGAAACAAACTTTCGTTAAATTGCTGAGCTCTTGCAAAAGTATTAGAAAACCCCAAAGCTAAAAATAAAGGTGGAATCGGGGCGGAGTGACCAGCGCAAATTAATTCCCAGGCTGCTGCATTGAGCTTGGCACCCAAGGCGGCCGCGCCTGGCGGTCACGTGCACACGTGGAGTGGGTCCTGGTCTGCGGCCACTCTCCCCATGCTTCATGGGCCCCTCCACAGACATCTGCACTTTCCACACTCCAGGGACCTGGAGCTCGGGGATTAAGCCAGGCTGGCCAGCGAGGTCCTGGGATCCTCCTGCCTCTCAGTCCCCAGGGCTGGAGTCACAGGTGCAGTAAGACCTGGCTTTAAGTGGCTGCTGAGAATCAAACCGAGGCCCACAAGGTGATCTGAAGGGCACTTTTCAGACCACGCCATCTCCCCAGCTCCTATCATGGGGTACTTTTCTGAAACTGTTGTGCAGATGCAAATCAAAACCATACTGCCCCCAGTCACTGCTGCTGTCACCAAGACAAGACACAGCCAAAATTCCAAAGAGGATCGAGGCCTGTGCACAGTCTGCTGGGATCACAAACTCATGATAAAGGCTAAGCTAGAAAAACACCACCTCTCAACTCAAGGGGATAAGTAAGGTATATGTAGGGGCTAGGGAAGTGGCTCAGTCAGTAAGGGCTTGTTGCTCAAGCATGAGGACCCAAGTTCGATTCCCAGCACCCACTTAAGAAGACCAAGGTGGGGTAATACTTGTAACCCCAGTCCCAGGTGGGCAGAGAGAGGTGGGTCCCCTGGCTCACTGGCCAGCCCGCTTAGCCTATTCTCAGGGAAAATTGATGCTTCAAAACTCAAGGTGGAGCCGGGCCATGGTGGTGCACGCCTTTAATCCCAGCACTCGGGAGGCAGAGGCAGGAGGATCTCTGAGTTCGAGGCCAGCCTGGTCTATAGAGTAAGTTCCAGGACAGCCAGGGCTACACAGAGAAACCCTGTCTCAGGGAGGGGGGACAAACTCCAGGTGGGGGCTGCTGGTGGTTCAATGCATAAGGAGCTTTCCACAAAGACTAACAGCGTGAGTTCAATCCCTGAGACCTACATGGCAGAAGGAGAGAATCCTGTAAGTTGTCACCAACCACTACACGCCTGCTGCAGCCTCCACATGTGGACACATGGGTGAACGCCCACAAACAATAAATAACGCAAGTACAAATCACAGTTCAAAGGCGGGGTGTAAGTTAGTGCAGCGTGGAGACCAGGAGATCTGTCCTGGGGCAGCTAGGTTTTGTATCCCACAGACAAACGGCCAGCATATCCACGTGATCCCCACAAGCCTGCATTCATTGCAGAACTATCAACGACACCCAGGACACGGAATCAACTAAGGTGTCTGTAGACGAAGAAACTATGACAGACACACACAGTGGAATATTATCCAGCCATGAAAAGGATAACATCCTGTCGTTTACAACGTGGAGGAAGTGGAGGATGTTATGAAGTAGAGTAAGCCAGACACAGGAAGACAAATACCACAGCTTCTAATTCACACATCAAAGCTAAAAGTGTTGGCCGCAAGAGTAGAGGCAAAAATTGCAGGGGGAGAAAGGAAGAGGGAACAAGACAAGGGAGAGAAGAGGAGGGAAGGAAGTAAAAGTCGGTAGAATGCAGTAGTTCAATAAAAGGTGCACGTGGACAGTGTACACTTTTAGACAGTGAAAGCCTAGACACGCTGGCAAGCCCAGGTCGGAGGGGCGTGGTCAGAGAGGGAGGAGCCCAGGTCAGAGGGGCGTGGTCAGGGAGGGAGCAGCCCAGGTCAGAGGAGGCGTGGTCAGAGAGGGAGGAGCCCAGGTCGGAGGGGCGTGGTCAGGGAGGGAGGAGCCCAGGTCGGAGGGGCGTGGTCAGAGAGGGAGGAGCCCAGGTCAGAGGGGCGTGGTCAGGGAGGGAGCAGCCCAGGTCAGAGGAGGCGTGGTCAGAGAGGGAGGAGCCCAGGTCGGAGGGGCGTGGTCAGAGAGGGAGGAGCCAGAGAGAGAAGTTACTTAATGCTGATGGCGAATTCCGCTGTATCCTTCACCCTCTGCCGCACCAGGTAGGTCCCATCGGAGCGGTTGGTGAGGATGCCCTCGGCTCCTGCTCGCTCCATGGGGCCAGCATACCTGCAGAAACACACCTGAGTCAGTCATGCCAAGGGGTGCAGGGCTGGGGTGCAGCTAAGGCTTTTGGGGGTCTTTTGGCCATTTGTTTTGACAGGCATTTTCCTGAGCTCACACTGGACACTCATCTCTGTGAGCACCAGAGTAGAAACCCAGTGAAGTGTCAGCCTTGTACAGTAAGGTTAAAGGGAAGGCTGTCAAGAGGGCTCAGAGGTAAAGGAGCTTGCTGCCAAGCCTCAGGACTTGAGTTCAATCCAGGGGGTCCTCTGGATGAATCGAGAACCAACTCCCACAAGTTGTCCTCTGACCTACACACACGTGCACACACAGACACACACACATACACACATGCACAATAAGTGTAAAAAACCACTTAAGTAAAGGGAAGCCTTAAAATAGTATTTAATGCAATGTTTAAAAACCCAGAAAAACAAAATCAACTGAAAAAAAAAAAGAAGCCTATGCGTGGCCACAGTGTGGCCCACACCAGGCTCAGTGTAAGAACCGGACACCAAAGAATGCACAGCGTGGGACTCCGTGTGGGGCATGGCCACAGCAGGAGAGTCCAGAGGCAGGGAGCGCATTTGTGGGTGCTGGGGCTGGTCAGGAGAATCCCTCCTGTAGGAATGGGACTGGGGAGTGGGAAGAAAGTTCTGGAACTAGAGGCGATGGCTGCAGTCCATTCTGAATGCACCCAAACATACTGAATACCAATGTAAATACAAATCACTGTCATGTGATGTACTTATGTCCTTTGAATTCCTTTATTACTGTTATGTTGCATGTGGAGCTTGGCATCAGTCTTCTCCTCCAGCTGGGACACAAAGGCTTGTTTTGTGCCCTGAACTCAGGTCCCCCAGCTCAGCACCAAGTGCTCGTCTCCTCTGAGCTGTTTTCTCTGGCCTTGTCTGTCTCCTTATACAATACACGCTGAAGTACCCACATTTATGTGTGTAACTACATGTAGAGTGCATTATGATGATATATGTAGCATGACTAACACAGTTATGTGTAATGTGTAACTATACATACATAACTACATTTTTATATATTGTGGGCATATATACCACAACCTATTTCTATACAATCAGCATCATCACCGTCCCCTTCAAAACCCTCATCATCACCATCACTGTCATCACTACTACTGTCACTATCACTGTCACCACAACTACCATCACCACTATCACATGAACCACAATCACACCTTCCTCTCCACCAACTCCATCCTCATCACCACCATCAGCACCACCATCAACTCCATCCTCATCACCATCAGCATCACCACCAACTCCATCCTCATCACCACCATCAGCACCACCACCAACTCCATCCTCATCACCACCATCAGCACCACCACCAACTCCATCCTCATCACCATCAACACCACCAACTCCATCCTCATCACCACCATCAGCACCACCAGCAACTCCATCCTCATCACCACCATCAACATCACCAGCAACTCCATCCTCATCACCACCATCAGCACCAACAACAACTCTATCCTCATCACCACCATCAACAACAACACCAACTCCATCCTCATCACCACCATCAGCACCACCACCAACTCCATCCTCATCACCACCATCAGCACCACCAACTCCATCCTCATCACCACCATCAACATCACCACCAACTCCATCCTCATCACCACCATCAGCACCAACAACAACTCCATCCTCATCACCACCATCAACACCACCAACTCCATCCTCATCACCACCATCAACATCACCAGCAACTCCATCCTCATCACCACCATCAACACCAACAACTCCATCCTCATCACCATCAACACCAACAACTCCATCCTCATCACCACCATCAGCACCACCAACTCCATCCTCATCACCACCATCAACACCACCAACTCCATCCTCATCACCACCATCAATACCAACAACTCCATCCTCATCACCATCAACACCAACAACTCCATCCTCATCACCACCATCAGCACCACCACCAACTCCATCCTCATCACCACCATCAACACCAACAACAACTCCATCCTCATCACCACCATCAGCACCACCACCAACTCCATCCTCATCACCACCATCAACAACACCACCAACTCCATCCTCATCACCACCATCAGCATCACCAGCAACTCCATCCTCATCACCACCATCAACACCAACAATTCCATCCTCATCACCACCATCAGCACCAACAACAACTCCATCCTCATCACCACCATCAGCACCACCACCAACTCCATCCTCATCACCACCATCAGCACCACCACCAACTCCATCCTCATCGCCACCATCAGCACCACCACCAACTCCATCCTCATTACCACCATCAGCATCACCACCATCATCATCCTCATCACCACCATCAGCACCACCACCAACTCCATCCTCATCACCACCATCAACACCAACAACAACTCCATCCGCATCACCACTATCACCATCATATCCATCAACACAATCACCATCTCCACCATCCTCATCACCACTATCACATCACTATCACCAGCACCACCATCATATCCATCATCAACACAATCACCATCTCCACCATCATCATCTCCATCACCCCCATCACTACCCATCACTATCATCAGCATCAACATCAACATGCTCATCACCAGCAACACCACCACCATTATTATCACCATCATTACTGTCACTGTGATGTTACCAAAAGGTTGACCTCTCATAGTTATTGATTTAAAAGACTGTTTCTTTTCAATACCCTTACAAGAAAAAGACAGAGAAAGATTTGTTTTCACAGTGCCTACTTATAGTAATTCTCAACCAGTTAAAAGATTTCAGTGGTTTAATCCCAGCACTCGGGAGGCAGAGCCAGGCGGATCTCTGTGAGTTCGAGGCCAGCCTGGGCTACCAAGTGAGCTCCAGGAAAGGCGCAAAGCTACACAGAGAAACCCTGTCTCGAAAAACCAAAAAAAAAAAAAAAAGATTTCAGTGGAGGGTTCTCCCACAGGGAATGTTGAATAGCCCAACTCTGTGCCAATATTTTGTACAACAGCCATTGGAAGTGATACGTAAAAAATTTCCTAAATCTATAATTTATCATTATATGGATGATATTTTACTAGCTGACTCAAATGCTTTAGAAAGAATGTTTGAAGAAGTAAAGAAAATTTTGCCTTGCTGGGGATTACAAATTGCTTCTGAAAAGATACAAAGAGGAGATTCTATTAATTACTTAGGATATAAAATAGAGCTACAAAAAATTAGACCCCAAAAGGTGCAAATTAGGAGAGAGAGACTACAAACTCTTAATGACTTTCAAAGATTATTTGGAGACATTTCTCATCTATAAACTATTGTTGGGATAAAAAATGATGAACTGAATAATTTGTTCAAAACCTTAGAAGGTGACAAGGACTTAAATAGTCCAAGAGAATTATCACCTGAAGCTGAGAAAGAATTGGCCTTGGTAGAAAAGAAAGTACATGAAGGGCACATGGATCGTATTGATCCAAAGCTAGATTGCATTTTGGTTATTTTACCTTCTAGGCATTCCCCTACAGGAATATTAATGCAGAGGGAAGATATTATATTGGAATGGATATTTTTACCAAATAAACCAAATAAAAAATTAAAAACTTATGTGGAAAAAACCTCTGACTTGATTTGAAAAGGAAAATTGAGACTTCGTCAATTAGCAGGAATAGACCCAACAGAAGTTGTCATACCTTTAACTAAGGAGGACATTGAACAACTATGGACAGAAAGTGAACCTTGGCAAAGAGTTTGCAGTAATTTTTTGGGAGAAATTAACAGCAAATATCCCAAAAGCAACAGAATTGATTTTATAAAGATATCTGATTGGATCTTGCCTCGAATTGTACAGGAAAAAAAACATATCTGGAGTTCATATATTTTATACAGATGCCAACAAACAAGGAAAGGCAGGTTACAAATCAGAAAATTTAAGTAAAGTGGTTCAAAGTCCTTATAATTCAGTTCAAAAATCAGAATTGTATGCTATTCTGTTGGTATTAATGGATTTTTCAGAACCTCTCAACATAGTAACTGACTCTCAGTATGCTGAAAGAGTGAGTTCTACTCTGTCAAACAAAAAAAAGCCACTCCAATACTGTGACTTTAATAATTGCCCAGAGTTACCTTCCTTTGCCCCCTTCCCCGTCCCTCCCCAGCAGCTCTTTGCTCAGGGTAAACTCAGGAGTGCTTGGGATCCAAATAATAAATTGCTGATTGTCCTGAAAGCTTCTGAGTTCTCCCTTGACACACCACACACACACACACACACACACACACACACACCATTTTAAAATAAGAAAATGTGATTGTACTCACCAGAGGTGCACGGACAAGTCCTGAGGAGGACCCTGGGAACACAGAAAAAAACCCCGTCTCAGAGAAGAGGCCTTTGCCTAGCAGACTTCAGGAATACCCGCTCATATCCACTCCACTAGCATCTGCTGCTTGGGTACCATATTCCAGGCACTGTGCCACTCAAGGGAAAACAACACTAGAACCCAGTTGACTTCTCTCGTGTCTATACATCACATACAACACACATCCATTAGCCTCAAGCCAAAGGTGCTGGCCACCCTTCCAGCATGACCCAAGCTGGGAAGACAGTCTCAAGGAGAGACTGTGTGGATCAAGCTGCCCATGATGTGCCTGTGGGAGATGCTCTTAATTATGATAACTGATACAGGAAGCCCAGCCCACTGTAGGTGGATCGCTCCCCAGGCAGGGATCCTGAACCATATCAAAGAAGATAAACTGAGCAGAGTATAAGCAAGTGAGTAGGTGACATGCACACAGTTGTTTCTCTCTGGTCTCGATTGTCAATGTGATGTGAGCAGCTGTTTGAAGTTCCTGCCTTGACTTCTCTGCAATGATGGGCTGGAATCACCGGCTGAAATAGACCCCTTTCTCTTCCAAGTCATTTCCTGTCAGGCATCTTATCGCAGCAACAGAAATAAAACTTGGACACCAGGAATGGTGTTCCCTTCCTTCAATGGTGGACAAAAGTCTACACAATATGACAGATGCATAAAGTGGCAGGTCGACAGAGGACATGGAAGGAGGAGCAAGATGGCCTGGAGGAAAGAGGGGATGGCAGGACTGAGGAGGAGGGGGCGGGGGAGAAAGGGAGGGAGGGGGTGGTGAAAACAGCCAAACGAGGTGGTACACATGTCTGACATTGACTTTATGAATCCCGTGGCTGCATGCAGTGAGCATTCCCCACTTAAAACTATATTTTAGGAGGATTGTCTGACTTGCGCGGATCATAGAAATCATGCCTTCCAGCAATGATGGGTAGGCGGTGGCGGGTGGACACATGGATAGAGAAAAGGGACAGAGCTTCCTAGGCAAGCTGTCCACCACTCAGCTATATTTTCAAACCTAAATGATGTATGTTTGTGCTATTGTTTAGAACTTGTCAGGAGTGATGGGGATGGATTCAGGGCCTTGTACATAAAAAGCAAGTACTCTAAACCCTAGTTACATCTCAGCCCCTCACTGGGGGATTCTAGGCGAGGCTTCACCCCTGACCATGCCCCCATCCCCTCACTATGGAATTCTAGAGGAGGGCTCCACCCCTGTGCCATGCCCTAGACCTTGAGATGACCAATCAGTTTTACCCAATCAGGAAGGAACAACGGAGTTTGAAACTCACAACATAATTTGACATTACAGAAATTTAAGTTCACACTGAGGGCATGAAAGTAAAGGAGAACTGTTTGGGAAGAGGATTGGGAACAGGAGGAAGGGGAGGAGGGAAGGGAAGGCAGTTGGAGGTAAATATGAACAAAGGACAATGATGTAAACAGAAAATCGTCATTAGGAAACCCATTGTTTTGATGCTAACTGGAAGTTAATTTAGGGCTAGCAAGACAGTCAGTGAGAAAAGGTTCTTGCCTGCAGGTCTGACCACCAAGTTCAAACCCCAGGATCTGCATAGCAGAAGGGAAGAACCAGCTCCCACGAGTGTCCTTCAACCTTCACATGTAAGCCATGGGAGGCACACCCACACACATACAAAATAAATGACTGTAACATGCACTATTTTAAAGATGAATCAAAACTACTGAACTCGAAGGCTGTGGCCCCTGGTAGATGATCCAAGCTCCAGTCAATGGCCTCACACCCATGCGTGTATGGGCAGCACAAATTGAACTCTGGGTTAATTTTAAAATAACAAACAAAAAGAACACAAAGTTGGTAGGGATGAGAGTGGATTTGAGAAGAATTAAGGGCATGAATGGTGGGGGAATATGGTGAAAACATATTGTATGCATGTACAAAATGCTCCAAGAACTGATTTTAAAAATTGTATTTTTAGAAGAAAAAGAAAAAAATAACAATGAACATGGAACCACTGAGAAGAAATGACAGCTTTGTCCATCAGGAGAGTAGCCAGAAGAAAGAGGCCATGATGCCTTCACAGGACTCCATTCAGTGCTTAGGAAAGAAGCCAGGGACTGGCCCGCCTTCTGGGCCTCTGCCTGCTCCATACAACACCCCAAGAAAAGTGCAAGTTATTTCATAGAAAAAGCAAGAAGCTTCCACAATCAGCAATCATACGCTGACTCCAAGGTGGCTCAGGGGAGTAGACAAAGCCTGGGTCTGGCAAGGTGTGGCCTGCCATGTTGGACAGGATGGGTAGGGGCATGACAGATGGATACACAGATGATGCATGAGGGATTCTCAAGGTGACCTCCCTGGTTGGTTTCGTCCCCCAGGCCTCTATCTGAACCCTTGACCCTCACAATCCCGAGTTGAGGCACTCACGTGGACGTAGGGACGCACTCTGTTACAGGGGAACCAGCCGACTTCATTAGTAGCAGTATTTCTTCCCTAAAAAGGCAAGAGGCAAAAGCATGAGCAGAATTTATAGGTATCCATTCGCGCTCATGTGTGTGTGTGTGTGTGTGTGTGTGTGTGTGTGTGAGAGAGAGAGAGAGAGAGAGAGAGAGAGAGAGAGAGAGAGAGAGAAAGACAGACAGACAGACAGAGACAGAGAGACACAGAGAGAGAGAGAGAGAGAGAGAGAGAGAGAGAGAGAGAGAGAGAGAGAAAGACAGACAGACAGAGACAGAGAGACAGACTATGTACTCACCTGCATGCATACATCCATTTCTCCTCTCAAAGGATACCATGTTTATTCATCTCTCACTCACCATGAGGAATCAGGGACATGTTTCAGAGGTAGAGGCCCTGCCTAGAATCCCCCAGTGAGGGGCTGGGGACTTGACCAGGGTGGAGCCCCGCCTAGAATCTCCCACTGAGGGGCTAGGGTATGGCTCAGCAGATAGAGTTGCTTAGCACCCTTAAAGCCCTGAGACCCACCCCAGCACCACAAGATTAAAAAAAAAATCTAATCCATAGACTTAAAGATATTGTGGTGGCCTTTAGAGCTGCCAAGGAGTACCAGGCTCCCAGGAAGGTGGTCATCCCTGGATATCTCCACTCACATACCCATCCCACAGAGACCCACTCCAGAAACTCACGAGACTATGGCCCCACTCCCTCAGGTTCCCTGCACCCATAACCATGACCTCATCTACACTTGTACTCCTCCGGAAGCAACTCAAGGGCCTCATGAGGCTGGGCCCTGACCCCTCCATGTCGCCTGTACTTATAACTTCATGCCTTGCCCCTCACTCCTACAGCCACAGTTCATACCTCCCACCAGTTGTGTTCAGCCTCTGCCTTAGTGAGCTCCACAATGTCCCCAGGGTTGAGCCGCAAAAATACTCCAAAGGCTCCAGGTGGGGGAGGGATCCCATAGTACTCCTGAAACACTTCCATCTTAGGCAGACCTGGAGGTGGAAGGAGATAGAACGACATAGCTAACAGAACGCTCAAAGCTGTGTCTAAGATGAGAAAGACTGATCGTACCAAGTGGTGGTGAGAGTGTGGGGAAACTAGAACTCAGGCTGAGGAGCATCTACTGAAGTGTATCTGCCCTGGATCCCAGCAATCCCACTGCGGCTTACACACAAGGCAATGTATTCACAGCTGCCTAGAAGTAGAGCCCCTGCCTATAATCCCCCAGTGAGGGTCTGGGAGTGTGGTCAGGGTGGAGCCCCGCCTAGAATCCCCAGTGAGGGGCTGGGGGCGTGGTCAGGGTGGAGCCCCGCCTAGAATCCCCCAGTGAGGGGCTGTGGGCGTGGTCAGGGTGGAGCCCCGCCCAGAATCCCCCAGTGAGGGTCTGGGAGTGCAGTCAGGGTGGAACCCCACCTAGAATCCCCAGTGAGGGGCTGGGGGCGTGGTCAGGGTGGAGCCCCGCCTAGAATCCCCAGTGAGGGGCTGTGGGCGTGGTCAGGGTGGAGCCCCGCCTAGAATCCCCAGTGAGGGGCTGGGGGCGTGGTCAGGGTGGAGCCCCGCCTAGAATCCCCAGTGAGGGGCTGTGGGCGTGGTCAGGGTGGAGCTCCGCCTAGAATCCCCCAGTGAAGGGCTGTGGGTGTGGTCAGGGTGGAGCCCCGCCTAGAATCCCCCAGTGAAGGGCTGTGGGCGTGGTCAGGGTGGAGCCCCGCCTAGAATCCCCCAGGGAGGGGCTGGGGGCGTGGTCAGGGTAGAGCCCTGCCTAAAATCCCCCAGGGAGGGGCTGGGGGCGTGGTCAGGGTAGAGCCCTGCCTAAAATCCCCCAGGGAGGGGCTGGGGTGTAGTCAGAAGTGGAGCCTCCTCCCCCTCCTGGAGTAGCATCCAGATGCTTCCCTCATAGCACTCTGCACACTCACCCAGTTCATTCCTTTTCTTTTCCTGGGCCCTTCGATGTAGCTTGTCCTAGTCGGGGAGATAAAGAAAGTAGACACCTATTCCCAGCCAGGTGATTCCTTAGCTCTTCACTGTCCTTGTCCAGCCAAGGATGGTGATGCCCATTTCTAGGGTCTCCTGATTCCTCTCTCATGAGCCTCTGTGATTTCCCAAGTACAGAATGAAACTGGATCTTACCTTCTTCATAGTGCCTGAGAAATCTACGGAAGGGAAAAGTGCATATTCAGAAAGAAAATCCCCCCACAGAGAAGCAAGCCCATCTCCCCCACATTGGCCGAGAAATACCTTGCCCATGGCGGCCACATGGAGGTACTCTCCCCAGACACTCCTTGTGTGCAGGTGCCCTGCACCTATGACAGCGATATCCCTGGTAGAATGTGCCTCTGGAATGCAGGAGAGATAAAGGAGAGTCATGAGGTGTTACTGGTACCCTAACCATCAACACATGTCCTTTGAAAGGAAGCAAAGGCTAAGTGTGGTGATGCACACCTGTCATGCCAGCATTGGAAGGATGAAGCAGACAGTATGTCCAAGTCTAGCCTGGGCTACTAAGGGAGACACTATCCAAAAGAAGGATAAGGGAGAAGAGGAGAAGGAAGACAGGTGGAGGAGGAGTAATGGATCACAGTAAGGCTTCCCTTCTCTCAAGCAGGTGACCAGTGAAGGATCTCTCTCTACAGAGGAAAGTCTGAGCAAGCCCAAGGCTCAGGGTCTCCCACACACCCACCTGAGTAACATCTGGCAGGCCTTGCAGGAAGTGGTCTCCTCAAAGGAGAACATCTGGAAGTCATGCCCATTAGCTGTGGCATTCTCTGGGTAGATGTTGGAGCTGGAGAGAGAATTTGAAAGCAAAGAACCAATATGTCATCCCATACATGGACGAAGAGCATTCTACAGAATAAAGGTATTGCAGTATCCATGCATGGATGTTTGAATTGCATCCACCTTCAGGCTACTGTGAGTTGGGTGCTGTGAGTATCAAAGAGAGAGGAAGCAGGTGGGCAGGTACCATACGGTTAGGAGAAGGAGGGAGAGTGATAGTTTACAGGGTACAGAGTTTCCTTTGAGGTGATGGCAGGGTTCTCAGCTAAGAGGTGATAATTACACATTTCTAATGTGTTAAATGCCATGGAGTTGTAGCTAAAAGATGTTTGGGGTTTTGTTATACAACTTTCACCTCAACAGAATGAAGAGCAGGTGGAGGGGGCAGCAGAGGAAGAGAAGGAGGTGAAAAGAGAGAAACAGATGGAAAAGTGGGAAAGGAGTGTGTACACGGAGGAAGAAATGGAGGAGAAGAGAAGAAAAACTAGAGAAAGAATGGAAAGGTAGAGGAGAAAGAGATGAGAAGGTCTTCGTTTTTATTTTTGTCCTTTTGTTTTTAGTTTGTTGTTACTGCTGTTTCAGGTTTTTCATTTTTAGCTTTTGGGGGGGTTTTGTTGTTTTTAGTTTATTGTTGCTGAGGGTGTGTGTGTGTGTGTGTGTGTGTGTGTGTGTGTGTGTGTGTTTTGTTTCGTTTTGTTTAGTGTGGAGAGTGAACCAAGCAACAGGAGAAGGGGACTCACATGGCCATTTCAAACTGTTCCATCCACTTCTTCTTCAGCTCCCGAGTCTTGAAGAACAGCTCATAGCCCTGGGCACCTTGATCCTCGATGAGAAGGAACATATGGCTCCACTGTATGTGGAGAAATGGGTCTCAGATTGAACCCCTTGCAGAAGGCAGGACCACATCCCACCTTCCCCTCATCCCTTGGGCTAGCAAACCACTCCTGCTGCTGGATATGTGCGCGGATGTGTTCACACAGGGCCGTCTAGACCATCCAAACACACATGCACAAGCCCAAAAGCCACACATAGCCTTCTCTACAGCAAGCCATTATCCGTGTGTTTATTCTCTAAGGGGTAGAAGGGAAGAGAGGGGGAAGGAGACGGAAGAAAGGAAGGGAGAGCTGATCCAAGAGGGAGATTTCCACTCTTTTGTGGAATATGACTCTAACTGTGTAAAGGTGTGTTACATTTGTTTATGCTGCATTTGTTTAACAATGTAAGGATGGGGATTTAATTATGTAAAGATGTGTTTCATTTGTTTAGCTTTGCCTGCCTAAGGCACCTGATTGGCCTAATAAAGAGCTGAATGGCCAATAGCTAAGCAGAGAAAGGATAGGTGGGGCTGGCAGGGAGCGAGAATGAATAGGAGGAGAAATCCATACTCAAGAGGAACTAGAGAAGAAGAGAGGAAAGAATGAGGGAGACGCCCAGGTCCAGAAGCCAGGCAGCCATCAACCAGCCAGACACAGAGACAGCAAAAAAGTAGAAAAGGCAAAAAGCCCTGAGGCAAAAAGTAGATAAAGAGAAACAGGTTAAGTTAAAAGAGCTAGCCAGAAATGAGCTGAGCTAGAGCTGAGCATTCAGGACTAATAATAAGTCTCTGCGTCATGACTTGGGAGCTGGATGGTGGCACAAAAGAAAAAGCCTGGTGTACAACTCAAGCATCATGTCCACACTCTGACCAGTGGAATCTTGTCAACAGCCCACCTCCCCTCTCCTCACCCATCACTGTCTGGGATCCTGTGTTACTTTCTTTGTAGAATCCTTTTCCTTTCCATCCTTAGTTCCTGCGATGTAAGTGCGATGGCAGAGGGGATAATGCCTGGGTTTTTGCTATTTTTTATTGTTTGTTTTGGTTTTGTCCCTTGAGGTCTGTGTTTCTAGTTGGTAGTTGCTGTTGTTTTCTCAGTACAGAAACTGAGCCCAGGGCCTCCCACAATCACTCAACCACTAAGCTCATCCCAGACTGGCTCTGAACTCACTCTGTAAACCAGGCAGGCCTTGGACTTGAGGTCCTCCAGCCTCAGACTCCCAAGTAGCTCAGATTACAAGTCTGCGCGCCACCCAGTCCACCACCATGTCTATGCTAGTGCCCTCATGAACGATGCAAATATATAAGAGCTCAGCATTGGGCTGGGGCAATGGCTCAGCTAAAGAAGTACTTGGGGACCCGAGTTCGAACCCCAGAACCTACATTAAAAATATCAAGAGTAGCCAGATGGTGATGGCACACACTCTTAGTCCCAGAACTCTGGAGGCAGGGGCAGGCAGATCTCTGTGAGTTTGAGGCCAGCCTGGGCTACAGAGCGAGATCTAGGACAGCCAGAGCTGTTACGCAGAGAAACCCCGTCTCAAAAAAACTGTGTGTGCGTGTGCGTGTGCGCGTGCGTGTGCATGTGCGCGCGCGCGCGCGTGCGTGCGTGCGTGCGTGCATGCGTGTGTGTGTGTGTGTGTGTGTGTGTGTGTGTGTGTGTCAAGAGTGATGTCTTATGCTTGTAATCCCAGAGCTGGGGAAGCAGAGATGGGCAACTCTCTGGGTCACTCTGATCAGCTAGACAGTCTAGCCTAAGGGGCAAGCCCCAGGTTCAGTGAAGAAAAAACAAAACAAAACAAGGTGTTGGGTGACCCCTGAGGAATGGCACCTGAGCCTGCCTCTGGACTCCAACTTACACACAGAATAGAATTTTTAAATGAGAAGGTTAAATAGCAAGCAGTTAGCCTCTCTCACACACCCACATGCAGGCAGCCCCAAGGCCAAGCTGCCCGAGCACCAATCCGGCTGACAGAGCCCACCTTCTTGTTGTCTCGCTCCCCGGAGGAGTCATCCCGAACTTGGAAGGTGTGCAGGTTCACCGAAGCCTTGAGGTCATAGGAGTCCCCGCGGCGTTTACAGATGAGCAGCGCTTTGTCCAGCAGGAAGGCATACCTGCAAGCCTCCAGGTCAGGGACCCGGGTCTGACCCCTCACCCTTCCAACTCCCCCGATCCCCGTCTCCCAGGCCTCTCCCCTCCTGCAAGGTGGATTCTCACCCTGACCTTAACTAACTCAGTCAAGCTCAACGGTATATTCTAACCTCACCCATGTGATCTGAGTTGGCACAGCCCTGTCCGACTTCACTCAACCACACATCCATCAAGACTCCATGGACAGTTAAGGTGATTCCACCAACCTTTCCATCCATCAATCAGGCCCCATTCCTCTACTTGACCCAGGCTTCTCTCCAAATTTAGGAACCTGGCCCACATGTCTGTTCGGGAAGCTGGCCCCACCAAGAATCCTTCAGGTATATCTTGGCTCCACTCATCTCTCTAGGCGTCTAGCCACGCCCCCTGGCCAGACTGCACCCCAGATCCATGTTGACTCTACCTACTTGCCTGTCTAAATACCTGGAATCATATGGGCATAGTGTCTCTTGCCTTTAATTCCAGCACTCAGGAAGCAAAGGCAGGTAGATAGATCTCTGTGAATTCAAGGCCAGCCAGGGCTACTTACAGACCCTCTCTTACAAATAAGAGACCCTGACCCTACACAGGTTCACCTCAAATCTATGTTCACCCTGCCCACCCATCTAGAAATCAGGCCCCACCACTGCCCAAGCCTCGCCCCATACTCAAATTGACTCTGTTCCACCTTCCACCAAAGCGCTGGCCCCGCCCACACCCTCTGCTCCTCCCTTGGTTCGAGTTGGCTCCACCCACCTGTCCGTCTTTGACCGACGTTCCACTGAGGCAATCTTGAGCTCACCATCAATCTTAGGCCGGCCATAGTTGGCCAGAGACTGGTCCTACACAGTAGGCAGAGTGGAGTTTAACCATGGCTCTCCAGAAGGGGATCAGCACCCTGCCCGTGGGTCCACACCCTTGGCCCACCGGACTTCACCCCTCACCAGGTTCTCAATGGACAGCTGGAAGTTCGTGATCTGCCGCAGGGTCTCATTGTCCCTCTTGACCTCATTCACACACTGTGCCAGGTCCTGTGGGCAGGAAACGGTAAGACAGGCTTCCTTGCCTACGCCCCTGGCCCGACCCCTGCTGTGGGCAGTAGAGGATCAGCCCCCGCCAGGAGGCAGAGAGGGTGCTGCCAGCTTGGGTACCCAACCAGCAACACCCACTCCCTCACCCTCATGGCGTCCAAGGCCAACCGCAGGTTCTCCTTTTCCGTGGCATCCTGCGTGTGTTTCACTAGCTCCTGTGTGGACCAAGGAGTCAGGTGTCACCTGGGCCTGTCCCTATCCCCCAGAAGAACTTCCAACCGATGCTGACCCACCCGGTCCTCCTAGAGGCTAGGGCATGACCCAAAAGCTGATGCATCCAACCGCTGGAAACCAGCTCTTCCCTATCCTCTAGGTACAACTTAGGATGCTGTAAGGATTCATTTTAAAGGTCATGTTGACAGCCGAGAATCACCTGAGAAGAGAGTCTCAGTGAGGGACTGTCTAGATGGGGTTGGCCTGTGTGTGAGTCTGTGGGGATTGTCTTAATTGTCTTCATAGAGGTGGGAAGACCTGTCCCTTGTGAGTGGCACCACTGCCGGGGTCTGGTTCCTGGACCTGTGTAAGTGTAGGGATTGCTCTAAGCCCAAGTGAGGGACCATTCGTTCAGTGGGCGCTGCACTTGATTGTGGGCGTGGTTAGCCGCTTTGACTTCCTGCCTCGACTTCCCAAGATGGTGGGCTATAACCTCGACGGTTAGCTGATTAAGCGCTTCCTCCCTTATGGTTGCCTTTGGGCATTTTCATCTCAACAAGACAAAGGAGACTAGAGCAACACCCAGCCACAGCCGCGAAGCCCCCGCCTTGTGCCGGCACCTGGAGGAGGAGGTGGTATTTCAGCACCCGCTGCATGGGCACCATTAGCAAATCCCGCAGGGTGAATCTGCCGTTGTTGGCTCTCTGGGAACATTCCTGGAAGGGCAGAAAACAGGAGCATCATGGGAACCAGATGGACGCGGGAGGGAGGGGGAGGCAAAGGGAGGGGAGGAGGAGGACAGACAGACAACAGTACAGATGGCCAGTCTGTAAAGCGCTTGCCGCACGAGGAACTGACTTCCATCCCCAGAACCCACAGTTAAAACAAATACAAACTAAAGATAAAATAAACTGGGCAGGTTGGTGCAGGCGGCTGTGAGCTCCGCGCCAGTCAGCCTAACCAAATGAGCAAGCCTCAGGTCCCAGTGAGAGACCCTGTCTGAAAAACAAGGTGCCGGGGCTGGTGAGATGGCCCAGCAGGTAAAGAGAATTGCCAACAAACCTGACAGTCTGAGTCCGGTCCCTGGCGCCTCCACAGACACACTGTGGCCTGTGCGCACAGAGAGAGCAAACACACAAATAGATGTATTTATGTAAATGTAAAAGAGGGTCTGCAGAGACGCGCGGCGGTCAAAGGCACCGGCCGCTCCTGCGCAGGACCCAGGTTGGATTCTCAGCACCAACATGGAGACCCACAACCATCTGTAACTCCAGTTCCAAGAGATGGGACACCACCTTCCGGCATCCACAGGCATGGCCTGCAAGTGGTGCACATGGACATACATGCAGGCAAGCAAAACTCACACCACATAAACAACAAAAAAATTTAAAAAGGTGGAATGTGGGAGGGGTACACACCCAGTGTTGACTTTGGGCCACTACATGAACATGTGTGCATACACACACACACACACACACACACACACACACACACTTTGAATAGATATGTTTGAGTAGCTTTCTATTCCCATGCCTTTCATCACACAACCCACCCAAAGCACAGCTTCTCCCAGCAAAGGAAATAAGGAAAGGGGGGATGTTGTGGGCTAACAGAGGCTTCCTATGAGTCAGGGGAGGGGAGACAGGTGGGGGGCAGCGTTGGACTTAGCCGGTGGGGGAGGGAAAGGGACCCATGGGCCACACTGGGATCCAATTCAGATGAAGTCTCAGTCTTGGCATCAGGGCTTTCCCAGGATCAGGGTCTTAGGGTAAAGCTGGGTCATCATCCCAAAACCAGGGTTCAGTGTGAGGTGAGACCTGGGTTCAGGGTCAAGGCAGGTCATCTCAAGGTCAAGGCGCTCCTGAGGTATGGGCTCAGAGTTGTGGACCATATCTTCCCTGATCTATTTTCTCTGCATGGCCTCTGGAAGCCTTTCCCCTTAATGACCCCAGCTAGGGGCTGGGGAGACAACTCAGTTGGAAAAATCCTGGCCATGCAATTATAAAGACCAAAGTTCATCCACATGAACATCCAGGCATGGTCACATATGTCCAACTCTAACCCTGGGGGGCAGGAGTTGGCAGGGGACAGAAACAGATATGAACTGTCTGACCAGCAAGTCTGCCAATCAGTGAGCTGTGGGCTCAGTGAGAGACCGTGTCTCAAAATTTAAGATGAGGAGCTATAATGGAGGACACCAACCTCTGACTTCCGAATATACATGTGCACACAAGCACACAAGCACACAAGCACACACACATACACACACACACAGACACACACACACACACACACACACACACACACACACACACCAGGCATAGTGGTAAATAATTGTAATTCCAGCTCTGGGAAAGTAGAGACACTCAGGTCCCTGGGGCTCCCTGGCCGGTCTAGCCTACTAGGTGAGTTCAAGAGCAGTGAGAGACCCTGTCTCAAAAATCAAGGTAGGTGGTAAGACCCAAGGCTGTCCTCTGACATCCACAAGCAGGCACACACACGTGCATGGACGGACAGACACTTATGCATGTGCACACCTCATGCACAAAAGATTGTAAATTGCAAAGTGGACCCAACTCCATCTGTCCCGTGCTCCCCAAGACCCTTAAGCAGAGCGGGGGGATCCCTCCAGGGCGGCACAGGCCCACCTCCAGCTTCATCTGCACATCCTCCCTCGCTGTGGCCACTTGATCCAAGCGCTTGCTGGCCGACTCCACCTGACTGCAGTAACGGCCATAAACAAGGAACCTGTGGGCCAGGGTGGGACACCACGGAAGGGTGATTATGAGGTCAGAGATATCTAAGCACCCATTCTGGCCTCATTCATCCCAAACGCATAACCCCGAGCCACAGTTTCCCCATCTGTAACACAGGCCTGGCAGCAATACCTCCCGGGGGGTTGCTTTAACAGTAAACGGTAGCGTGCAGCTGAGGCTCTTACCAGACTGTTGCATACAGTCTGTGCCCAACGGTTGTTGACTTCACAATTATTGTGCACCAACTGTGTGCCAGCCCCTGTTCTAAGTACCTGATACAATGGTTTAGTCAGTCCTTATTGTAACCCTGAACAGGAGGATTCATAGTTGAGGAAGCAGAAGCTTCCCAGTGACACACAGCGGAAGTGAAAATTAAACAAGAGCTGGGAAAGCCAGCTGGGGGAGTGGCTCAGGGGTGGAGCCCCTCCTAGAATCCCCCAGTGAGGGGCTGGGGGCGTGGTCAGGGGTGGACCCCCTCCCTAGAATTCCCCAGTGAGGGGATGGGGGTGTGCTCAGGGGTGGAGCCCCGCCTAAAATCCCCCAGTGAGGGGCTGGGGGCGTGGTCAGGGGGTGGACCCCCCTAGAATCCCCCAGTGAGGGGCTGGGGGCGTGGTCAGGGCGGAGCCCCACCTAAAATCCCCCAGTGAGGGGCTGGGGGCGTGGTCAGGGTGGAGCCCCGCCTAAAATCCCCCAGTGAGGGAATGGGGGAGTGGTCAGGGGTGGACCCCCCTAGAATCCCCCAGTGAGGGGCTGGGGGCGTGGTCAGGGGGTGGACCCCCCTAGGATCCCCCCAGTGAAGGGATGGGGCGTGGTCAGGGGTAGAGGTTCCACCCCGAACCCCCCCAAGTCCTGGACTCACTCAGCCTTCATCCCCCGTTCAGTGAAGAACCCTGCCCAGTGTTCTCTAATGTCTCCCATGCTCTGGCATGGCTGTGATCTCCAGAGTCTGGTCAGCCACGTCTCACCTTTCCTTATACTTGATGAAGACCTGGTACAGCATGGTTGCTCCTGGGGCAGCCAGGGCATCCTTCAGCTCCTTCAGGAAGTGGGTGTGCACGGAGAGCAACTCCTACCCCAGGGAAAAAGGAAGGGAAGACGGGGCTGGAGCCCGGGCACAGACACAGCAGCAGGAGAGGAGAGCGCTGCACCCGTGGTCCAGGCGGGTGAGGCTCAGAGATTATCTCCTTGGAAACAGGCGAAGAGGGCTGGGGACCCCCGGCTCACCTCGATGTTGACGAAGATGGTCTCCATGTCTTGAGGCTTGAGGAATCGCTGTAAGGGCTTCATGAAGTGCTGAGGAGAGCGGAGAGAGGGTAAGACGAAGAGGATCCTCCATCCAGCTCGCCCAGAGGGACAGAAAAAGAAGATGAGGCAGGGGACACACAAACAGCAAGAAACAGACACAGAGAGACGACAACAACACGGACAGAAATGGCAGGAAGAGACAGACAGACAGACTGACAGACAGAGAAAGAGATGGAGACAGAAACAGAGACAGTACAGAAAGACACAGGCACCTGCATAGTGATAGGAATACACACACACACACACACACACACACACACACACACAGGCTGGGGAAACAGTTCAAGAGCAACAGAAACAGAGATGGACAGAAACAGAACTAGAGACAGACAGAGAATTAGAGATTGAGACACACACACACACACACACACACACACACACGAACGGGAGAGGGGAGGACAAGCAAGAAAAACAGAAGAAAGACAGACAAATAGAGACAGAGAGAAGAAAGAAATGGAGAGCTAGGCATGGTGACACGTGCCTGTCATAACAGTGCTTCTAGGCCAGCTGGGCTACATAGTGATAAAATGAATAAATGTAATTAAAAAATCAAAAGGGAATGTCCATACAAAAATTGTCTCCAACTGTTCCAAGGCAGAGTTATCACCAATCGCCCCAAAGTGGACACCATCCAAGTCCACCAGCAGGCGACAGACCAAGTGTGGTCCTTCCACATGCTGGAATATTACTCAGCAAGGAACAGGCTCCGACACGTGTGGAGGGACCCCACGGACATTGTGCTGGGTGAGAGACCCAGACACAAAAAGGACCACATGGTGTGGGGCTCTCAACAGGAAATGTCCAGAGCAGGGGAATCCAGAGACAGAAAGTGGACTCGTGGGTCCTGGGAGAATGGAAAACTGAAAGGTGACAGCTGAGGTACAGTTTGTCTGTCTAGAACAGTACCAGGTTCTATAATTAGACAGTGGCACTGGCTGCCCATGCCTGGATTTAACAATGACTGAGTGGGTTTTTTTGGGGTGTATTTATCCATCTCTATTAAGCTGGGTTTTTTAACAATGGAGCCAGGGGTGGTGGCACATGCTTCTCATCCCAGCACTCAGGCAGCCTGGGCTACATTGGATGGCCCCCTATGAGGAGGCAGGGAGGAGACACCCCTGGCAGGGCCCATGGGCACAACGCACGTGATGGATGGAGCCCAGCGTGTCTGTATACTTCTCCTCAGTCTGCTGGATCTCCCGCAGGCAGCAGCAACGTTTGTCATACTCCGTCATCTTGGGCTGTGAACAGGGACCGCAGAGGTTGGTGACGCGTTCTTCAACTCTCCCCACCTCCCCACCTGCCCAGCCCTTCCCAGACCCACACACCGGCGTAGGCACGGTCTCTGAACGCATGAGGTCCTCGTAGATCTCATCCCCCTCTGCCTCCTCATTCTCCACGCAGTCATAAAGGTCCTCGTCTTCCTCCGCAGTATCACTGGGGGACAGATTCAAGCCATGTCCCCAAGCCAAGGACCCATCAGATTCCTTCAGAATCAAGGCTGAATCCGCAATGCCCCCGGGCCTTTCAATGTGTCCCCCTCAGAGTCCACGACAGATACATGTCCCCTCAGACCCTGTGACAGATCCGTGTCCCTCAGACCCCAGGATGGATCTACATCCCTCAGGCCCTGGAACATATCCATGTTCCCTTAGACTTCAAGAAGATCCATGTCCCCTCAGACCCCAGGAAGATCCATGCCCCCTCAGACTCCAAGAAGATCCATGCCCCCTCAGACTCCAAGAAGATCCAGGTCCCCTCAGACTCCAGGAAGATCCAGGTCCCCTCAGACCCCAGGAAGATCCATGCCCCCTCAGACTCCAATCTACACTGTGTCCCACAAACCCTGAACACATCGGACCCCAATACTCACTCAATCTGGTCTGAAAGGCCACTGTAGATATCTTCGTCGCCCATGGTGGTGTCGTCTGTTGGGAAGGGCCTGGAGGACAGAAAGGCTTGTAAGCAGGGCAGTGGGACAGGGGGCTGGAGCTTCAAGGAGGCCCCAGAGCCACAGCCCTGACTGCTACTCACATGATTCCTTTGTTCTGGGCGATGGGCGTCCATGACAGAGCAGACAGGGTGTAGATGACCTGCAGTGAGGGTATAACTGCTCGAAATCCCTTTCCATCCCACCCCTCGGGCTCCCAGCACGGAGGCTATCCCTTCAGACTTTGGGGAGCACAGTTCAGCATCTCCCCTACATCCCTGCACCACAAGCAAAGCCTCCCCACTCTTGGGTCCACATGATCACTCAGGCAGGGCAAGGCAATAATTTGTTACGTGGGAGTGAGTGGGGATCAGAGAGGCAGAACTCAGCCGAGGTCACACAGGCAGCGGGTGGGCAGATCCTTGAACTCGTCCCACATGCCCCAAGCCCATGATACGGGCAGCATCCTGGAAGGCCAACCTGGTTCCACTACCAGCCCCCCAGTGGGCACGCACACACACACACGCACGCACGCACGCACGCACGCACATCAGGTAGTAATGGGAACAAATTGAAGTCCCACCTCTGGGCACTGGGAATCCAGCTCACCTTTCCAAAGTCCTGTACATCAAAGAGGTCGAAGGCCTCGAAGAGTTCACTGCGCTTGAGACCGAACTTCTCACAGCAGGTAGACAGGAAGGTGCGGATGTTCTTAAGACAGAGGAACTATAGGGAAGAGAAATGAGGCTGAGGACACACCACGGTGTGTGTGCACATAGACAAACAGACACACACACACACACACACACACACACACACACACACACACACACAGGCAAACCAGGAAATACGGATGTAAAAATAAATACACGTGTAAGTAAAAATGAAATAAGGCCAGCTGTAGTCAGAAGGTTCTCTGCTCCACCTGGCCCTGTGGTCCCACATTCCTGGGGTCCCACCCAGCCCTGCAGTCCCTCAGCCACTTATAAAATAATCATTCAGAGACTTAATATTAATTACCAATTGTGTGGCCTATGGCAGGCTTCTTGCTAGCCAGCTCTTATAACTTTACCCATTTTTATTTATCTGTAAGTTGCCACACAGTGGTGGGTTACCGACACTTTCACATCTTGCTTCTCCTGGCAGTGCTGACGTCTCTCCAGACTCCACCTTTCTCCTTCCTTTCTCTCTCCTTCAATTTCCCGCCTGCCTCTAAGCTGCCTTGCCATTGGCCAATACAGCTTTATTTATCAACCAATCAGAGCAACACATATTCACAGCATGCAGAGAGACATCCCCCAGCACTTCCCCTTTTCTGTCTAATCAAAAAGCAAGACACAAGGAAAAGCGACTACTGAACTCTGCCAAGACAGGGTGAGAGGGTCTTTCAAAATTCCTGCTTCTGAAAATGGTCTGTCAGATACTCTAGGCCTGTAGCCAAATTGGATGCCCCAACGATGCTGATAAACTTTAGTAACTGTCCAGGCTGCCAGCTGTCTCTGTTTATTCTCCCAAGAATTTTGGAAATTGCTTGCTTGCATTTTCTGTTTTCTCAAGTATTATTATGTTCCTTGTCAGGTCTTTGATGGATTTGAAGACTAGATAGTTATAATTATAATTTTCCTTGGTTATGATAAAAGATAAATTAAAAATAAAACCTGAGACTCACAAATATAGGATAGATGATAAAGTATTTTCTTTAATTTTGTCAAATACAAACAGACTAGATATTGTAACTGTAATTCTTGCTTGATAACTGTTTGTTATCTGTAATTTTACTATGTTGGTGTTAAAACCTTCCTTTTTGATTAGACAGAAAAGGGGAAGGGCTGTGGGATGTCTTTCCATACGCTGTGAATATATGTTGTTCCCATTGGTTAATGAAGAAGCTGCTCTGGCCTATGGCAGGGCAGGTTATAGCCAGGCAGAAAATCCAAGGAGAGAGACAGGAAGAAGAAAGGCAGAGGAAAAGAGACACCAGCCTGCCACCCAAGGAACAATATGCCAGCAGACCGGTAAGCCATGGAACACATGGCAAAATGTAGATTAATAGAAATGAGTTAATTTAAGATATAAGAGCTAGCTAGAGGCCTGCCATAGACCATACTGTTTATAAATAATATTAAGCCTCTAAGTGATTATTTTATAAACAGCTGTGGGACTGCAGGGCCAGGCGGGACCAGAGAAACCTTCTGACTACAGCCAGCAGCATGGCTCAGCAGATGAAGGCACTTGCTTGACAATCCTGAGGATCTGAGCACGAGCTCCAGAACCCACACAAAGATGGAAGGAGAGAACGGATCCACAGTTGTCCTTTGACCTCCACACGTGCACCATGGCATGTGCATGCACCGTGGCACGTGCACGCACAGCCACACCCACAATGACAATGATAATAATAAACAAAAACTGTGCCGGTCTTGAATTCACTATGTAGCCCCAGATAGCGTTGAACTTATATAATCCTCCTGCCTCCAGGAAATGTTATATTTTTATTACATACATAGGATAACTTGTAGGAGTCAGTTCCTTCCTTCCACCACACGGGTCCAGGGGATCAGTCATCAGGCTTGATGGATGGCAAGTGCCTTGGTTTTTTTTTTAAAGATGTATTTATTTACTATGTATACACACATTTTTAAGATAAGATAATGTTTGCCCAAATCCTAGAGAAAGCACAGGGGTGGTGATGAGACTTATCAGCAGTTGCATCAGGCAGGGAGGGTGCGGATTGACTCAGAAAGGCACGAAGGATGGACACGTTCGTTATCTCGGGAAGGATGTGGGCTGCACAAGAGTTTGCAGTAACGAGAAGTGATTGTGTGGAGAACCCAAAGACTTGAGCATCTTGTAGGAAAATTGGACTCTGCGCTGAGAACAGACTGAGTGCTCGGCCCTACATGAGACGTCGATATTAACCCCATCCCAATCGAGGCTCAGGGTGTGGAAAGACCATGAGAGCGGGGGTTGAGGAGGAATGCCGTGAGATGTTGCTCGAAGTGACACCATCATCGCTTGGGGACTGATAGCAACTGTGGGATCAAGCCAGCCTGCCCCCAGCACAGACTGTTAGATGTCCTAGACCCCACTGCTGCTAAGGAGCTCTTGGCATTCTGGGGAGAGAGGATCATTGTTTACTGACGTTATGGTCATTGGTGGGGTTCCCGAGTCCCAGTGGATACCCCACACACGGGCAGCACTAACCAGGTATACTGAATCATAAAAACAGCATGAAGTTGGGAGGAAGCGTATTGGATGGGACACAGAAGGAAAAGGAGGGGTGGATGGAGGTGTGATAATATCTCACTGTATCCATGTTTAAAATCTTCAAGAATTGGGGCTGGAGAGATGGCTCACTGGCTAAGAGCACTTGTTGCTCTTGAAAGGACCAGCGCCCACATGATAGCTCACAACCATCCACGCAGCCCAGTTGCAAGGGGCTGATGTCCTTCATAGGCACCAGGCATGCTCATGACATACTGGCAGACAGACACACGAAACACTCGATCACAAAAAAAAACAAAGCAAATTTTGTTTTGTTTTTCGAGACAAGGTTTCTCTGTGTCGTTTTGTTGCCTGTCCTGGATCTCACTCTGTAGACCAGGCTGGCCTTGAACTCACAGAGATCTGCCGGGCTCTGCCTCCTGAGTGCTGGGATTAAAGGTGTGTGCCACGACCACCTGGCTGAAGCAAGTATTTTTAATACCAAGAACAAATCAGTATTTGCCAATACTTATTTTTCTCTTAATATTAATTTTTCTTTATTCTTGAGAATTTCATACATGTATACAGTGAAATGTGATTGTGTCCACCCTGTCTATCCCTCGAAATCTCCCCCAACATTGTCCTCTCACAACTTTGAGTTCTTTTGGGGTTTTTTTTTTTTTTGGTTTTTTTTTTTTTTTTTTTTTTGGTTTTTGGTTTTTTGTTTGTTTGTTTGTTTTTTGAGTAGAATATAAAGATTTATTTATGAAGAGGGGACAGCAAGGATGAACTCTCGAAGAATCTGCCTGGTTATAACAATTCCATTTCCAACAGGCACAGCAGAGTATGTGCATAAGTCAAAGACGGAGGCACAAATGCGGTCTGTCTTCACAGCTGCGCTCACTATTGTGGGTGCCTACAATATTGGCCCCATGGTACCGGCATATTCACTCTATGCGATAGCTTCTTGCAGTACTTTTGGTGATGTGATACCTGTCACAGACATGGGACAAATATTTTTTCAAAGAAAACCCTATAATTTAGACTCAATATGAAGACTTTTCATAACAAAGATTCTATTTAGAGAATTCGCTTGCAACTACATTATCACCAGGGCAGGACAGTAAAACTCCCCAAATCACTACTAACCTGCCTTTTTCACCTCTGATGTTCCAAAGGTGTTCCAGTGATGACCCTTTTTTTATATAATTTTTTTTATTTTATAATTAATTTAATTTTATATATCAGCCACGGATTCACCTGTCCTCCCTCCTCCCACCCCCCAGCCTTCCCCCCCAATCCACCCCCATTCCCACCTCCTCCAAGGCAAGGTCTCCCCTGGGGAGTCAGCCCAGCCTAGTAGATTCAGTTGAGGCAGGAGGTCCAGTCCCCTCCTCCCTGCACCAAGGCTGAGCAAAGTGTCCCAGCATAGGCCCTAGGACAAAAAGCCAGCTCATGCACCAAGGACAGGTCCCAGATCCACTGCCTGGGGGCCTCCCAAATAGTTCAAGCTCATCAACTGTCTCATTTATCCAGATGACCTGGTCCAGTTCCACGGGAGCTCCTCAGCTATTGGTTCACAGTTCATGTATTCCCACTAGTTTGGCTGTTTGTCCCTGTGCTTTTTCCAACCATGGTCTCGATTTTGTTTTTCACAGCCCACTAAGGTCAATCTGTGCTGCCCGTGTGTTGCATGGGTGTGAGGCATTCACTGGAACGTGGGAAACCCACCGGTGGCCACACTCTCAGCAAAGAATGATTCTTCACCCCTAGAAACTGTGTTACCATCAATAGCTCCTCAGAGAGGGTGGAGCCTAGCGCCGTCTACCCACCCGTCCATGCTGGCTTCACCTTGTGCAGGTACCCACAGCCGTGGTCAGTTCATGAGTGGTATGGCTTCGTCATGTCCAGAAGACAAACCATTTCACAGTACCCGCTCCCCAGCTGGTACATTCTTCCCACCTCCTCTTCTGAATCGTTCCCCGAGACTTGGAGTGGGGGAGGACTATTTCAACAATGTCCAAGACTGAGCCACAAAGACAATGCAATTTCTACTAAAATCGGTTTTTAAGTCATTACAGTTGGCACATGACTCAAAAGATCGTGTGGAAAATCATAGAGTTATCAACACTATGCACGATGTTCTGACAATGGCAAATTCATGTGGGGCTGCTGGTCTTGCAAGAAATTAAAAATTATCAGAAATGTTGTATGTGTGTGCATGTGTGTGCATGTGTGTGCATGTGTGTGTATGTGTTTGTATGTGTGTGCATGTGTGCTGTGTGTACAAGTGGACAGCAGTTTGATGCTGACTGTCTTACTCCATCACCCCCCAGTTTCTTTACTGAAGCAGAGTCTCTCAGTAAGCCACAGCCCTCTGATTAGCCTAGGCTGGCCGGCTGACTCCACCTCCCAGGACTGGGGGATTACAGGTATATTCCCAACTTTCTATGTGGGTCCTGGAGATTCAAACTCAGGTCTTCACACTTGATAACAGGCACTTTACCCACTATCTCTCCTGTCCCCAAGAATTATCATCATACATCTATAGGGATTCCAACAGTGCGACAATGGCCACCAGTCTCCAAGATGGCTGCTGGGCTCCAAGGTGGCCATCGCGGTGCCCAGCTCCCAGTGTCCATGCAGAATCTGCAGGCATCTCTCCTGTAACCCCCTCCCGTGCTGAAGCAACTGGCCCTGTGTGACTAAGAGTATTCGTGATAGTGATGATAAGGGACTCTTCAAAAGTGGGCACGGCGGCCTTGCGGGTTCTCCGTGACTTCCTGCACCATTTGACCACAGCCATGTTGCAAGGCCACCCAATCAGTGCTGCGGAGGAGATCTGGGGTTCCGGGCAGCTGAACCATCTGGGAAGCGAATCATCAAGTGACGGTGCCCGTTCCAGCATTCGGCTGTGGTCCCACAGGAAACCTTAAGGGTGGACTGCAAAGCTAAGCCACGGCAGAACTCCTGACCCGAAGGCCCTATGAGAATTGTATGGTCAAGCCGCAGAATCGCTTGCTGCGCACTGATAAGCAGGTAAGCGGAGATAAGACAAACACAGGGAGGGCTGTGTCTACTGCGTCTGTGATTCAGTGACAAGGCCATTCGAAGAGCTTGACCTGGTGTGAGCCCTCAGCATCTGGAAACTATTGTCACTGTCATCACAGTCATGAACATCACCACCACCACCAGCACCACCACCACCATCACCACCACCACCACCATCACCATTACCACCACCACCACCACCACCACCATCACCACCATCACCACCACCATCACCACCACTACCATCACCACCACTACCATCACCATCACCACCACCATCACCATCACCACCACCATCACCACCACCACCACCACCACCACCACCATCACCACCATCACCACCATCACCATCACCACCACCACCATCACCACCATCACCACCACTACCATCACCACCACCATCACCATCATCACCACCACCATCACCACCACTACCATCACCATCATCATTGCCACCATCACTATCACCACCACTACCATCACCACCACTGCCATCACCATCACCACCACCATCACCACCACTACCATCACCATCATCATTGCCACCATTCCCATCATCACCACTATCATCATTATCACAATCATCCACATCATCAGTCGCCATCACCATCGTCATTACCACTGTCACCATCAAAATCAGTACCATAATCACCGTCAGCATCATCACCACTATCACCATCAGCACCACCCTCATCATTACCATTGCCATCATCGCCATCATCATTACCATCATCAATGGCTATCACCAACACCATCACCACCATAATCACCATCATCACTATGATGTACACAGCTCTCTCACCATCAGCCTACTGTTCCAAAGGCTAAGCCTCTACTAATGGATGTCTGGTATTGATCACATCACGTCACCCTCGTCTGTACTGACGGTGGGATCCCAGTGAACTCGCCGTTCGTCATGAGGGCAGAGATCAGGTCTCAGCAACCATTGCTCCCCAGCTCCTGGACCCAGTGGCATCAGTTTTAAACGGTAGAAGGAACGGGTGCGGCCATCGACTCACTACAAACCTATTGAGTAACTAGCGAAGCTGAGCACATTTGCTCTTTGTCTTAACTCTCCTTTGTTTAGGATTTGTATGTGTGCATATATTTGCATGCATGCTTGTGTGTTAGTTCGGGTACACATGTGTGGAAGCTGGAGGACAGCCTCAGTGTTGGCACTTGACTTACACCTCTCTTGAGCCAGGGTTTCTCTGTTGCTCTGTGCCTGTGAGCCTCCAGGGACTCCCCTGTCTCCACCTCCCATCTCATCCCAGGACCACCTCACATCCACTTCTGACTTCCCGTTGGGTTCTAGGAAGAAACTCCAGTCTGCACACTTCCTTGACAAGTACTTGCCTCTTGGAGCCCTCTCTCTACGGCCCTTCTTCCTGTTTGTGAGACAGGTTCTCATGTAGCCCAGGATGGCCTCAAATTCACTGTATAGCCAAGGATGAGGATGCAGTCCCGATCCTCCTGCCTCCACCTCTTGGTATGCTGGGAATGACAGGAGCGAACCCCAGGTTGGGTTTTTGTGGCCCTGTGAATGGTACCCAGGACTCCATGCATGCCAGACACAGCTGAGACATGGCCCCAGCTCTAGACTATTTTTTGAGCTATTTTAGATTGATAGCCACATGGAGCCCTGTTCTCACATGCCCAGCCTCCCCACCACCAACACCCCACAGAGGATTGGTCCACTTGTAACAACTGCAACAACCCAGCATGGACACTTCAGCATCGCCTAAGGTCCACACGTCACTCAAGGGCTCACTCTTAGATATGAACAGCTATTTAAAGACCTGGGGCTGGGGGGTGGGGATCAAGAGAGGTTGTATTGAAGGACGGGGAGGGCCTCATGAGGACTATGTCCTCTCTGGGGAGCTGTAGGCAGCTAATGGCTTCCCAGGAAGGAGAGGGGGTTTCTTCAGCATTGAAGTCACAGGTACATCATGGCCCCTCACCCCCACTCTCCAGCAATCCCAGCACTGGGGAGGTGGAGACCGAAGGATCCCTGGGGCTCACCGTCTAGCCAGCCTTGCCGAGCTGTTAAAAGTGAGTCGCTGTGCTGATACGGAATGCAGAGGGGCTGGAGAAATGGCTCGGCAGTTAAGAGCATCTTCACCGAATCCAAGTTTGGTTCCTAGCTCATCTAGGAACCATTCCACCATTCATTCCACCAGAGATGAAAATGGCTGAACAAAGGACTTCTGTCTGACCCGTGGGATAACTGAGGCCCACCAAAGGGACACACGTGTGAAAAGCAGGAGGTGGAGAAACCAGGGAGCATGAAAGCCAAGCCCTGCCCCTGCTCTCCCCTGAGCCACACTGAGCCATTGCACACCCTTCCTCCAGCCCTCACAGGGACGTACTAGGGGCCGACATATCACAGGAACCACCCAGAATTCCAGTGGGCCCTGGACTAACCCCAGACATCCAGACAGGGCCACCAGAGGTGAGAGGTGTCTGTCTGGCCTAAAACAGGAAACTCCCTCCTAACCTCAGAGGATCAGCTGAGCTTTGCGACTGCCTTCCCTTCAGTCACATGACCCCTCCAAAGGGAGTATGATTCATCACGCCTTCCACAGCTTCAGAGTGGCCAGTTAGAGAAGAGAGCTCCTTCAGAGAGCAGCAGCGACTGCGGTTAGACCGCTAGAAGAACTTCCCAGTATCATGAGGGATGTTAAAAGGGTGATGAAGGACAGGAAGCCGCTTGCTCTAGGAGGCATGTGGAAGAAGAGTTCTTCCTTGTTCTGTGGGGACAACCCCTCAGCTTCCCTCCTGCTCCAGGATGAAGAGAGTCATGGTTTTGGGCAAGCAACAAGGCCTTAGGCAAATTAGGAGCCAGGCACTGCGGTGAAGTCAGAAGTTGGCTCTTGGTGCCTCTGCCCAAAATAGAGAGAATTCTGGTCAAGGCAGTAGCACTGGGGGCTAAGGGCCTCCGTAGAGGGCTGGGGAAAAGCCACCCAGACTCAACACAAACTCTGTCTTCTGTGCTTTCCACACCCACAACCCCAACCCAGGAAAACCACCAGAAACAGGAAATGCCTTACCAGGCCTGGCCGGGGAAGATAGAAGAAGGGGGCAGAGGGATGGCATCTTCCAGGCTCTGTCTGGCTCACTGAGGCAGCCACATGGCTGTCCAGAGAGGGTGGTCATGCTGTGCATCCTACCCAGAGCTTTGAAGAGGAGGAGCTGATGACACACTGAGTCCAAAGCATCCTGGGAGTGGGGCTGCCTCTCCTCTCCTCTCTCCTCCTAGCCCAGCGTCCCAGCCAGTATGGGTGTGGGGAGGAAGGGTCAGGTTAATGAAGGTAAGCAGGGGACCTTGAGCAGGTCATCTTAACCTCCATGCTTTGGGTTCCCCCAAGCAAAAATCAGGAATGAAATTACAGTGTGGTGGTATATACCTGTAATCTCAGCATCTGGGAAGCTGAGGCAGGGGGATAGCTATAACTAAGATAAGCTTGAGCTGCATAGTGAGTTCCAGGTCGGCCAGGGTTACACATAGAGACCTTGTATCAAAAATGGGGGAAAACAAGGGAAAGGAAGGGGAGAAGAGGATAGGAGAGGGAGAAGGGTGGAGGAGGGGAGAGGAGGGTGAGGTGCAGCAATTTCCTCTAAGATGAAACCTTCCACGTTGGAAGGAAGCTCACTAAGACACAGGGCATGCTAAGAGGAGGTGATACACTCTGTCCTACAGAGAAGCATGTTAACCTCAGGAGCTAAACAAGAAGTAAACAGGAAGTCCCTGAAACAGACCAGACTCTCTAGGCCCCTCCCCAATCAGGAGCTGTGAAGACCGCTGGTGGCTGAACTGCCCGGAAGAGGTGCAGAGCGGACAGGGCACCTGGAAGAGACTGCCCTGCTTGCAGGCTGTGCGGTGCCCTCCAGGATTCCAGCAAGTGCTGTCCGTGCTGGGCCTCGGTGACGCTGAGGCCGACGAGTCATTTCTGCTCCCAGAAGTGACTCCAGGATCACTCGTTGGTTCACCAAGTGGACTTTGGTGGTGTGCTTGCTTTTCTCTGCTGTCTGGGGTGAGTGCACATGTGTTCACGTCTCTCCCAGAAGAGTGTCACACAATAAAGAGAAGGGAATGGAAAGAAGAGACAGGCGAAGAGGAAGGGATTGGAAGAGCCGAGGAAGGGAAGGAGGAAAAGAAAGGAGAGAGAGAGAGAGAGAAAGGAGAGAGAGAAAGGAGAGAGAGAAAGGAGAGAGAGAGAAAGGAGAGAGAGAGAGAAAGGAGAGAGAGAAAGGAGAGAGAGAGAGAAAGGAGAGAGAGAGAGAAAGGAGAGAGAGAGAGAGAGAAAGGAGAGAGAGAGAGAGAAAGGAGAGAGAGAGAGAAAGGAGAGAGAGAGAGAAAGGAGAGAGAGAAAGGAGAGAGAGAAAGGAGAGAAAGAGAGAGAAAGGAGAGAGAGAAAGGAGAGAGAGAAAGGAGAGAGAGAGAGAGAGAGAGAGAGAGAGAGAGAGAGAGAGAGAGAAAGGAGAGAGAGAAAGGAGAGAGCCACCTCTCCACTCTAGAACCGAGCGCTGACCGAAGCCTGACCCACAAAAGCCAGTCATTGATCGACTCAGCAAGCATACATGAAGTGTCTACTGTTTACCCAGCACTGAGACCCACTAGTGGACGAGGAAAATGGGCCCGGATGCCACAGTGCTTGTAACCTGGAGAGAGTGAGTAGATTAACAAGAGGGACTCTGGCAAAAGCAATCCGGATATGGGTTGTGGACAGCGCGGTGAAGTGTGGTAGGAAGTACAGTCAGCTGAGGCGGGCGGTACAGTCAGCTGAGGCATGAAGTTACAAGGACAGGCAAATGTACCGCTTTGGGGTAGTGGAGGGGAAGGCAGGGCTCAGCCAGCAGCCACAGCAAGACAGAAAGTGATGGACAGTGGGGAAAGAAAAATGGACAGCGTGACCTTCCGCGGTACAGGTACATCCACCTTAGAAAGAATCTTCCAGCGCCTACAGCGGGACCCACACAGCTGTGCAACCTATTCCCCTGACAAGCTCTACTCAAAACATAAGGGCTGGGGTGTGACTCAGGGTGGTGCCCCCACCTAGCATCCACAGTGAGGGGCTGGAGGCGTGGTCAGGGATGGAGCCCCGCCCAGAATCCCCGGTGAGGGGCTGGGGGCGTGTTCAGAGTGGAGCCCCGCCTAGAATCCCCAGTGAGGGGCTGGGGGCGTGGTCAGGGTGGAGCCCTGCCTAGAATCCCCAGTGAGGGGCTGGGGGCGTGTTCAGAGTGGAGCCCCGCCTAGAATCCCCCAGTGAGGGGCTGGGGGCGTGGTCAGGGTGGTGCCCCCACCTAGCATCCCCAATGAGGGCCTGGGGGCGTGGTCAGGGATGGAGCCCTGCCTAGAACCCCCCAGTGAGGGACTGGGGGCGTGGTCAGGGTGGAGCCCCACCTAAAATCCCCCAGTGAGGGACTGGGGGCGTGGTCAGGGTGGAGCCCCACCTAAAATCCCCCAGTGAGGGACTGGGGTCGTGGTCAGGGTGGAGCCCCGCCTAGAACCCCCCAGTGAGGGACTGGGGGCGTGGTCAGGGATGGAGCCCTGCCTAGAACCCCCCAGTGAGGGACTGGGGGTGTGATCAGGGGTGGAGTCCCTGCCTAGATTTCCCCAGTGCTGTGTGCACATGACTGTATGTGCACATGACTGCAGGTACCAGAGAAAGCCAGAAGAGGGCGCTGGATCCCCTGAAGCTGGAGGTACAGATGGTTGTGAGCTGCCTGATATGGGTGTTGGGAACTGATCTGACGCAAGCTCTGAGCCATCTCTTCATCCCCCGCCTTATTAGGCTGAGCTGGCTGGCCAGAGAACCCCAGCAATCCTTCTATTTCAACCTTCCCAATACGATGATTATAGACACGCCCCATCATGCCTAGTCAACTCAGGTCCTAGTGGTTTCATGGCCAGCACTTGACCCCCTGAGCCACCTCCTGACCCCCACACCCCTGTTTTAAAAAGAACACCTACCACTGGTCCTCTGTATCTGCAAGTGGACTGTTTTCAGGACCGCCTCGTCCCCCCAGCTATGAAAGTACACAGGCATCCCCGTCCCTTCTAGACCCCTCTCTGCATCGAATCTGCACATCCTCCTGTGGTGACTCATCTCAGCTGACAGAATGAATGACAGTGCTGTGGAGAGAGCTGAGGGACAGCAAGCTAGACATTATGATGAGCAACACAGGCAGGATTCCCGTCCCGGCTTCCATCCGGTTTGCTGCGCATGCAGAGGCCAGAGGACAAGCTTGAACGTTCTTCCTTGGGAGCCGTTCACCTGGTGTTTTGAGACTGGGTCTCCCACGGGCTGGACCTTGTGGACTCGGTTAGACTTGCTGAGCAGTGGACCCCAGGATCACTGTCTTCTTCTCCCCAGTGCTGGGCTGACAGGTGGACACCACACCTGCCATTTTCTCCCTGGGTGCTGGGTGTGTTTTCAAGGCACTGACGGAGCCATCTCCTCAGCCACACATTTTAAAAGGTGGACATCTCTGAGCCATGGTTGGTTAAGCTCACCGACAGCACAGTCAGATATGGGGGAAGAAATGAATCATTCATTCATTCACTTTACATTTCATTTGTGTGTGTGGAAGCCATTTCTTCTTCACACCATGTGGGATTCAGGCATCAAACTCAGGTGGCCAGGCTTGGCAGCAAGTGGCCTTACCCACGGAGCCATCTCACTGGCCGTCACACGTTTCTCTCTCTCTCTAGCAGCGTCTCCCCCTGGAGGGCACCAATGCATTGATCTTTTTCTTCCAGCTGTGTACCCCTCACCCCGACCTGGAAGGCACTCAGGAACGGATGTTGAATGAGTGACGGGATGGCCAGCTGAGCAGGGGCCTCCTGTGTGTTCTTCCTGCCAGGAGCAGTTTTGAATCCCCGTGGCTCTAAGAAAGATTGATTTGCATAGCTGTACATATTTCCCTCTGATTTGGGGTATTTATTAGCAGAGGGACAGAAATACGGACAGACTGTTTTGCATTACTTGTCGATGGTGGCTTCATTCCCTCGTGACCCCATACCCACCCCTCGCTCCTGGGAAGCCCTCAGCCTTTCACTAGACTGCTGATTTTAGGCGACAGCAGAGCAGGCTGTAGCTACTTCCTTCCTGCCTTCTTCCTTTCTTCCGCTTTCTTTTTAAATTAAATTTAAATCGGGGGTGGGGGGGTCCAGTGTGTCAGTGTGCATGTATACATGCATATGCATGCATGTGAGTACAGTATGGTGCATGTGTGCTTGTGAGTGTATGTGCACACGTGTGCATGTGTGTGTGCATGCACGCGCACACACGTGCATGTGTATAGGCCCAAAGTCAGCATTGGGTTTCTTCTTCCCTTGGTTGCTCTTCATCTTATTTTTATTTTAAAAAACAGTCAGGCATGGTGGTGCACGCCTTTAATTCCAGCACTCGAGAGGCAGAGGCAGACTGATCTCTCCAAGTTTAAGGCCAGCCTGGGCTACAAAGGGAGCTTCAGGACAGCCAGGGCATTTACACAGAGAAACCCTCTCTCGGAAGAAAAAAATGTAAATAAATATAATAAAAATTTTTTAAAAAGCATCCTTGGCTGCACAGGGAATTCAAGGGTAACCTGGGTTACATGAGAGTCTGTCTCAAGAGTTTTTGGGGGTTCATTTTTGTTTTGTTTTGTTTTTTAATAAATTATTCTGTACTCAGCTCACAGGATGGCTACTCTCATCAATATTCCCTAAACAATAGAGTGGCTCGTTCCATAGCACATGCATTCTACCAGCTGCAGGGAATCACCTATGGGTGATTTAAAAGCCAAAGGAGGGTCCGAGCAGCTTCTACCAAAATGGCAGAGCATTTTCTACAAGAGATCAAACCGTAGGCTGACTTTGGACTCCTTGAAGCTAGTCTCTCGTGTGCCAAGGGAATACGTACGGCTTGTCAGCAGATGGTGGGCGGCATCATAGGAGAAAATTAGGGGGTGGGGCTAGGGAAATGACTCAATGGGTAAAGCATTTGCTGTGCAAGCTTGAGGACATGAGATTGAATCCAAAGCACCAGCATAAGATCTGGGCGTGGTAGGGATGCCTGCAATCCCAGCCCTGGGGTGGTACAGACGGGGATCGGGGCGATCACACGCCAGTCTCAAAATGATAGCGGGGCTGGAGAGATGGCAAAATGATTAGGAGCATGTTTCTTTAGAGGACCCAAGTCCTGCTGCCAGTTACTCCAGCTCCAGGGGGACGCAGTGCCTCAGGCGTTGGCTGGCTCCTGCACATGAACGCGCACGTCCTCACAGAGCGCATACTCACGACTGAAAACCTTAAAAAATATCTTTCAAGGCAGAAGAAGGGCGCTTGAGGAAGACACCATACCTCCACAGGCACGTGTACAAGACTGCACACATATGGGCACACACACAAGTGCACAGACACACAAGGAAAAAGACAACGGGTGCCAGAAAAGGTAGGATTTCGGTGACGTGTCGGAAGCCTTGTTGAGAGACTGACGTTTAAGCAAAGACTTGAGGGAGGTGGGGGGCAGCCAGGTAGACACCAGCATGAACAGTGTCCCAGACAGAGGAAACTGCCAGTGCCAAAGCCCTGAGGCAGGACTGTGCCTGGTGCACTGGAGGAAAGGCTAAGGGGCCTGTGGCTGGAGTAGACTGCCAGAGGAGGGTGCAGGGGAGATTGAACCACGCGTCCGAGGAACTAAATCCAGGGCGTGTGAAACAAGCCCAATGCTTGTGATTGTCACCACAGCACCCAACCTTGACGTTTGTCCTTGAGAGGAAAGCAACAGTGACTGAATGCCAAAATTCACCGAGAAGGGCTGGGGGTGTGGTCAGGGCAGAGCCCCGCCTAGACTCCCCCAGTGAGGGGCTGGGGGCGTGGTCAAGGTGGAGCCCCGCCTAGAATCCCCAGTGAGGGGCTGGGGGTGTGGTCAGGGTGGAGCCCCGCCTAGAATCCCCAGTGAGGAGCTGGGGGCGTGGTCAGGGTGGAGCCCCGCCTAGAATCCCCAGTGAGGGGCTGGGGGCAGCTCTCAGAAGTAGAATACTGGTCTAGCTCAGGAAGTCGTAAGTTCCCTTGCAGCTGAGACAAATAAATAAATAGGGAACTGAGTCATGGAGATTTTCAGTAACTTCCTGTAATGTTTAGCATCATCAGCTTGACTGGATATGGGGTCAGGTAGGAGCCAAGCCTCCAAACACACCTATGACAGATTATTTAACCTCTGTGTCTGCTTGTGTGTGTGGGGGGGGGTTGTCTAGATTGGGCTGTTTTGAGATGGAAAGACACATCATCACTGTTAAGCCACACCATCCCGTGGGCTGGGGGCCTGGGCTGAATGAAAACACCAGCGTTCACATCTCTGCATCCAGACTGTAGATGTGATGAGACACCATGCCTTCCCTGCCGTACAGTCTGTACCCTGAGACTCTGAGCCTGGATAACCCTCCCTCCCCATGGTGGTTTGAATGAAAACATGCCCCTCATAGTCTGTGTCATTTGAACACGTGGTCCCCAGTTGCTGGCATTGTCTGGCAAGGTTTAGGAGGCGTGGCCCTGTTAGAGAAAGTATGTCACTGGAGGTGGCTCACGGTGCTTGAGTTTATTCTCCCCGGTTTTTCCCGCAGCATGACTCCCACCTCGGTGGTGTGGACTCATCCCTCTGAACCATAAGCCCAAATCAATTCCTCCATAAGTTGCCTTGGTGATGATGTTTTGGTTTGTTTTTTTTTGTTTGTTTGTTTGTTGTTTGGGTTTGTTTTTGTTGTTGTTGGTTTTTTGGTTTTGTTGGGGTTTTTTGTTTGTTTGTTTGTTTTGTTTTTTGTTTTTCGAGACAGGGTTTCTCTGTGTAGCTTTGAGCCTTTCCTGGGACTCATTCTGTAGCCCAGGCTGGCCTCGAACTCACAGAGATCTGCCTGGCTCTGCCTCCCAAGTGCTGGGATTAAAGGTGTGCACCACCACCACCACCAACTGGCCCGGTGATGATGCTTTATCCCAGCAATAGGAAAATAACTAAGACATTTTCTCAAGATCCTGTAGCTGGAATTAGAACTCAGGGTGTACCAGACCACCAACCTCAGGGCCGCACACTGCATTTCTCTATTGAGCCTGCACTGAAATCTGGGAGATGAGATCCCATCCATTCACTGTGGCATACCCATAGCATCCTTGGCTTGTACACTGGACAGTGATAGCTCCCCAGTCTCCCCCCAGCACCACCAAAAAACCCCTCAGAGGAGAACTGTGTCTCCCTTACACTCACACATACCTGGGGTTAAGACCTCATGCTGCTTCTGGGCCTTGGTGGGTAGGTCTATCTAGCATGCATGAGGCCCTGGGTCCATCCCCAGCACCACATAAACCAGGTGTGGTGGTGTGCCTGTCATCCTGGTACACAAAGGGTAGGATGTGGGACAGCACTGTCATCTGAACCAAACTACACAGTTCTCATGAGCTCAGCTGTGGCCTCTTACAGACTGTTCCCTCATAGGAGAAGGGCCAGGACAGGCCATGGGACCCTCACCTGCCAGTGCATGCAACTCTGCCCTGACTGCATGTGGCCTCGGGATCTCGGGATGGACACAGCTGGGAAGGACCAGGAAAAGGACTCCATCTGCATGGCCATAGCAAAGCTGCTTTGGGATCTCCCACACTCCTGCCATAACCACCAGAATTCTTGTTTTTTGGGGTTTTTTTTTGTTTGGTTGTTTGGTTGGTTGGTTGGTTTTTGGGGTTTTTTGTTTTTTGTTTTTTGTGTAGCTTTGTGCCTTTTCCTGGAACTCACTTGGTAGCCCAGGCTGGCCTCGAACTCACAGAGATCCGCCTGGCTCTGCCTCCCAAGTGTTGGGATTAAAGGCGTGCGCTGCCACCACCGCCCGGCTCAGAATTCTTAATTGCTGTTTGCACACATACACTCAAGGAGACTTGATGAACGACAGAGGCCATAGCTGAGGGACGGCGTTGGGAGTTCCATTTCCATGCATCATTATACTATTTCAATCGCACAAATGTATCATTTAGCCAAACACCTGACTGTCTGGAAGGTCCTGCTGTGCTTGCTGACCTCCAAACCCTGTCTGACACACCAAAGATAGCACCACACACTGTCCATGCTGCACTGTGTGTGTGTGTGTGTGTGTGTGTTTCCACACTCCTGTTTCAACTGTGTGTGCACATGTGCACCTGTGCATCCATCCATCAGAGGACAGATGTCCCGCACTGTCACTATCCACCTGATTGCGTCGGCCTCTGCCTGAACCTGGAGCTAGGCTGGCAGCCAGCAAGGCCACAGCACTGGGGCCGCAGGGACGGGCTCACGGCCATACCTGGCTTTCTGATGTGTGTGCAGGCTCTCCTGTTTGCACAGCAAATGCTGTTACCCAAGCCACTAAACCCGGGCCAATCACCCCGTTCGCTTTTATTTTCAGTTCAGACATGCTACCCAAGGCCTCCACCAGTGACAACACCCTCACACCCACCTGAATGGTTGGCTGGGACCGGAGGCTTGGCGATGTCTCTTACCCCAACTCCTGCTTCTCCCAGAGTTTAATGAGCCTCACATCCTGCTGGCTCTTTCCCCAAACCCACCTCTTTATCTTCAGGCCCTTAGCCTCAGAGTTCCACATGGAAGGACTACACACTCCCACAGAGGAGGGAGGTGCACGTTTGTGATGTCTGGGGCCTCTGTTTCTAACCATGACATCATCATCCTTTCTGTGGGTCCTAGACCTCATGGGCACTTCCCATGACTTAGAATGCTCCAATCTGACCTCCACCAGCAATTCCAGAACAGCCACTACAGCTGCCTGGCCCTACCTCAGGACCTTTGCACAGGCAGCACCCCCTGCCAGGCAGGACCACCATCCCCACATCCACGGGGCTCATCTTTCACTGCCCCCTGGCTTCTGCTCTAGGGAGGTTTTCTAGACCCCTACTCAAAAGTGCCACCAAGCTCCCTTTCCAAACATAGCTTTCTTCAAAGTATGAGCCACTGCCTACAAATGTACACCTGTCCTTGTTTTCTCATTGATGCATTTCCCTCCTTTCAGAATATATGTGTCCCGCTCACATAGTTCCCAGCACCAAGGGCAGGGCTTGCACTGCATGGTAACTGTTTGATGAATGGGTGGAGGGGGGGTGGGTGGATGGGCGAATGAGTGGGAGAACAGGTGAATGGATGAACGGATGGATGGATGGATGGATGGATGGATGGATGGATGGATGGATGGGTCAGCCTTGGCTATGACACACAGGTGTGGAAGTTCATACATAAGTCCAGCTGGTGAATAGGTGAATGGAAAAATAGGTGGTGCATAAATGGGTAAGTAAATGGAAGGATGAATGGATGGATGATGGATGGATGGATGGATGGATGGATGGATGATAAATGAATGATGGATAGATGGATGATGAATGGATGATGGATGAATGGATGATGGATGGATAAATGTATGGATGCCATAAAGTGAGATTTTCAGCACCAAATGTATAAAGGGAGTACATGACTTCTCTGAAGTATGATTGAGGGGGAAGTTTTTATTGTAGATGTGAGGGAAAATTCAGCAAGCAGCATCTGGAAGAGTCCAGAGCAGGAAGAGGAAGTAGTAGCCTGAACATTGCCAGCAGAATGGACTGAGCCATGGGGGGGGTGCAGATAAAGGAGAAGAAGAGAGAGCAAAAAAGAGAGAGCCAAGAGATTGAACCAAGAGCCAAGAGGGCACTTGGCCAAAATGGCGGAGTTATGAGAAGCTGGGAGAGGGAAGCCCATAAGCTGGTGAAGTTTAGGGTAGAAAGTGGGGTGAGAAGAGCCTGAGAGGAGCCACAGATACTGAGAGAGCCTGGAGCCCAGCATGTGCTCTGGTATGCTAACAGGCACCACAGTAATCATTTGTCTGGAGTTTCTTTTGGACCTGACAGGATGGATGGGTGGATGGATGGATGGATGGATGGATGGATGGATGGATGGATGAGTGGGTAGATGGATGAATGGGTAGATGGATGGATGGGTGGGCGGGTGGATGGATAGATGGGTGGGTGGATGGATGGATGGATGGATGGATGGATGGATGGATGGATGGGTGAGTGGGTAGATGGATGGGTGGGTGGGTGGATGGATAGATGGATGGGTGGATAGATGGGTGGGTGGATGGGTGGTATATATACTATTTCTTCCCTTTTTGCTGGCAAAGGAGAGTGATGAAGAAACAGAGAAACTAAGTAGTCTCATTACACACCTTTATCTCTGCTGTTTCCATCAGTCACTCCTTTTCTTTTCCTTTCTGCCTTCTACATCCCATCCCACTCCGTCTCTGGCTTCCTTCTGCTAACAATGACCCAGAGGCCCAGAGGCAACCTCCCCGAGGCACCTCCCTCTGGCATATTGTGCATAGCCCATTGGTTCTCACACACAACTCCACCAGATACAGAATTTCCAAGGAAGGCAGAAGGAACCAAGGCTGGAAACCACAGAAAAGACAGATGGGGAGGGTTAGGTGGACCCTAACCCAGCCTGAGGCTTCATACAACGGGGCATAGGGAGCCAGAACAATGGGAAACCTCCTACTGACTCTTCAAAACCCAGCCTAAATATCCCTCTTACATAAGTCCTGATTCTCCCAGGCAGTGTTCTGCCACACACCCAGAGCACACAGGCCTGGGATGAATCTTTTTCTGTCTCCTTAAGTTTAAGAGCTGTTTGGGGGCCAGAGCCAAGTTCCCAGAATTGCGTGGTACATATTTAGGACTATTGTTGGAACACAGACGGTCCTCTGGGGATTAACACCATGCACACTTGCCCTTCAGAAAATCAGCCTTAGCTATGATGCACAGAGGTGGAAGTTCATCCTTAACTCTGTTTTCCCAACAGCTGCGATTGCCACATCGTAGGGCACCCTGAGACCCGCCAGAGCTGGGGCCCAACATATCCCATGGCTACTTCCTCCAGCCCTTGAAGCTACTGGAGTTCAAGCAAATGTAGGCAAATCCGTGATGGCCTGTAGCCAGCCAGAGGAGCGGTCCATGGAGGACAGTGGGTTCTGTGTTTTATGTTCCCTTCAGGAAACTCGTGATGGCTCCAGGGGCCACTACCTCACCCACGGACAACCCCAGGGGATAACCTAGAGACCCCAGCACACCATTCTCAACGTGACTTCCTTCTTCAACTACATGGGACCCCTCACATGAGGGAAGAGACCAGGCCCCAGCCCATTATTTCCAGGGACAACCTCCTGGGATTTGGAGGGACCAGCTGTGCTGGCCTCGAAGACTGGGGGGAGGGGGAGGAAGGTGCCCCCTACTCCAGGGTTGTATCCTTCAAACCACAGGGCAAGGCCATATTCCCTTCAATACAGCTTGTGTCCCTCAGCTTCCATGGTAAGGCTATGTACCCCTCTGACTGGAACCTATATCTTCCTCTTCTAGGGCTATCAGACCTCCCCACCCCCCAAAACCCAGCCTCCGTGGGGAAGCAGAGAAGAGAGGACAAAGCCACCAGTCACTAACGCTCCAGCCACATTCAAATAAGGATTTGAATACATTTCCTAAGCTCACCAGGGCACATCTGAGCATGCCTCCCCTTGAAGGGTGGAGAATGCAGACATGCCCAGGCTCGGGGACACCAAAGGACCGTCTTGGGATACTAGGCCTGGGCCCTGCATTCACTGGTCCCTTCACGGGATGGGCAGAGGTAGGAAGCCACGGGGGATAACCGTGCAGCCCCCCACCCTCCACGACACACAGCCCAGAGCCCTGACAGGAAATGGGGGTGAAGGAAGCCGTGAGGAGGAAGGAGGGGACCAGAAGAGGCGGAAGAGGAGGGGCCACAGGTGGGGGAGAAGCAGCTGAAGGCCTCTCTCTTCAACGCCTGAATCTGGTGGCTCCAACCTCATGCACCCTCTTGGCCATCCACAAGGCACATCGGTACCCCTAAGGCCCCTCTAGATGGGTCGTAACAGTTAGCCTGGGGGCGGGGGGATTTCCCCCTAGTTTGCCGAGGCAGATGCAAGCCAACCTAGAGTCTGTAAACCCATGCAGGGCCCTGTTCTGTTCAGCACCTCCCCTTAGCCAGATCCAGGCCTAGAGAGGTGCTCCCCCAACCCAGCCGTGCCCTGGCATCACCCAGCAGGCTCACCTGGGACATCTGGGGCCGTAGGTTAACCTCCCGCAGGTTGATGGCTTGGGGCAGCAGGTTGTTAAGCAGCTGACACAAGAGGACACCATCTCGCAGAGCCTGCGCCAGCTCACACACCTGGGCTCCCTCCCAGGTCACACGGTGGCTGGGAGGCAGCACCCGACACTGGATTAACCAGTGGGTGCACTGTCGCCAGAGCTCCATGGTGGCTGCCTGCCTCCCCCTCGGGGAGGCCCCGTGCACCCTCGCGCCTCCACCACCGCTGCTGCTGCCTGCCCCAGTGGGGACAACTACAACACCACTTCCTCTTCTGTGACTGTAACTGTCGCCCTGGGGGTGGGGGTGGGGAGGAGCTGTGGGGCGGAGGGGAGCACCTGCAGTTCCGCCCCCACGCCCTCCACGCACTGGTGTGACCTCCCTCGCCTTTCTCCACCCACACTGAGCGGACCTGGGCACCTGCAAAACCGAGCAGTCCCTGCCTCATAAGCTGTCGCCTCCTCTGGCTCCTCCAGGTCCCCTGAGTAAGGCCCTGGTCTCTCACAGTCTGTCCCTGCTGCAGCCCCCAAAGGGCACCCTTGAGCACCGAGCTAAGTCTCAACCATCCCTCCTCTACCCCATAGCCCTTTATGGCTCCAACTTCCTTCTCCACAGGGTCAAGACCCAAGTCCTCCCTGCACTCCACAAGGCCCTGTTCACCCTGCCCCCGACCACTCCCAGCCTCTGGATCCCCTCATTCTGTCCCTCCCTGTGCTCAAGCCACACTGACCTCCATCCTGCCCCAGACCCTTTGCACTCCAGTCTACCACCTCACATAAGTTAATGACTGACTCCATTGCTTCCTACATGTTGCTTTTTGACTAGTGAGTGCTCAGCCACAGGGGAGACATCCGTATGGCCACCACCCCAAGGCTCAAGGGAGAAGGGGTGGAAAGCTTGTAAGAGCTGGGGGATGGGGAGGGGAGCCGCGAAATGCCGTCTCCCAGGCGTGTGATGAGGGCTCTGCTCATGAACTCAAGACGGGAAGATGAGCTGACATTCCCACGGGCAACAGTAATGACGAAGTGGGTCAAAAAGAGCAAATGAGTGGGGAGAATGTGAAGGGGGTCCCTGGGGGAAGTAAGGGGGAACTGAGGGTGGGTACGACCAAGACAGAGTGCTAACAGGTGGGAAACTGCCAAAGAATATTAATATAAATATAGAGTAGAAAAGATACTCTGCCTTTACAGTTGTTTTTCCTTTTTCCTTTTTATTACATTTATTTGCTCACTATATATGTGTGTGTGTGTGCAAAGACACATGGGGGGCACAGGATATGTGTGGAGGTCAGAGAACATGAGGGAAGGAGTCTCTTCTTTCCATCCACCATGTTAGTCCCAGGGATTGAATTGAGGTCTTCAGGCTTGGCAGCAATCCCCTTAGTCCTCTGAGCCCTCTCAGCACCCATTTTTTTTTCTTTTAATCTTGTGCTGTGAATGCCATGTGTTTGTGCATGTTTGTGTGTGAGTGTTGGTGCACGCACACTGTGGCCCACGTGCTGACGTCACAGGACAACCTCGGCGGGTCCTCTCTTCCACACCGCTCAAGGCAGGGTCCTTCTCTCTCTTGCTCCTGGCTAGCTGGTCCCTGGGCTTCCAGGATTGTCTCTGCCTCCCATCTCATCCTAGGAGCACTGAGAATAACGAGCCCAGACTACCTCCTCCTGCTGCTTTAAGTGTGTCATGGGGATTTGAACTCAGGTCATCTCATTTGCATAGCACACACTTGACTGGGCCATCTCCTGGGCCTCCAAATGTCTTCCCCCCCCCCCGAGGCATTCCCAAATTTCAAACCACAGCCCTTCTGCACTCTTCCCTGTCCTTTCCCTTTCTTTGAACTCTGATACCCAATAAACCTGACAATTATCATGTAGCCCGCCTTCCCTGCTGTGAGTTCCCCTCCGAGCCAAAGCCACCATTGTCCTTCCCTGTCATCCATTAATTCATTTTTAACAAATATTTACTGCCTTCCTGACCATACTTATTATTTAGCTCCTATTATTAGGAGCTAAAACTGCCTTGGCAAGGAAGCCTCTCTCCGGAGGATTTAGCCTACTAGGTTCAAGGGGCTCCCCTCCAGCTCCGCCTTTTTTATCCTTATGGCCACTAGGGGGCGCTAGGCCGCTTCCCTGGCCCAGCCTGATTTACCGCGGGGAGATGGGGAAGAGGTGGGCACAGCCTGGAAACCCTCCCTTTTGCAACTCTGCAGGCGGCGAGGACAGTTTCCGTCCCCTATTTTTGGCATCTGTGACTTCCTACGCGTCCTCTCCCTCTTCTGTAAACTGGGTAGCAATTTACTTTCTCTGCACACGGTCAGGCTCGGAGATGAGAGGGGGCGGCCAGGCTGTGAAAAACGAGGCAGGCTGGAGAGCACCCACTAGGGCTCTAAATTCAAATTCCATCCCCACCACTCCCAAGCTGAGGTATATTTGCACGAATGGCTTAGCTGCCCCACCCCGTGCCTCAGTTTCTCCCCTGGAAAAATGGGGGCGGGTGGCGTGAATAGTACCTATCTCATTCCTAGAGGGATGTGAGTGGGAATTAACCCGTTGAGGCAGGGCTAGCAAGCTGAATTGTCTTGGTATACAGTAGGTGTTCACTAAGTGCTGCCGCTATTATATAGAATAAAGAATCTCATATCCCAGGCTGGCTTTGAACTTCGCAATGCAGCTGAGGCTGACTGAACTGATCCTCCTGCCTCCACCTCCCGAGTGCTATAGTGAAAGGTGTGCGCCCTGACACCTCGTTCATACAGCGCTGGCTTTGGCACGCAGTTCGTGCACGCTGGGCCAGCGCTCTTCCCACTGAAGCCCTGCCATAGCCCGACTTACTAGTGAGCTTTGAGTAAACGTGGCCTTTTAGCAAACGTACTATTGCCTCTCTTGACGAAGATTTCCAACCCCCAACTTCCTCTGCCTCGACTCCAGGCATCAGGATCCAGCCCATCCCCAACCCGAGAAACCATCAGAACCCTCGGTCCTCATTGTGGTCCCAAACTCCCGCCCGACTCTGTCTTTGATGAAGGCTGTCACCTTTTCCCCCAGGTCTCTCGACTCCAAACCCAGGGTGGAGGACCGGCCTGGAGGAAGCAGTAGGTTTGATGTCACAGCCCAGGGCTGCCCTGAACTGACCTGGATCCCTGGGGATTTGGAGAGACACTCTCAACTCGGCCAGGGCCTAGAAAGACGTGGCATGCGGTAAAAGTCATTCTAGAGCTTGAGGCTGGGGCTCAGTGGGTAGAGTGCTCTCGAGCGTGCACGAAGCCACGGGTTCAGTCCCTGGCACCGCATAAACCAGATATGGCAATGCACAGCTGTCATCCCAGCACTCGGGAGGTGAAGACCGGAGAATCAGGAGTCCAAGGCCGTTCTCGGATACACAGCTGAGTGCCGTAAAAGAGGTGTGGGGGGGTGGCAAGGAAAGGGAGGAAGAATCTCAAACCAAAGTACTAAGTGGGGCGTGGCCGTGAGCAGAAGGGGTGCCTGTCTAAAGAGCAGGGCAACTCTGAGTGTTAAGGACGAGGAGTCTTTAGAGAATAGAGAAAAAGATACACGCGCGCGCACACACACACACACACACACACACAGAGTGGCGCGGCTACCCGAAAACACAGGTTCCAAGGGGGCGGGGTGAGCGCCTGGGAGGTTCCTTTGGAGGCGGGGCCTCCGGGGGCGGGGCAGGTGGGCGGGGCCAGGTGCCGGGGCGGGGCTCCAGCCAGGTGCAGCGCCTGCGAGGCTCTGGGCTTGGCTGGGACGTGCACACCGCGCTCCTCGGCTGCTGAGCCCCTAGACTGAGTCCCTTCGGATACCCCAGAGTCTGGCCCAGGTGAGTGAGGGGGTGGATCCAGGGGTTCCTACTGATTAGGGTGGGGTCGTCAGCCCTCAGGGAGAACCCGAGGATCCATCTAAGAGAGTCTGCGGGGGGCCGGAAGAAGTCTCCAAGTGAGTGGCTGCGCGTCATGCGTGTCCGGGTACCCGGGTGTGCCTTGGGTGGCCCTCGCGCAGCTCCCAGCGTGTTTCCTGCTCTCTGCGGAAACACTCTCGGCTTCCACTTTCGTGTGCGCCATCGCAAATCCGGATCTGCCCCTCCCTGGCTGGCTGGCTCCAAACCCTTCCTAAAGTCGCCTGTGGTCACTGGTTTAAAATGGGGTGCGCCCCTGACTGTGAGGTCTCCCTTCCTGGTATCCTTGCCTTTCCCTCTGGTCCCCCCTCGCTTGCATCAGCACCTTGGTCCTGTGAAAACATCAAAAAGCAGCCCGTCTAACCATCTCATCCTCACCCCGCCACACCACACCACCCAGGCATCCCAAAGCTCTGCCTTGCTGCCTCAGCCCAAAGCTAGGTCTCAGCTCCCAGGTCCTTGCCTCTTGGAAAGGGCCTTTCGTGCTTAAAGAACAGCAGCCCGCTGGGCTGGCGAGATGGCCCAGCTGATTCAGGCGCTTGTCCCTGAAGCCTCCTAGCCTGAGTTCCTTCCTGGAACTCGTGAAGACAGAAAGAGAGAACCGTGTCCTCTGACCTCCACCCTCGAATCTTGGCACTCCCGCACACAATAAAATTTAAATTAAAAAAAAAAAATCCTGCCCCTCTATCTATCCTTACCGACATCTTCCTGTTTCACTGCTTGCGCCTGGGACCCTTAGAAATTATCTTGTTCGTTCATCTGTTGGTTGTTGGTTGTAGCTGAGGATGGGGTAATTGGGGGTCCAGGGTCTAGGACAGGTTGGTACACAGTAGGTCTTCAATCACTCTATCAGCCAGGGTCGAAGGTGAGACCCCCGGAACCCCAACTCCACCTGTGTCTGTGAGGTGTCTGCTGGCGACTGCACCCCTGAACATGTATGCATCTGTACACAGACGCACGAGACCCACAGACCTTACTCAAGTTTGCCTGGCCCCTTCCTTGGTTCCCCTCCCCTGCCCAAATGAATCATCCTCCAAAAGACCCAGAGGACAGCTTCCTTGACCTGGGAGCTGACTTGTGCCCTCCTTGAGCTCCCCAAACTTGAACCAGAGCTTGGTCCTGCCTCGCCTCCATTCCCGCCGAAGGTTGCTGGAGAAACAGGAATTTGTGAGCCCTGAAGTTCACAACCATAGCCGCGGGCCCCACCCAGGAGACAAACAGGAAGTGTGCACGTTCCAGAGCACACCTGACTTCAGGTGTGCAGTGCCTGCGGCAGCTCCCTCCCGGCCCCCGGGGGCCCTGGGTCTCAGCTGACCAAGTAGCTGGGGACGCCCCGCCCTCCTTCCAGGAAGCAGTGACTCAGGAGGCAGGAATCTTGCTGCATACCTCTCCACAGCCTCAGCCAGTTTTAGACTACCAGATTCTGAAGATAGGTAGACAGACAGACACATAGATACAAAGATCAATCGTTGGATGGATGGATAGATAGATAGATAGATAGATAGATAGATAGATAGATAGATAGATAGATAGATAGGAAGGAAGGAAAGGTAGCCAGCCCTCCTTCTCACCCAAGGTGATTTTTCTAACAGATATTTGAGACACAAGCTGGGACCTGTGGAATAATGTCTGAGATCTAAAATCTCAGATCTAAAACTAACAAAAAAGCTGAGTTTCCAAATCCAAGGAGAAACTCAAAATGTAAAATCACCGTTTTTAGATCAGTCTCCAAGACTGACTTTTAAACCATGGTGAAGGCAGGAACTGGGCAGGAGGGTGGGGCTGCTGGTCAGTAGTGGAGCGCTCAATTAGCATACATGAAACCCCATCCACAGCATAGCACCAAATAAACCCAGCCTAGGGGTTCAAGCCTATCACCCCAACACTGGGCAGCTGAAGACAAAAGGATCAGGGGTTCAAAGTCATCCTGGGCTACATAGTGAGTTCCAGGCTGGCCTGGGCTACCTATGACCATCAAAACAGGCAAACATTGTGTTCTGTTGGAGAGTAATATGTATGTGACATAGTGCACCTTGACCAGGAGCCCACATATGTTCAGTTGTCAGTATGAGATGACTCTAACTTTATTATTTAGTTTTATTTTTACTGTTTGGAAATTTTTTTCAGATTAGATCTCACTCTGTAGCCCAGGCTAGCCTTGTCTCCTGACCCTCCTATCTCAGCCTCCAAAGTGCTGAGTTTATAGACATATGCAGCTGTACCCAAATTAAATAGTGGTAACTGAAGTAAACAAGCTACTGATGACCAATTTTGTGTATATATTTGTTATTTCTACATATACATTGTTTTTCCTTTATGTGTGTGTGTCGGCCCACAATGGGTGGTGCCACCCCTACACAGGTGGACCTGGGCTATGTAAGAAGCTAACAAAAAGCCAGTGAGCAAGCCAGTAACCAGTGTTCTTATGAGGTTTCTGCTTCAGCTGCTCTCTATATGAACTGTATGCGTATGAGAGAAAGAGAAAGCTTGTGTGTGTGTGTCTGTGTCTGTGTGTGTCTATGGGTGTCTGTGTCTGTGTGTGTGTGTGTGTGTGTCTGAATGTGTGCCACATGGGGGGGTGTGGATGTGTGTGTCTCTGTGTCTGTGTAACTAAGTGTATGCCACATAGGGGTGGGGATGTGGATGTGTGGGAATGTCTGAAGAGGTTGTGGAATCCCCTGGGGCCGAGGTTACAAGCTGTTGTGGGTTGCAATGTGGATGGTGGGATCTGAGCTCAGGTCCTCTGCAAAAACACTCTGCACTCTTGACTGCTGGGCCCTCTCTCCCATCATCTGCCTGAGTTCCTGCCTTGACTTCCCTGGGGGATGGAGTGTGACCCAGAAGTGTAGCCCAAGTAAATCCTCTCCTCCCCCAAGTGGCTTGTGATCAGTGTTTCCACACAGCAACAGAACAGCAAACTAGGGCAAATGTAGATCACTTCGTTTTATGTAATATATATTTACTTATAAATAAGTATATTTATTTTTATACAAAAATTTCTCATCTGAGCTGGAAGCTGTAGCTAAGTAATAGAATTTATGCTTCTCTTGAGCAGGACCCTGGGTCAACCCCCAGTGTGAAATGAGGCCTACACTGTTAATACTGAGATATTTAAGGCTGGGAGGTAGCTCAGTTTCTGTACCTGCTAGGCACCTGTCCCCAGCACCACACATGCGCGCGCATGCACACTCACACACACACACACACACACACACACACACACACACTAGCTATGCATACTGGCACACACCTTTAATCCCAACACTCAGGAGACAGAAGCAGGCAGATCTCTGTAATTTCCAGGCTAGTCTGGAATGCATAGTGTGACCTTGTTCATATATATATGAAAATATGGCTGTGAATTGCTTGTTTAATTTATCATATGTGCTCATATTGTATGTATGTATGATGTATGTATATATGTATGTATCTCATCTATAGTGGCATTTGAGCTATGATACAATGTGGACTCTTCACAAGAGCCCAGTGTAGAATTGGCCTAGATGTCTATCAACACGTGGATGGGAAAGATGTGTGGCCCAGCACTCAAGAAGTGGAGGCAGGAGTTTAAGGGCAGCTGGGCTATATGATCTCCAAAGTGGGGGTGGGAAAGTGGAGAGGAATAAAAGGGGAATGTGATGTGTGTGTGTGTGTGTGTGTGTGTGTGTGTGTGTGTGTGTGTGTTATGAAGAAAAAAATATGTCATTTGCAGGAAAATTGATGGAACTGGAGGTTGTCCTCTTCATTAAAATAAACCAGACCCAGAAAAACAAATACTGTGTTTTCTCTCACATGTAAAATACATATAATCAAGAACTTACATGTACACACAGGCACATAAATGACATGAAATTAAAAGGCAAACTAGAAGTGAAACAGAACCAGCACCAGGGGGGTGTGCAGGCAGGAGAGGGTGACGGGGAGCTGGAGATCGGATTCCTCGGGAAAGAGTGCTTGTGACACAAGTGTCCCCTGCCCCAGGCAAAATGCTGACAGTGGCCACACTGCAGTAAAGTCCAGCTTTGGACGGGCAGAGACGGGCAGGTCCGGGGAGCCTGGGGGCCGAGCCAAAACGGCAATCTTCCGGTTCACTGAGGAACCCCGCCTCAAGGAATATGGGAAAGAGCAATAGACACCCAACGTCCTCTGGCCTCAACACACACCTGAGGGTACAAACGCCTGTACACACACGCACACGCGCACACGCACACACGTGCACACACCAAATGTGTGTAAATATTTGAACAATAGAGGGGTGATGGGGTGAGGATGGGCAGGATATATTATAAATAGGTATGAAGATGTCATGGTGAAACCACTGTTCCGTGTGCTGAGTATGTACTTGTTCTGGCTTATTCCTGCTGTTCTGTTGCTGGGATAAGACACTGACCAAAAGCAGCTTAGGAGCGGCCCGGGCTTTCCTGTGGCTTCCAGGTCACAGTCCATCCTTGAAGGAAGTCAGGGCAGGCACACAAGCAGGAGCTTGTGGCAAAGAAAGACGGAGGAACACTGTTTGCTGGCTGGCACACAGACCCATGTTAGCTAGCGTCCTCATAGAGCCCGGCACCACCTTCCCGGGGATGAAATGTGCCACCCACAGGGGGCTGCGCCCTTCCACACGATTAACAATGAAGACAATCCCCGACATGGAACTCTGATCATGATGTGTAAAGTTGACAATTAAAACCAACTAGAGCAAAGCTTGAATGAATGAATGAATGAATGAATGAATGAATGAATGAATGGGACTGCCACTTTCAAAACTAAGATAAGGATGAAAGGATAAGACCCAGCCCCTCAGTGTGCAGGACTTATTGCTCCCATCTTGCAGATATGAAAGACTAAGGCAGGGTGAATGTGCAGAGCTCAACCCTGATACCCTCCACCAAGAACTCCATGCAGGTGCCACAGGATAAAGATGACCTTGCCTGCCAGCCCTGGTACCACGGTCAGCTGTCTCGACAGGTATGGGCCCTGCAGGCTAGTGGGCAGACTCCCACACTGATGTGGGAAATCCTGGGCCTGTTGGGGGCAGGCGGGCTGTAGGACTGGAGACTCTTGAAGGCTGGCTAAGTGGGAGCTGACAGAGGAGCTGAAATCATCCCCTTTTCCTGGGATACCGCTGAGGATGGGAATGGAGATTGAGCAGACCCTCTGTGCCCTCTCTTACCCGTCTCTCCCCTGGCACTTCCTTTGAAGTGGGTCCACCTTGCCTCCATCTTCCTAGTGTCACACAATCAAGAGACCTGGGACCCTGAGACACACAATAAAATCATGGCAAACAGAAAGCCAAGTGAGTGCCCAGGAATCAAACATGCTGAGTCCAGATCCTAGCCCCACGATTTACATTCTATGGGACTATGGACAATGTATTTGAATCCTCTGAGACGCAGTTTCCTAATCTATAGAGTGGGGATCAAAAAATTCCTCTCAAGTTTGGTGTGGTGGTGCACACCTGTAAACCCAGCTCTCAGGAGGCAGAGGCAGGCAGATCTCTAGGTTAAAAGCCAGCCTGGGCTACAGAGTGAGTTCCAGACCAGCCAGGGCTACATAGAGAGACCCCGTCAAAATAAGAAATAAAATACTTAGAGCCTGGTAACATAAACACCTACAACCTCAACACTCCAGAAGCTCTGCAGTTCAGGGTCATCCTGGGTTACATAGAGTTTATCTCAAAAAAGTCAGTAATTCTGGGTTCCTGACCCAGGAGTAGAACACTGACCTGGAATCCCTCAATTTGGGTCTGTGGGCGTGGTCAGAGGGTAGACACCCCCATTCCCCACACACACACATCCTGCTTAGAATCCCCCAGTGAGGGGCTGGGGGCGTGGTCAGGGTGGAGCCCCGCCTAGAATCCCCCAGTGAGGGGCTGGGGGCGTGGTCAGGGTGGAGCCCCGCTTAGAATCCCCCAGTGAGGGGCTGGGGGCGTGGTCAGGGTGGAGCCCCGCTTAGAATCCCCCAGTGAGGGGCTGGGGCGTGGTCAGGGTGGAGCCCCGTCTAGAATCCCCCAGTGAGGGGCTGGGGGCGTGGTCAGGGTAGAGCCCCGCCTAGAATCCCCCAGTGAGGGCCTGGGGGCGTGGTCAGGGTGGGGCCCCGCCTAGAATCCCCCAGTGAGGGCCTGGGGGCGTGGTCAGGGCGGAGCCCCGCCTAGGATCCCCAGGGAGGGCCTGGGGGCGTGGTCAGGGCGGAGCCCCTTCTCCATGGTGGCTCTGGCCGGCTGGGGAGGGGAGGGGAGGGATCTGGAAGCATGCCACCTATTCTGCATCCCCAGGAAGCTGAAGCCCTTCTGCTACAAGATGGTGACTTCCTTGTCCGTGCCTCAGAGTCCCGAGGGGGCCACCCCGTGATCTCCTGCCGATGGCGAGGCAAGACCCTACATTTTGAGGTGTTCCGAGTGGCACTGCGGCCCAGGCCCGGCCGCCCGCAGGCCCTCTTTCAGCTAGAAGACGAGAGGTTTGCCAGCATGTCTGCCCTGGTCCACAGTTACATGACCCACAGGCGACCGCTGTCCCAAGCCACGGGAGCTGTGGCCTCCACGCCTGTGAGTCGTCAGAGGCTGCTGACGCGCAGCTTCAGTGAGGACGTGCTCACGGACAGCCGAGCTGCCACCGGCCCTCTCAGGTACTCAGTACTGAGGCTTCTGCTACCTGATTACACCAGGCAGGGAGGGCCCTGCTTGCGCAGCCCGGGCTGGGCTCAAACTCTCCGCGGAGTGGAGGAGGATGCCCCTGAACTGCTGATCCTCCTGCCTCTGCCAGCCTGGTGCAGGATTAGGAACTAAGAAATGCCATCACCGAAGTGGCCGGCAGGTTGATGGGACTGGTTGGTGGCATTTTCTCCGCTCTGGCTGGACCCACAGCCCTTTGCACTTCCGTCTCCTAGGCCTAGGAAGTGGAGTTCCAGCCAGCCTGCCGACTTGGACCATTCAGGAAGGGGCCAGGATGGCGCCAGGGCAGGTGAGGGCCCCCAGGGCCATGGTGTCTCAGAGATTGGTTCCGCCATTCTCCCGAGTGCACCCGGGCCCTTGATCCACCTCTGGGGACCTTGGTTTCTTGTTCTGGTCAGGTGAGAGCCTCTTGATACTGACACAGGGTCATAAGTGTGTACTCGTGTGTGTGTGTGTGTGTGTGTGTGTGTGTGTGTGTGTGTGTGTGTGTGCATCAGGCCTGGGTCTAGGTCATAAGTGAGTATTATCATGTTTATCCATCAAGCCTGGGTCATAAGTACGTATTCATGTGTGTGTATCAACCCAGCTACGTGAGAGGCCAAAACAGAAGGATCTCAAATTCAAGGCAACCTACACTGTCTCACACTGTCTCACACTGTCCCACACTGTCCTACACTGCCCTACACTGCCCTACACTGTCCCACACTGTCCCACGCTGTCCCACACTCTCCTACAGTAACCAACACTAACCTACCCTACCCACTGAGACCGTCTCTCAAAAGGAGGCGGGAGGGCAGGGGAGATGGCATGGTGGGTACAGTGCTTGCCACACAAGCAGGAGGACCTGGGTTCGGATCCCCAGACCCCATGATTTAAAAAGTCAAACATGGTGATGCGTGTTGGTCATCTAGTGCTGGCCAGGTGGAGACAGGAGAATCCCTGGGACTTACTGGGCCACCAGCCTGACATAGTCAGGAATCCCAGGACAGTGACACAAACCCTTATCAAATAAAATGAAGTCACTGATGCCTGAGGGACAACACCTAAGGTCATCCTCTGACATCCATATGCATGTGCATGCCTAACCACACACACACACACACACACACACACACACACACACACACACACACACACACTCAAATTTAAAATGTAGTATACAGAATTCAGACCATTCCCCAAGCGATGAAGGTTTCTTTTCAAGATGGCGAAGGTTGAGAGAGACTTGAGTCTCACTTCCACCCGCCTCCGCGGAGCTGTCTTCTCTAAGCACACCCACATCCCTCCTTGTCTCAGGAGCGCCCCCTACTCTTGGATCTGCCCTGCACCGGACAGGCAGTGAACCCACATTGCTGAAGGCGCTGCCTCACCTGGGAACTATGGCAGACAGTCTCCGAGCCTCTGATGGACAGCTCCACGCCAAGGCTCCCTGCAAGCCGCTCCGGACACCCTCCTCGGCCGCTGGGCACACCCCAACGTACTGCGAACTCCTCCCCCGAGTACCCAGTGCTCAGAGAACGACTCCCAGACCAAGCTGTCCAGAGCCAGAGGCCAGGTGGTGGGAAGCCGAGGAGGAAGAGGAGGAAGGCGACAGATGCTTTGTAAGGCCACAAGCTGAGGTCTCATTTTGCATCCCTGACCACCCCTCTTGCCTGCTGGGACCCCAAAATCGGCCCTTGGACCCTACAGTTTTGGGCACTCTCCGAAGCTTGTTTGTGGCACACCATCCTGGGAGTACTGCTCTGCACCTGCTGTTGGTGGATTGCCAGGTGGGTCACCTGCTAGGGCCCTCCATCAACAAGGGGATAATCTGTGGCTTTTCCTGGGGTGGCGTGAAATGTCTGCTCACCGGGGGCAGAAGAAGGAGATGATTCCACCTGAGTCTAGTTTAGTGAACTGGAGAGTTTATGGGGTTACTGCCTGGAGTACATACAGGTGAGAGTTCACTCACAGGAGCACGGTGACTCAAAGGCGGCATCACCTAAAAAGCCCGATGCTAGCTCCTCACAAACGCCGCGTCCCTAGCGCCCCCTGCAGGCTGCTCCAGAAACTGTTACCCCTTATGAATCCTGTGAACCTTGTAAGCTTCAGAGACTACTGAGACTTCCAAGTTTCCTCCACTTCCCTGGCCTTGTCAGTTCCCCTCCCGTCCAGGAAGGCGTGTTTCCATTAGGAGGAAATGACTTCACCAGAGGGACAGAAGACAGGCTCCCAAGGGCTGATCAGCAGGCTTGGTCTGTTTCACCTTGCTTTGTGTTCTCTTGTCAAGGCTGTAGGCCTGCTGGGGGTGACCAAGAGTCAGAGGAATGCCATGGGTGTCGCCTCTGGTCTAGAACTACTCACACTTCCTCACGGTCATCTCCTAAGGTTGGAGGTGCTGGAGAGGTGAGGTGTGGGGTGCGACTTCCTACCCCAGTTTCTACCTGCATTCCCCATGGTGGAGGGGGCTGGGCAACCCACTTCCTGCCCCCCCTCCCATCACAAACTCTCCCACTGTCCCCAGACCCTTGCTTTCCACCTCTGCAGGATTGAGACCCTGGCGCTGGCCGGGGCCGTGGCTGTGCTGGGTTGCTCGGGGCCCCTGGAGGAGCGCACAGCGGCTCTGAAAGGCCTGGTGGAGCTGGCGTTGGCGCTGAGGCCAGGAGCCACAGGGGACCTGCTGGGACTGGCTGGGGTCATGGGCGCCCTGCTCATGCCCCAGGTGTGTTGGGAACAGGGACGGGGAGGATGCCTGGGCGCCCGGTGACAGGAAAGAGGGGACTAGTTGGGGCTCCCGTCTCTGTGTCCAGGTATCCAGGTTGGAGAGCACTTGGCGTCATCTCCGACGGAACCACACGGAGACTGCACTGGCCTTTGAACAAGAGCTGAAGCCTCTGATGCGGGCTCTGGATGAAAGTACAGGTGAGAGAGAGCCTGGGCTGTGCCTTGCCTGCCTCGGGCTTCTCCTCAGCCCCAGGCTCCTGCTCAGCTCCAGGCCCCCCTCCCTGACCTAAATTTCCCCTCTGCCCGTTTTAGGCTCCCTGCTCTAGGCTGCCTCCTACGCCATAAGCTCTTCCCCTGCCCCAGCCTCCTTCCCAGCTCCAGGATCCTCCCCTGCCGTATGCCTGCTCCATCCTAGGCTTCTCCCTGCTCTAAGCCTAGACTTCTCCCTTACCTTGTGGTGGGCCCCATCCTAGGCCCCCTCCTGAATCCTGTCCCTCCACCCTCACCCCTCACCCCCCACCCCCGCCTTTGACCACGCCCTTGTTGCCCCATCCCACCGCCCCCAGCCCAGATCCTACCCTTCCCACAGGACCCTGCAACCCAGGAGAGGTGGCCCTGCCACACGTGGGACCAGCAGTGCGCCTGCTGGAGGGCGAGGAGACCTCTGGGCCGCTGGACGAGTCCTGTGATCGGCTGCTGCGCACCCTGCTTGGGGCGCGCCAAGTGGCCCGCGATGCACCCCAGTTCCGAAGGGCGGCAGCCCAGCGCCTACAAGGTGAGCAAGGGCCCCTTGGAGGCCACACCCCCGGAGGAGGGTCTAGCCCTAATCGTGAGTGGCAAATATTGCTCCTCGCAATAAAAGGGACCTCTGAGCCCAGGGGAGCTACACCCAGTGTCCCACGCCAACCTCTGGCTTGTGAAGATCGGGCCCCATAGGGTCCCCTCCAACACGACTTTCCCCAGTCAAGAGTCACACCTCCCTCACACCTGGGCCCAGCTTAACCTCTAAGACCCTTATCCTAGGTAATTTCTAAGACCTTAGGTGTCCCCGCCCTCCAAAGGGGCAGGCTCAGCCCAAGGTTTGCCGAGCTGGACGGCCATGTCCTTCAACCCCACCTCCAGGCATAGCCTCTAAGGCAGGGCTCCCTGAATGGTGCACCTAGACTGGCCACCCTCATGCCCTGCCCTCACCCCTGCAGATCAAGGGGCCCCCGACCCTGCTAACCCCTGCCCAGGCACTCCCCAATGGATCAAAGTTCCTAGCGCTAAGACAGGCATGGGAGAGGCCTGAGCCACACCCCACACCCCATAGGCACCTGACTCTGCCTATAGGATTCAGGCCCAACCCAGAACTATGGGAGGCACTGACCACCAGCTTCCTGCGCCGCTTACTCTGGGGGAGCAAGGGGGCCCAGGCCACCAGAGCCCACCGCCTGGAGAAGTTCCAGCATGTCCTCAACATCCTGTCCCAGCAACTAGAGCCTCAGGGCTGAGAGCCCGGCCCCCGTTTTATACTTGAGAGACCCCAAAGAGGCTGCCCCCAGCTATTCAAGAGGCTATGAAATGAAGTGGCCCACACCTGTAACTCCAGCTCTTGGAAATGGAGATGGAAGGCTCAGCAGTTCAAGGCCAGCCTCTGCTACGTAAGTTTGAGGCCAGACTGGGCTACATGAAAATTATGGGAAAAAATTTTTTTAAAAAAATGCCCCCTCCCACGTTCAAAGTTTACAAGAATCTCCCTCTTAAAATGGACCCCAAGAGATTGGGGTGTAATAGCTGCCTCCTTTTTTACCAAAATACCTATTCAGGTACCCAGAGGCCAAGCCTCACACTCCCGTATGTACCCCTTACTCATCCATGCATACTTTCTGAGATATCCAGAAGGCAACCACATGGTGAATGTGTGACTTTTCTAAATAAAAACACCTTACAGATCTGGTATCAACAAATCTGAATCTACCTCTTAAATGCTGTGTGACTCGCAGCAAATCACCTGACCTCTCTGTGCAATCTAGGGAAATGTGGCCAGAATGAAAGCTTAATGCATGAGCGATGCCTGCTATACAGTAAGTGGGTCACAAGCATCGGTAACAGGCACAAGGTTTGCCAGGGTGTACCTAGGTTCGCCTCCACGTATTCCCTGTGTGGCTCATAAGAAAGGCAGCTTTTACATTTTTAACTTGGGGGCACACACATGTATGACGGCAGTTGCCAGCTGACCAAGGGGGTGCAGGCTTGGATGGTTGTGAGATTCAGATGTTGCTGTTCAAGACCAACTAGGGGTCCTCTGTGAGAGCAGCCAGCGCCCACCGCCAAGCTGCCTCTGCAGAGGAACCTCTTGAGGGCACAGACTCCAAGAGCTTTATATAATTATATATACCTTTTAATATAAAACAAAACTTGGCCCAAGCCGAGCGGCAGGAAGAACGGTCGTAAATGAGAATATGTACAACCACACAGGAAGGCACAAGTGGGTCCCCGTAGGGTGACAGGTGGGGTGGACGAGAGGGGACAGCAGGTTACACAGGTCTCAGCCAAAAGCCACGAGGGCAGGAATAAAGTGCAAGGTCCTGGGGGCCCCCTGTGGCCCAGAAGCAGCAGTTGACAGCCCTGCCCCTCGTCCCCCACTCTGGGGGGGTTCAATTGAGTGTGACTCGGAGGTAAGAGGTGGGCACATAGCCCTCGCCTCCCTGTTTCCGCCTGACCCGTGTCCATCCATCACCCTTGTCTTCTTCCATCAGACTGAGGTCTTCCCCCTCCGACATGGAGATGGTCCCCTCACTGGATCCTGTTGGGGGTGGGGGTGGGGACAGGTCAGATTTGTGAATCTGATCGGAAGTTACAGCAACACTGTCCACTTCAGCATCAAGGATCTCTTCCACCCTGGAGACAAACCTATGGGAGGCCTGAGGGAGTTTCTAGACAGGCAGTTAGATGGGAATCCGGGCTGAATGTGGACAGTCTAGCCCGCAGGCTGGGGCCCCGGACTGAATAAAACGGAGACGTTGAGAGCCTGTGAGGCAGCTCAGGGGTGAAGTCGTTAGCCGCCATGTCTGACGGAGTGGGCTCCTGGAAGTTGTCCTCTGACCTCTCTCACACAAAAAGTAAATGAAAATGTTGTAAAATAAAAGATAAAATAACCCTTCCTTAAGTTGACTCCCCAGGTTCCGGCCTTTGGCCAGTACTGGGGACTGAACCTCGGCCTCCTGAACACTAACTAGTCAGGCACCCCACCTCTTGAGCTACAGCCTTTACGCGAAGTTCTCTTTGTCAAAACCAAAGGTAACTCATGCACTAGGCCCACCTTCAAAGTGGTAGATAGCTACACAATGGCCGATGGGGGGTGCAGACTCTTCAAAGTCCTCGTCGAACTCAGTGTAGATGGGGGTGTCCTGGCCTTCTTCTGAAGGGGGTTCTTCTGAGCTGCTCGAAGAAGGAAGAAAGATGAGAGCCTGACCCTCCAGGGGATTCCAGGGGAGAGCTTCACCCCTGACCACGCCCCCAGCCCTCACACTGGGGTATTCTAGGGGAGGCTCCACCCTGACCACGCCCCAGCCCATCACTGGGGATTCTAGGCAGGGCTCCACCCTGACCACGCCCCCAGCCCCTCACCACTGGGGGATTCCAGGTAGGGGCTCCACCCTGACCACGCCCTCAGCCCCTCACTGGGGGATTCTAGGCGGGGCTCCACCCTGACCACGCCCCCAGCCCCTCACTGGGGGATTCTAGGCGGGGCTCCACCCTGACCACGCCCCCAGCCCCTCACTGGGGGATTCTAGGCGGGGCTCCACCCTGACCACGCCCCCAGCCCCTCACTGGGGGATTACAGACCAGTGCTATACCAAACTCACACCTCATACCTGCTCTTGGTTTCCCTACTCACCTCTCTTTATTATCCTGGGATCCACTGTTGTTGCTGCTACTGCTGCTATCAGGTGGGGCAGTAGCTGGGGGATCAGGGGGCCTGGAGTGACGGCTTAGGCTGTCCCCCCGGTTACTGAGGACCCGGCTTTCAGCTTCTGCCAACCAAGCCTAGGGTTGGTTGGGATCACAGCATGAGTTCCAGGGCAAGGTACTGAGGTCAGCCCGCTCTTGGACTAGGGACATTTCCTGACATCACCCATGCATGCCCAAAACTTAGACGAGAGGCAGTTAGGTTCTATCCCCTGACCCCACCCTGCAGTGACTCACGCAGCTCAGCCCGCTCCCGGCCCCGCCCCTCCCCAGAGCATCCTCTGACCTCATACTTCTGCACTTCTAGCTTCAGTCTCTCGATGTTGCCCAGGGTTTCTGCGATGCGGGGCTCTAAGCTGGCAGGGTCTCCCATCTGCGGGGTTTTCTCATATACATCTTTCATCTTCTTCAGGGCCTCCCTAAGACCAGACAGACAGACACACAGGAAGGAAAACACACTCTTTTGACTTAACAAGTAAAAAACAGGCTCAATGAGAGGCAAGATGCTGGTGATGGACTCAAATGCGGCTGTGCATAACGGCACATGCTGAGGCCAGAGACTAGCAGGTTCAAGGCTAGCCTTGGCTAACCTGGACAACTTAGTAAGATCCATGTCAAAAAAAAATCAAAATGGGATGGTAGAGATTACTCAGTGGGTAATGTGCTTGCTGCATAACTGTGAGGACATGAGTTCGATCCCCAGAGTCCAGGTAAAAAGCCAGGCACGGTGGCGAGCATGCTTGTAATCCCAGCACTCAGGAGGCAGACAGGAACACCCCTGAGGCCCCAGCCAGTCTAGCTGAATCTGAGCTGCAGGGCAGTTAAAGACCCTATCTCAAGAAACAAGGCAGACAGAAGAGATGGCTCAGTGGGTAAGAGCACCAGCCTAAGGACACGAGTTTGAATCCCCAGCACCCATGTAGCACACTAAAGATCTAGGCCAACCTGGAAAACTTAGCAGAACCCAGTCTCAAAATAAAAGATAAAAACAAGGGCCAGCGGGAGAGCTCAGCAGATAAAGGTGCTTGCCACCAAGCCTAACAACCTGAGTTCGATCCCCGGGACCCATGTGATTGAAGGAGAGAGCCAACTATGGGGAGATGTCCTCTAGCCTCTACATACAAACTGTGGCATGTGTAAGTAAGCCCATACACAAAATAAATGAATGAATAAAAACAAAATAAAAAAAAAAAAGTAAATAAACTGAAAAGCCAGCCTTTCTGACTCTAGGCACTCCAGGCAGGCAAACGCTTCACGCCACTAGAAACGCCCAGGCTGCATGCAGCTCCAAGCATGGCTTCTGTCCCATGATTTCCACATGTGAACAGCCAAAGAGAATCTGGCCGGCCACCTGCTAACAAGTGGCCGGCGTCACCCCTATTATGTAACGGGGCTGGGGAGAAGATTCTATTGCTTGGAAAGAATGACTAAAGATTTTCTTGTCTGGCAGATTTTTTCAAGTTAATATTTTGCACTTTAGCCTTAGATAACTCAGCTCTCCTTTCCTCCTATCACGATGGAGAGTTGAGGGTGAGCTGTCCTGGTATTAATGAGGTAAGACTCCACAGACTGGGCTTTTTGTTTTGTTTTCCTGTCTACTAAAATCTTTGAAACTGAGCCTAGGTGCCGGTTTTGTAATTCCAGCTACTTGGGAGACAGGCATGAGAACTGAAAGTTCCAGAGCAGCCGGGGCAACTTAGCCAAACCTAGTCTCAAAATAAGGAGTAAAAAGAGAGGGCTGGGGGCGTGGTCAGGGTGGAGCCCCGCCCAGAATCCCCAGTGAGGGACTGGGGGCGTGGTCAGAGTGGAGCCCCGCCTAGAATCCCCAGTGAAGGGCTGGGGCGTGGTCAGAGTGGAGCCCCGCCTAGAATCCCCAGTGAAGGGCTGGGGCGTGGTCAGGGTGGAGCCCTGCCTAGAATCCTCAGTGAGGGGCTGGGGGCGTGGTCAGGGTGGAGCCCCGCCTAGAATCCCCAGTGAGGGCCTGGGGTGTGGTCAGAATGGAGCCCCGCCTAGAATCCCCAGTGAGGGGATGGGGGCGTGGTCAGGGTGGAGCCCCGCCTAGAATCACCTGTGAGAGACTGGGGGCGTGGTCAGAGTGGAGCCCCGCCTAGAATCCCCAGTGAGGGGCTGGGGGCGTGGTCAGGGTGGAGCTCTACCTAGAATTCCCTCCCCCCCCCCCGTGAGAGGCTGGGGGCGTGGTCAGAGTGGAGCCCCGCCTAGAATCCCCAGTGAGGGGATGGGGGCGTGGTTGGGTTGGAGCTCTACCTAGAATCCCCCATGCTGGGGGTACTTCCTAGCCTACAGAGGACAACCCTGTCTCAGAAACTATAATAAACAGTTTGTTTTAGCAAAGTATATATTAACCTAAGCAGACATTGTAGCTATTCTTTAATTTATCTAGTTACTTATTTATTTCTTATAACACCTGCCTATGTGTGCATTTACACGCCATCACACCTGTTTGGAGGTCAGCAGACAGCCTGTGGGAGTGGGTTCTCTCCTTCTACCACCTGAGATTGAAGTAAACTCTTGCAGCCTGGGTGGCAAGCGCTTTTAGCCACTGAGAGTGTTTTTGAGAGGAGTACAATGAGCCAGTGATTTTCTTGCCTTTTGCTCAGTGATGTGAGGAGGGAAGCCTGCACAAGCATTCACATCTCCACCGGCCACAGGGACTGACAGGAAACAGAAAGTAATGGATTCTTTCCTGCTTGTACATTTCAGTTCCTCACCGTCGTTTGAGACAGGGTCTCAAGAAGCCCAGGGTGGCTTTGAACATGATCCTCCTGCCTCAGCCTCCTGAATGCTGAGATTACAGACAGGAGCCACCACACCCAACTGTGCGACAGGAGTCTCCTCTAAAACCATCAGGTGTGGCCGGGGAGATGGCTCAGTCAACAGTGCAGGCCTCGATCCCCAGCTCCCCGGACAAAGCCCAGCATGAGACCTCACGTCGGTAATCTCAGCATTGGGGTGGCAGAGACAGGGAACCCCCAGGTCTCACTGGCTGGGCAGCCTAGGCCACTCAGCAAGCCCATGTTCCCGTGAGAACCTGTCTCATGTGAAGCCAGTGTAGTGATACACGCCTTTAATACCATCACTTGAGATCTCTGATTTCAAGACCTGGTCTTCATAGCGTTCCAGGCCAGTCAGGTCCACATAGTGAGACCTTGACTCAAAAAACAAAAGCAACAACAACAACAACAAAAAAGACAAGGCAGGGGGCCGGAGAGACTGCTCCGTGGTCAAGAGCAATTACTGAGCAACCTTGAGGACCCCAGTGCTGATTCCCGCACCCATACAGCACGCTGGGTACAGCCTCCCACCACCTGCAACCTCGGTAGGCATAGACAGGGCAGCCAGGGATGGTTGGCTGCCAGCCACGCCAACAAGACACAAAGTCCCAGTTTGAGGAGAGACCCTGTCTCACAAAGAGAGTGCAGGAGGACGCTGACCTCCTCCTCTGGCCCAGCACAGCTTTGAACACCAGTACGCACACCCACAGGACGGAAACAAAGCAAAGACCTTCAGAGCCCAGAGTGGGTTGGGAAATCTCAGTGTACAAGTGAGACATGGTAGCAGCAGATAGGACCCAGGAAGGACCTCAGGTACCCAGGCAAGTACTCCACCGTGGAGTACATCTCCAGCCCTGGAGTAGCCATACTTAGTTCCGCGCTCAATGCCTGCCTCCTCCAACGCGCATGCTCACCTCTGGTCCTCCTCTTTCTGCAACTCCCGGTTCCTCTCTTCCAACTGCTGCTGGAGTCGCTTTCTCTGCTGCTCCGGGGGCAGGTGACTGAAATCTTCGGTGACCACGGTCTGCATGGTGAAGCAAGGGATGAGGTTTGGGATTTGGGACCCTAAACTTCCCAAGCGCCTCTCTCGATCCTGAGATACCAGGTCCACCTTCCTCCCTTGGCAGGGCTTTTGGGGAGCGAGGCCATGCATACAGCAAAGCTGGAATGTGGGGGGACCCAGCAGGCGGCAGGAAAGAGCCCAGGGTCCCACCATCCGGCCTCAACTTACCCCACGGCCACCTCGGAGGCTGCGGAAGGATGCTAGCCGCGGTTTGACCGACTTACTGATCTCGCTCAGTATGGCCAAGGGGTCGCGGCCAGAACGAGGGGACGGGGGTCCATCAGACAATGTGGAGGGTAGGTGACCCCCCAGGAGGGACAAGGATGGGGGACGCGGCTACCGGTGGGGGCCAGGGAAGTGGGGGGATGGGTCAGGAATGGAGGCGCGAGTTTGTAGTCGGAGGATGGATGGACGCAAGGAAGGATGGACGGACGGGACACAGGAAACAGGAAACAGGAAAAAACAAAATGGAGAAAGAGGGAAAAATAATGATAAGAAAACCACAACTGAATTGTAAGATCACACAGAAAACACCTGTCAAAGCAACAACGGAAGACCTGGGAGATGCCAGGGAAGACAGGAGATGGGGAGCCAGGGCCAGGCAGAGGGCTCAGCAGGGAAAGGTGTCTGCCGCCAAGCCCTGAGTTCCATCCGGGGACCCACGGGATGGAAGGGAGAGAACCAGTTCCCATGAGCTATCCTCTGACCTCCACATGTCCCAAAATATACACAAATGAAAATCTGAACCGTTAAAAAAGACTATGAGGCAGGTGTCCCACCCACTCCCCAAGCCCTCTCTGTCCCCTGAGTCTTAGGGACTCATGCAGCAAGCACCCCAGGAGGTCAGACGCCTGTGCTCCTGACGGTGAGCTTTCTGGGCTTGCAGTCTGTAAGGTAGGGTGCAAGCCCACAGCAAAGGCTGGGGACAGAAAGAGGACACAGCGTGCAAAAAGTAATTGCCGCCACCAAGCATGATGACTCGAGTTTGGTCCCTGGGACCCAGGAGAGACCCGAGTCCTGAAAGTCCTCCCGTGACTGCTACATGTGCACAAACACACAAACACACGTGATATACAAATTTAAAAACGTAACGATTTTTTTTTTTTAAAGAACCAGGGTGGTCAGACACATAGGCTAAAAGGGACAGACAGGGGGATGAGAGGCTGGGGATATTCAGTGCTTGCCTACCACTGGGGAGTCCAGGCTTGGGAGGAGGGGTGTCAAGTAAGAGGGGTCCCAGAGTCTAAGTGGGTCAGAAAGAGTAAACCAACTGGAAGGGACCGCTAAAAGAAGGGATGGCTGTGGAAGGATAAACCAAGGTGTGTCCAGGTATACACTGGGCCCTAAAGTCAAACTCCCAAGGAGGAAACACACAGAGGTGGAGGGTCCCCAGAGAAGTAGAGAATGGAGTCGGGGAGAAGGGACTCCCGGGGCTTGGGGGGCAATGTCACCGCTGTCGGGCCAACATGAGCTCTTCAAGGGTCTCAGGATGCGGCAGAAGATGCCGCAGGCCCCCTACCCTTGTCCCCTCTCATCCTCAGGGGGACTCCCAAGCCAGTCGGCGGGCGAGCGGGCCGCCTTCCCCTCTTCGCTTCCCTCTAGCCTGGGCCCGCAGCCAAGAGGAAAATTCCTGCCCCAGGACTCGGCGTTCCATGCGGCTGGAGCTGACTCAGTGAGGACCTCGGCTGTCTGTCTCCCCCTCCCCACCCACTCCTCACCCCAAGAGCTACGGACCCCACCTTGTTCTTTTTCCCAAAAGGCCAGCGCTTGGCACGGCTGCGACTGGAGGCCGCTCGGAGCTCGGGCCTGCCGTCCGGGGTGCCCAGGCTGCTGTCCGAAGGCACTCGGTTCATGACTTGACTGAAGTCTTCGAATTCCAAGTCCCCCGGGCGGGCGAACCCTGACTTGTGTAGTTCAATGAGGACTTGTGAGTCCTGTGGGAAGGGACAGGGAGTGAGGGGCAACCAGAGGTGACTTCAAGGAGCTACTTTTGGGGAGGCACCCTCCCCCAGCCCACACCTCACCCCACTGGGCCCACGCCGAGCACCCACATTCTTAGCGTCCACGGACTCCGCGGCCACCTTCATGCCCTCCAAGCATTTGCCGATAATGGGGACCACCTGCAGTTCAGCCTCTGATAAGAGCCCGTACCCGGCCCCCAGGCGGGTGGCCCGGCGTTCATCCATGTCCTGCAGCTTCTGGAGAGCCGAGAAGAGCACGGGGTGAGTCAGCCCTGCAAACACCCACAGGCTGAAGGCTTCAGCCCCCAAGCCCAGGCTTGAGAGCGAGGACAGAATCAGATCTGTCCTCACGACCCCACGGGCAGGAGTGTGAGTGAGAGACGCAGGGCCGGGAGCTCAGAGAAGTCTTCTCAAAAGAGATTACAAGGAGATTACAAGGAGCTTTGGATAAAAAGTACACGCAGCACAGACAATCCCAACACCAAGGTTGGGCCAGAGAGTGGGGAAGAAGACTGGGGAAATTTTGAGACCTGGAGCTTGTTAGAGCTGGGGCTTAGAAGGATGAATAGGAGTTTCAAAACCAAAGAATGGTATCTCTTCCTCGAGCCCTTCTTTTGTCTCTCCATCCCTTCCCTATTCCTCCCTCCTTCCCTCCCTTCTGAGACAGGCTCTCCTGGAACTTGCTCTATAGACCAGGCTGGCTCTGAAACCCCTGCCATCCTCCTGCCTCTGCCTCCAGAGTGCCGGGGCTACAGGCATTCTCCAATCTCTCGTTCTAGGAGTCGGGACATGGCAGCCGGGGTGCGGGCACCAGTGTGGGAGTTGACTAACCCCGAGGGATTTTGACCACAAGCTTTTAAAGCGCTCACGTCGAATATCTGGGGCATCTGTGAGAAGTAGAAGTGGGCCTGGTCTCGGTTGAAGCGCTGCAGCTGGGCCGCGTACTCGTTCTTGCTCTCTTCGGCCATGTGGTTCCGAAGGTGGGCTTGCTGCTTGGCCTGGGCAGGGGGACCGCAAGGTGGAGGTCACGGTTAGGGACTGGCTTGACCCCCGCCCGATGGCACCAGCCCGTCACAGACTCGACCCCATACCCACCTTCTCCACATCTGCCTTGGTGGCATTAATGTCCTGATCCAGCCGCTCGGCGGTGTGAGCCGCTTTCTCGGCCTCCCGGCAGTCCCGCTCAAACTTCCGCTTACTCTGCACCGGAGACAGAGCGGAGTGAGGGGCCGGCCTCGCCCCGGGAGCCGGGTGAGGAGGCAAAGGTTCACAGGGAGCTGTGCACCAGCCAACTGCTGGGGTGGCACACGCCAGTCACCCCAACACTAGGGAGGTGAATGCAGGAGGATCAGAATGCAAGGCCTGCCTGGACCTCCGCATGAGACCGTGTCAAAAAACCAAACCAGAACCGGAAAGGTGGCTCAGCAGGTAGAAGTGCTTGTCAGAAAGCCTGGCTACCTGAGTTCAGTTCCCCAGAACCCCCAGAGGTGGAACGAGAGAACGGACCTCCAGAGAGTTGTCCTGGAGTCACACACACACACACACACACACACACACACACATACACACACACACACACACCATGGCATGCACATGCCCATACACACACACACACACACACACACACACACACACACACACACACACGACATGCACATGTCCATACACACACACACCACGGCATGCACATGCCCCCCCCACACACACACCATGACATGCACACGACCATACACACACACACACACACACACAAAAATAGAGTTCAAGGCCAGGCCAGCACACCAGACCCCACCTCAAAATAAGAGGTGTAGGTACAGAGGTGTGCTGGGTACCACTGAGGGAAAGGGGGGCCTGGTCACACATGGGCAGCCACCCCCCCCAGCTCTTCTGGGCCTGAGCCACCAGCTGCCCCCATGCACACTCACAGTCTCCAGCTGTTTGAAGCCATTCTCCAGCTGCTGCTGGGCTCGCCGGCCTTCCTGGAAATGCTGCACAGACAAATGGAGACCCTCAGCGAGGTTCGCACAGGACCCTCAGCAAGCGCGGGGGAGGGGAGGGACTCACCATCTTCCTCTCCTGCTTCATCTCCTGCGAGTACTTGGCCAGCTCCAGGCACACCCGGATGCCCAGACTCTCGGCCACCAGCTCTCGCTGGCCTGCGAAATCATTGACCTCCTGGAGAAGCTGGACGAAAGACTGTTGCTGGCTGAACCTGGTGGAGGGGACAAGCAGGGCTCAGGACCAGAGACGGGCAAGCGTGAGCCTGCCTGGCACCGTGACACAGGCCTGTCATCCCAGGGCAGGGCAGGAGGATGGGGAGTTAGAGGCCAGCCTCGGCTACATTGTAAGTTAGAGGCCATCCTCGGCTATGTGAGACCCTAGGAAGAGAGGAATGGCGGGGGGAGGGAGGGGAAAGAGACCAAGGAGAGAAGAAAGGAAAAGAAAAAAACGGACGTCTTGAGCTACAACACTCATTCCCAAGAAGCATTACGTCTGTCCCTAACCTCTAGATGTCCTTAATTCAGATGCATTTTGCAATCAAATTTTTGGATTCACAATTTTTACAACATCTTTGTTGTTGTTGTTTGGGATAGGATCTCACTGTGTAGCCCTGGCTGGCCTGTATCTCACAGAGATCTGCCAGCTTCTGCCTCCTGAGTGCTGGGATTAAAGTTGTGCACCACCGTGCTCAGCCCTGATAACATCTTTTCGTCACTTCCCTCAGGGCTGGTAGCAGAATCCTAGAATCAAATTTTTGTTTGTTTTTGTTTGTTTAGGTTTTGAGGCAGGGTCTGGCTACATAGCCCAGGCTAGCCCAGAACTCTTGCTTTTCCTGCCTCAGTCTCCTGACTGCAGAATCGCAGAGCTGAGCATGCCGAGCACCCCTCATCAGGTAGGAATACAGTAATCCTTCAGTAGCCGTGGCAACCATTTCTAGGTCTCCTAGAGGGTACCAAAGTAAAGGATGCTCAAGGTCTTCTATGCAACAGCAGAGTTTGCACAGACTCTCCCTAGATGACTCAAGACATCTCATACAATGTGAACACAATGGCAAAAGAAAGTCTGCCTATGTTCCAGAAAGGAACAATTTTGTTTTGCTAGATCATTTTCAATCCTCAGAAGCTGGGGCTGGAAGCACTCAGTAGGTACAGAGCCCCCCTAGCATGCATGAGACCCTAGCTCCACCGCAGCATAAACCAGGTACGATGGCACACATCTGCCACCCAAGCACTCTTGGAGGTTGAGGCAGGGAGATCAGTCCTGAGCTAGTGAGTTTGAGGCCAGCTTGGGGTACATGAGACCACACACACACATTTTCCAAACCTCAAAAATCCTGATCACACTAAATGGAATATCACTCACACCGAGCCAATGTAACCAGCTACCACAATTTTTACCACAGCTAGCTTAATTTTTGGATTCAGAGCTTTCTGGATTAAGACTTTTACTTATGTATTTACTGAAAATATAGTCTCACTATGTAGCCCAGGCTGGCCTGGAACTCACAATCTCGCAGTCTAGGCTTCCAGAGTGCTGGGATAACAGCATTTGCCTCCATACCCAGCTCACCTTTTAGATTTTAAAGAGAAGGGTTCAGAATGCAGTTAAAAGTTCCTGGAAATGACTACAGACTGGCTACTGGTTTGTTTGTTTAGAAATTTGAGACAGGGTCTCATGTAGGCCAGGCTAACCTAGAACCCAAGGGATCTAGGATCACAGGTGTGCACCAACATGCCCAGTTTTGGCCACTGCTTTTAGACACATAAACTCAGTTCATCCTCACACACACACCAGACAGAGTGGGAATCACTGCCATCAGACCCATTTTGCAGATTAGAACAGAGGCAATAAAAGTTACTGGTCCAAGTCTGGCTGAATGACACATGCTGGTCAATCCAGACACAAGAACTGCCTCATTAGAGATCAGTCCTGGATAAGGGAGTAGCAGAATAAGCAAAACCATATCTCAAAGTCAAAAACTAGGGCCAGCGAGATGACTTAACAGGTAAGGCGCTTGCGGCTAAGCAGGAGGACCTGAATTTGATCCCAGGGACCCACATGGTGAGGAGAGAACCCACTCCTGAAAGCTGTCCTCTGACTGGCATATGCGGGTGCATCTCAATCTCAAAACTAGATAAATAGTAAAAAGTCACTTGCCCCGAAAGAACTCCGCTGAGAATTTACAAAACCAAAAGGCATTGTGATGGAAGGGAGTAAATTCCACCCCAGGTCACCCAGACCTTTAGTGGGAGGTGGGACTGGAGGTGCGAAAGTGGAGTGGCCCCTGGGAAGGAGAGAAACCCATGCATGCCCTGCTCCCTGCTCCCCACCCCCCACGGAGTCTTAGCCCATTCTTACTTGACTTCGGGGTCATCTTTGGTAGGTCTCTTGGGAAGGTACTTTTTCACCAGGCTCCTAAGGGTGGGGACAAAGGCAGGGAGGATGAGAACCTGGCACTCCTGCCGGCTCCCGGCGGGGTCCCAGCGCGGCGAGCACCCACCCTCGCGCTCACCGGAGTTGCTTGGCATAAGCCTGCTCCACCTCGGCGCGTTCTTTCACGAACTTCACGTATTTGTCCAACAGATCCAGTCCCCACTGCGTGTGGCGTTCCAGCACCTCAAACTGATCCTGATTGCAGGGGCGTGATTGGGGAGGGTCAGGGTCACCTGGGTAGGGGCACCGAGGCCCCAGCGACCCGATGCACAGGGGGGTGGAGGTGGGGCGGAGGCGGGACACGGCACAACCTCGTGGCTCAGCGGTTCCAGCAAGGACTGGCTGGCTTCCCCAGGCGCCGCCCCGGCGTGGCGCAGAGGGAGGCAGGAAGCTGGCGGGAACCCCCATCTCCTCCTCCCGGGAAGGGCCTGGACAACAGGGCCAGGGCCCCAAACCGGACGGCTGGGTCTCTCGGAGTCGGGGTGGCCAGCAAGGGTGTGGTAGGAGGCTAAGCCACTCCAGCTCTCCCCGAATCCTCTAATCCCCCCCCAAAAAAAAATTCCGGAAAATGAAGCAGGCTTGCACATAAGACAGGCACAGAGGGAAAGGGTTTGTGCAGCTCCAAGTGCGTGGAAAGAGGGAACTTCAAAGGCCAGATTTCCTCATTCGCCATGATCCCCCCCTAGAATGACTCAGTTTCCCCCTGCTTCTGTGATGCCTCCACTACAGTGGCTCATCCCCACTACACCCGAAGACTACACCGCCTCCAGAAAGAGGAGGGGTCAATAGTCCGACAAGGATTCAGGGAAACTTCTAGGGCTTCCTGGGTGAGGTTAAGTGGCGGGTAAGGGGTGGCTCCGCCCAGCGCCCGGGGCTGAGTCTTGCAGCCCCCTTCCCCTCCCCCTCAGCGTCCCAAGCCCTTTAGGGCAATCGCAAGCGGGGAAGCCACCGGGCGAGGCCCCACGTGGGAATGAAGGTGACCAAAGGGTCCCCTCCCCCTCCCAGCCGGACAGGCGGGCGACGGGCAGGGACCCAGGGGCCGTAAGATTAGCCTCCAAGCAGGCCAGGGCGCTCAAAATAGGTGACCTCGCCCAGCTGTCCCCCCTTTCCTGGCCTGGTCCAGGGACTTCTTGTGATGGCCTCACTCTCAACTCTGTGCCTCAGTTTCCCTATGCCGGTCCTAGGCAAAGTATCCCTAGGGCCCTCTGGATGTCTAGAAAGTCCCAAAGGAACTTTTGAGGGAGTGCTAAGGGCAGAGGGCGGGGACCCGCGGGATCAGAGGCGAGGGAAACCGCAGAGTCCCGGCAAAGGTACAGAGGGGACAAAGAGCAGAGAGGCCAGGACCCCAGCAAGTGGGAACCCGGGGAGCTGGGGGAAAAGGACTCACCCACAGCTCGGTGCCCCAATCCATGCTGGTCCTGCCGCCAAGGACGCCACCGCCTCCTTCCCGGGTCCCCGCCGCCCTCCACCGGAGACTCAGCCCCAGGGCGGTGTGCCCAGGCCCGCCCCGCCCCGCGGCCACGCCCACTCGCCCAGGCCGCCACGCCCCTTTGCATTTTGCCACGCCCCTGCCCCGCCGAGTCCCCAGCGGGGTGCCCTAAGGGCGGAGCCCAATGAGGAGGAGCTCAACGGATGCTCCGCCCTCTCGTAAAGGGCCATGGTCCTCCTTCAAGAACGCCCAGATTTATTTTCCAACCTGTACCCCCATATTACTCTCCCCTGCCATCCCACACTATTCATCCTTTCCCTTTAACTTCGCTGTTTTTTGTTTTTTTTTTTTTAAAAAGATCAAAATATCAAAACCCCAAACCCAAGGAGTCTCTCCCACTTCTCCACTCCATGGCAGGGAAAGCCTGCGGTCGGTCACTAGGCTCTTGCGGGGACCAACTAGGCTCCAGAAATCTCCATTTCGTCCCACTAATGGTCTGGTTCCCTCCGGCCACAGAGCAGATGGGATGATTTCGATCCAGGCCAGGACGCACCTCCAGCCAAGGCCAGGTCCATTAGCGAGTGCACCCCCACCGCATCCTGACTTCCCTTCCTCCCCGCCAGAGCCTCCTCTGGGAAACTGAGGACAGGCTGCCCTTGGGGCCCCAGTTCTGGACTGCAACACACACACACACACACACACACACACACACACACACACACACACACACCAGGTCGCGCTTGCACCTGACTGCCCATTTCCCAGCCTCATTCACTGAGGCCCAATCAGTACTACGCACGAGATTCCCATGTAGTGTTTTACACACACACACACACACACACACACACACACACACACACACACACACACACACACACCCCTTAGACTCTGGGGCCCTGAGGCTCAGAAGTTCGGGTCCTCCTAATCATAAAAGTCCTCTCACACCTCGTAAATTCCCTTGAGACTCCCAGATGAAAAGGGAGAGGCCCTGGTGGCTCCCACCCGCACTCTCCCCGGCCGTAGGTGCTTTCTCGGCTACCGCAGAAACGCCAAAATATCTTTCTGGTGCTTTAGCTGGAAGTGAAAGGGGCAGTCCGGACTTTTGAGGAAAGATGCCCTGGAGACCCCGCCAGAACCGAGGCTCCCGTGAGCCTTGGCCCCACCTGCTGGCGGCTTGAGGGCTAAGCTCCCAGATGCGAAGCCGAGCGGGGGAGTGGGGGAGGAGGTGGAGGAGGAGTCAGAGGCCGGATGGGAATCAGGTATCCGAGCGGGGTGGGAAGCTTAGCGCCAGGGTCAGCAGTCTAGTTAAGAGCTGAAGACTACCACAGGGGTCCAGAAGCGGGGACTCTTCCAGATCTGGGGGCTCGGTAGACGATGAGGACGCGGTGTGTAAGATGGAGTTGAGGTGCCTAGGATCGGAATGAAATGAGCCGAGATCAGGGTTTCAGTTTGAATTTAGGGCCCAGCTGGTGCTAAGGGTCAAGCCTGGGCGAAGTCTGCAGGTGGGGACCTACAGTGGCACTCAGCCTGGGATCAGAGGTCAGCATAGGGTCAAGAATTTTAGGCTTCTCGGCGGCCCAGGGAAGTTGGAACAGGGCAAGCCTCAACAGATGCTTATGTTTACCAAAAGCTCTACTTCTGGCCGGGAACCACGGCCCGGGCTGGGGGCGGGGGAGAGAGGAAGTGCGTCCCTGGGCATACTGGGAAATGTAGTTTATGCGTGCCTTGTTGCGCGGATCTGCTTCCTCTGCATTCTGGGTAATGTAGTCTTGGACCGTTAAGAGTGGAAGAAGACAGTCTGCTTTAAGGAACGGATATGGGTTCCTAGATCATTGGTGAGTCGTCCTGTTCATCAAACTGTATCCGGGACGATTTGTCTAGGGATTGGAGAGCATGAAAGTGGGGCTGAAAAGACTTAGCACGCCCATTTGGAAGGTCTTCTGTCCATCAAAAGCATCCCAGTTGATAATTGGGTGATTCGGCTACGTCTTGCGACGATTGGCTGAGATGTAGGCGGGCCTTATCAGGCGTCAGAGGCGGTGTCGTGGGGCAGTCGCAGCCCCAGAGATGGCAGTGAGCGAGAGGAGGGGGCTCGGCGGCGGGAGCCCCGCGCAGTGCGGATGGGGATGCTTGTCGCTGCTGGTGCTGATGCTGGGCGGCTGCTCAGGCCGCATTCACCGGCTGGCGCTCACAGTGAGCCCCGCGGGCTTTGCCTCGCCGTCCCCTCCCCATAGCTCCTTCCGATTGAGCGGCCGCACCTCCCACTGCAGGCCGCGAGTGGTCCCGTCCCGGTCCCCCCTCACCCGGTGCTCGCAATGGGTTGGCCTGGCTTAGGGGGCGGGGCTCCATCTCCCGCGACCCCTGACTCCTGGCCCTTTAAATTCCCGGGGCCCCTTGGTAACAACCATAGGACATCCTGGGAGGAGGGCGTACCTGGTAGGATCTTCCTGGAATTCACTTCGATGGCGGGGGGTGGGGGTGGGGGACTACTTTGAAAATTCAGCCCAGATAGATCGAAAAGTTGTCTATGGAGTCGGAGCTGGTCACACCGGCATGTGTAGAACACTCTTCGGGTACTGCGCATCGATATGGGGCCTTCCATGGGGGTGCCAGGGTTTCACCACCTGGACACTCAGTCCCTGCCTGGGACTGAAGCAGGGAAATGCCACTACCGCCACCACAACCCTGCCACCCAGGAAGGCTTTCTCACATGCTTGTGCCCTCAATGAAAATGTCCAGAGGCTCTCGGGGAAGTGGGCTGGACTGGGGGAAAGCGCCCTTGCCGCCACTGTCTGTCTTGTTTCCTGCAGGGGGAGAAGCGAGCTGACATCCAACTGAACAGCTTCGGATTCTACACCAATGGGTCCCTGGAAGTGGAGCTGAGCCTACTGCGCCTTGGCCTCCAAGAGACAGAAGAGAAGCCAAGGGTGAGGAGGCTCACGGGAGGGCTCCGTGCACAGGTTCTGGGATTCCATCCTAGATCTGTCCCTTACCCGTGTGATCTATGGCAAGCCCCATAGCCTTCTTGAGCCTCAGTCTCTCCACCTGTCACCTGGGAATGAATACAGTGTCTCTCCTGCAGTTGGATGTTTGGGGTTCAGATCAAGTCACCTCACCATCCCTGCCGGCTGAGGCGGGAGGATCAAGTTACCCAGCCCCAGACTGGGAGATCCCCACAGGTGTTCTAGCTAGGCCACCCCACCCCACCTCAGGCCCTTTGTAGTTTAACATTTTACACATGTACATAATATATTTTGATCATACCCCTCCACTTCTCCCCCTAACTCCTCCAAGATGCATCCCCACCTTCCCAAACTCCCCCCAATGTCATGTCTTCTGTGTTCTTAAGACATGGTCTCACTATGTAGCCCCAGCTGGCCCGGAACTATGTAGACCAGGCTGGCCACAGACTCAGAGATCTGCCGGCCTCGGCTGTGCCACTGTGCCCAGACCTTGTTTTTTATTATTATCTGGGGCCATCCCCTTAAAGGAAACTGGCTCTCCCTCCCCCAGCATCTGTCAGCTCCTCAAGCACCCCTCTTCCCTCCATGCTGAAATGCTGACTGCTGGCTTGATCCTGTGCAGAAAAGCGCAGCTGCTGTGAGTTCATAAGCAGCAGTCTACTGCATCCAGAAGACGGTGTTTGTCTCTGGTCCTCCCCAGCCTCTGGCTTTTACACTTTTCTCTCTCCCACCTTCAGCGATGTTCTCTTGGTAGAAGAGGTGTGATATACATGCCCAGTTAAACTGGCTTTCTTTTTTTTTTTTGGAAGGGTGGAATTTGAGACAGGATCTCAACTATGTAGCTCTGACTGTCCTAGAACTCACTGTGTAGACCAGGCTGGCCTCAAACTCACAGAGGTCCACCTGCCAAGCTCTGGGACTAAAGGGGTGCCCAGACAGCCTCGTTTTGACAGTTTGTTTTGAGACAGGGTCTCATGTAGTCTAGGTTCCCCTAAAATTCAAGCCCCTCCTGCCTCAGTCTTTATAGCCCATGAAACGACATGCTCCACCCTGCCCATTAACATTGTACATGGGTAAAACCAATCGGACTAAAAAAGTCTGTTCAGAGGAAGTGTTCTGTATGAGCATTGGGAGTCAGGGGTGGGACAGGTCACTGAACATCTAGCACATATGAGCCAAGGGTGGTGGTACATGCTGAGACGGTAGGATTGACATGACTCCAACCCTGACCTGGGCAACATGGTGAGTGCCCTACCAGCCAGGGCTGCCTGCGAGTCCCTGTCTTGAAGCAGAACAGAGCTAGGTTGCATCCCTTCTGCTGCCGAGGGTGCTTTGGAAGCCCCTCACTGTTTTCTCTTTTCCATCAGGTGGGGTTCAGCTTGAGTCGGGTTCGATCTGGCAGCATTCACTCCTACTCGGTGAGTGGAGCGCATCAGAGGGGATGAGAGAGCTGATATGGTGTTGAGGGCTTGTCTTCTTCGGGTAAAGCCTACAGCCCTGGGTTCTTTTCCAGAGATGGGGCAGGGAGAGGCCCGGGTGAATGGATAGCACATGGAACGAGGCTAGATCCACGGGCAGCTGTAACCCAGGTCCTTTCTGTCCACTCCCCAGAGCCGGAACTCCCACGGATGCCCTCTGGAGAGAAACAGCAGCAACTTCCTGGTCCTTTTCCTCATTGATATCAAAGACCTGCAGTGAGTGGGGACAGGGGACCCCCAAAGATCCACAGCCCTAGGGAGAAAGCCAGTCACTTTTGCTCCATGGTACATCGTGTGTTTGTGTGTGTATGTGTATATGTGCACCGCATGCTCCTGGAAATTGAACCTAC